>NC_089911.1:12215901-12515901 GCF_040182565.1 Anser cygnoides
TACAGTGACTCTAGACAGTGCACTGGCACCACTCGGAATACACTGCAGTGAGTCCAGAGAGTGCCCTGGCACCACTGGGGATGCAGTGCAGTGAGTCCAGAGAGTGCACTGGCACCACTGGGGATGCACTGCAGTGAGTCCAGAGAGTGCAATGGCACAACTGGGGATGCAGTGCAGTGAGTCCAGAGACTGCACGGGCACCATTGGGATACACTGCAGTGAGTCCAGAGAGTGCACTGGCACCACTGAGGATGCAGTGCAGTGAGTCCAGAGAGTGCACTGGCACCACTGGGGATGCTGTGCAGTGAGTGCAGAGAGTGCACTGGCACCACTGGGGATGCCGTGCAGTGAGTCCAGAGAGTGCACTGGCACCACTCGGGATGCACTGCAGTGAGTCCAGAGAGTGCACTGGCATCACTGGGGATGCAGTGCAGTGAGTCCAGAGAGTGCACTGGCACCACTTCGGATGCACCCAGGTGAGTCCAAAGAGTGCACTGGCACCACTGGGGATGCAGTGCAGTGAGTCCAGAGACTACACTGGCACCACTGGGGATGCAGTGCAGTGAGTCCAAAGAGTGCTCTGGCACCACTGGGGATGCAGTGCAATGAGTCCAGAGAGTGCACTGGCACCTGTGGGAATGCAGTGCAGTGAGTCCAGAGAGTGCACTGGCACCACTGGGGATGCAGTGCAGTGAGTAAACAGAGTGCACTGGCACCACTGCGGATGCAGTGCCGTGAGTCCAGAGAGTGCACTGTCAGTACTGGGGATGCAGTGCAGTGAGTCCAGAGAGTGCACTGGCACCAGTGGGGATGCAGTGCAGTGAGTGCAGAGAGTGCACTGGCACCACTGGGGATGCAGTGCAGTGAGTCCAGAGAGTGCACTGGCACCACTTGGGGATGCACCCAGGTGAGTCCAAAGAGTGCACTGGCACCACTGGGGATGCAGTGCAGTGAGTCCAGAGAGTGCACTGGCACCACTGGGGATGCTGTGCAGTGAGTGCAGAGAGTGCACTGGCACCACTGGGGATGCAGTGCAGTGAGTCCAGAGAGTGCACTGGCACCACTTCGGATGCACCCAGGTGAGTCCAAAGAGTGCACTGGCACCACTGGGGATGCAGTGCAGTGAGTCCCGAGACTACACTGGCACCACTGGGGATGCAGTGCAGTGAGTCCAAAGAGTGCACTGTCAGCACTGGGGATGCAGTGCAATGAGTCCAGAGAGTGCACTGGCACCATTGGGAATGCAGTGCAGTGAGTCCAGAGAGTGCACTGGCACCACTGGGGATGCAGTGCAGTGAGTAAACAGAGTGCACTGGCACCACTGCGGATGCAGTGCCGTGAGTCCAGAGAGTGCACTGTCAGTACTGGGGATGCAGTGCAGTGAGTCCAGAGAGTGCACTGGCACCACTGGGGATGCACTGCAGTGAGTGCAGAGAGTGCACTGGCACCACTGGGGATGCAGTGCAGTGAGTCCATAGAGTGCACTGGCACCACTGGGGATGCAGTGCAGTGAGTCCAGAGAGTGCACTGGCACCACTGGGGATGCAGTTCAGTGAGTCCAGAGAGTGCACTGGCACCACTGGGGATGCACTGCAGGGAGTCCAGTGTGTGCACTGGCACCACTGGGGATGCAGTGCAGTGAGTCCAGAGATTGCACTGGCACCACAGGGGATGCAGTGCAGTGAGTCCAGAGAGTGCACTGGCACCACTGGAGCTGTACTGTAGTGAGTCCAGAGAGTGCACTGGCACCACTGGGGATGCAGTGCAGTGAGTCCAGAGAGTGCACTGGCACCACTGGGGATGCACTGCAGTGAGGCCAGAGAGTGCACCGGCACCAGTGGGGATGCACTGCAGTGAGTCCAGAGAGTGCACTGGCACCACTGGGGATGCACTACAGTGACTATAGACAGTGCACTGGCACCACTCGGAATACACTTCAGTGAGTCCAGAGATTTCACTGGCACCACTGGGGATGCAGTGCAGTGAGTCCAGAGAGTGCACTGGCACCACTGGGGATGCACTGCAGTGAGTCCAGAGAGTGCACTGGCACCACTGGGGATGCAGTGCAGTGAGTCCAGAGAGTGCACTGGCACCACTGGGGATGCAGTGCAGTGAGTAAACAGAGTGCACTGGCACCACTGCGGATGCAGTGCCGTGAGTCCAGAGAGTGCACTGGCACCACTGGGGATGCAGTGCAGTGAGTCCAGAGAGTGCAGTGGCACCACTGGGGATGCAGTGCAGTGAGTCCAGAGAGTGCACTGGCACCACTGGGGATGTAGTGCAGTGAGTCCAGAGAGTGCACTGGCACCACTGCGGATGCACTGCAGTGAGTCCAGAGAGTGCACTGGCACCACTGGGGAAGCAGTGCAGTGAGTCCAGAGAGTGCACTGGCACCACTGGGGGTGCAGTGCAGTGAGTCCAGAGAGTGCACTGGCACCACTGGGGATGCAGTGCACTGACTCAGAGAGTGCACTGGCACCATTGGGGATGCAGTGCAGTGAGTCCAGAGAGTGCACTGGCTCCACTGGGGATGCAGTCCAGTGAGTCCAAAGAGTGCACTGGCACCACTGGGGATGCAGTGCAGTGAGTCCAGAGAGTGCACTGGCAACACTGGGGTTGTAGTGAAGTGATTCCAGAGCGTGCACTGGCACCTTGGGGATGCAGTGCAGTGAGTCCAGAGAGTGCAATGGCACCACTGGGGATGCACTGCAGTGAGTCCAGAGAGTGCCCTGGGACCAGTGGGGATGCACTGCAGTGATTCCAGAGAGGGCACTGGCACCACTGGGGATGCACTGCAGTGAGTCCAGAGAGTGCCCTGGCACCACTGGGGATGCAGTGTAGTGAGTCCAGAGAGTGCACTGGCACCACTGGGGATGCACTGCAGTGAGTCCAGAGAGTGCACTGGCACCACTGGAGATGCACTGCAGTGAGTCCAGATAGTGCACTGGCACCTTGGGGATGCAGTGCAGTGAGTCCAGAGAGTGCACTGGCACCAGTCGGGATGCAGTGCAGTGAGTCCAGAGAGTGCACTGGCACCACTGGGGACGCAGTTCAGTGAGTCCAGAGAGTGCACTGGCACCACTGGGGATGCAGTGCAGTGAGTCCAGAGAGTGCACTGGCCCCACTGGGGATGCACTGCAGTGAGTCCAGAGAGTGCCCTGGCACCACTGGGGATGCAATGCAGTGAGTTCAGGGAGTGCACTGGCACCACTGGGGATGCAGTGCAGTGAGTCCAGAGAGTGCACTGGCACCACTGGGGATGCACTGCAGTGAGTCCAGATAGTGCACTGGCACCTTGGGGATGCAGTGCAGTGAGTCCAGAGCGTGCACTGACACCACTGGGGATGCAGTGCAGTGAGTCCAGAGGGTGCACTGGCACCACTGGGGATGCAGTGCAGTGAGTCCAGAGAGTGCCCTGGCACAACTGGGGATGCAGTGCAGTGAGTCCAGAGAGAGCACTGGCACCACTGCGGATGCAGTGCAGTGAGTCCAGAGAGTGCACTGGCACCACTGGGGATGCAGTGCAGTGAGTCCAGAGAGTGCACTGGCACCACTGGGGATGCAGTGCAGTGAGTGCAGAGAGTGCACTGGCACCACTGGGGATGCACTGCAGTGAGGCCAGAGAGTGCACCGGCACCACTGGGGATGCAGTGTAGTGACTCCAGAGAGTGCACTGGCACCACTGGGGATGCAGTGCAGTGAGTCCAGAGAGTGCACTGGCACCACTGGGGATGCACTGCAGTGAGTCCAGAGAGTGCACTGTCAGCACCAGTGGGGATGCACTGCAGTGAGTCCAGAGAGTGTACTGGCAGCAGTGGGGATGGAGTGCAGTGAGTCCAGAGAGTGCACTGGCACCACTGGGGATGCATTGCAGTGAGTCCAGAGAGTGCACTGGCACCACTGGGGATGCAGTGCAGTGAGTCCAGAGAGTGCACTGGCACCACTGGGGATGCAGTGCAGTGAGTCCAGAGAGTGCACTGGCACCATTGGAGCTGTACTGTAGTGAGTCCAGAGATTGCACTGGCACCACTGGGGATGCAGTGCAGTGACTCCAGAGAGTGCACTGGCACCAGTGGGGATGCACTGCAGTGAGTCCAGAGAGTGCACTGGCACCACTGGGGATGCACTACAGTGACTCTAGACAGTGCACTGGCACCACTCGGAATACACTGCAGTGAGTCCAGAGAGTGCCCTGGCACCACTGGGGATGCAGTGCAGTGAGTCCAGAGAGTGCACTGGCACCACTGGGGATGCACTGCAGTGAGTCCAGAGAGTGCAATGGCACAACTGGGGATGCAGTGCAGTGAGTCCAGAGACTGCACGGGCACCATTGGGATACACTGCAGTGAGTCCAGAGAGTGCACTGGCACCACTGAGGATGCAGTGCAGTGAGTCCAGAGAGTGCACTGGCACCACTGGGGATGCTGTGCAGTGAGTGCAGAGAGTGCACTGGCACCACTGGGGATGCCGTGCAGTGAGTCCAGAGAGTGCACTGGCACCACTCGGGATGCACTGCAGTGAGTCCAGAGAGTGCTCTGGCATCACTGGGGATGCAGTGCAGTGAGTCCAGAGAGTGCACTGGCACCACTTCGGATGCACCCAGGTGAGTCCGAAGAGTGCACTGGCACCACTGGGGATGCAGTGCAGTGAGTCCAGAGACTACACTGGCACCACTGGGGATGCAGTGCAGTGAGTCCAAAGAGTGCTCTGGCACCACTGGGGATGCAGTGCAATGAGTCCAGAGAGTGCACTGGCACCACTGGGAATGCAGTGCAGTGAGTCCAGAGAGTGCACTGGCACCAATGGGGATGCAGTGCAGTGAGTAAACAGAGTGCACTGGCACCACTGCGGATGCAGTGCCGTGAGTCCAGAGAGTGCACTGTCAGTACTGGGGATGCAGTGCAGTGAGTCCAGAGAGTGCACTGGCACCAGTGGGGATGCAGTGCAGTGAGTGCAGAGAGTGCACTGGCACCACTGGGGCTGCAGTGCAGTGAGTCCATAGAGTGCACTGGCACCACTGGGGATGCAGTGCAGTGAGTCCAGAGAGTGCACTGCCACCACTGGGGATGCAGTGCAGTGAGTCCAGAGAGTGCACTGGCACCACTGGGGATGCACTGCAGTGACTCTAAAGAGTGCACTGGCACCACTGGGAATACACTGCAGTGAGTCCAGAGAGTGCACTGGCACTACTGCGGATGCACTGCAGTGAGTCCAGGGAGTTCACTGGCACCACTGGGGATGCAGTGCAGTGAGTGCCAGAGAGTGCACTGGCACCACTGGGGATGCAGTGCAGTGAGTCCAGAGAGTGCACTGGCACAATTGGAGCTGTACTGTAGTGAGTCCAGATATTTCACTGGCACCACTGGGGATGCACTGCAGTGAGTCCAGAGAGTGCACTGGCACCACTCGGGATGTAGTGCAGTGAGTCCAGAGAGTGCACAGGCACCACTAGGGATGCAGTGCAGTGCGTCCAGAGACTGCACTGGCACCATTGGGATACACTGCAGTGAGTCCAGAGAGTGCACTGGCACCACTGGGGATGCTGTGCAGTGAGTCCAGAGAGTGCACTGGCACCACTGGGGATGCCGTGCAGTGAGTCCAGAGAGTGCACTGGCACCACTGGGGATGCACTGCAGTGAGTCCAGAGAGTGCACTGGCACCACTGGGGATGCACTGCAGTGAGTCCAGAGAGTGCACTGGCACCAATGGGGATGCACTGCAGTGAGTCCAGAGAGTGCACTGGCACCACTTGGGTTTTAGTGCAGTGAGTGCAGAGAGTGCACTGGCACCACTGGGGATGCACTGCAGTGAGTCCAGAGAGTGCACTGGCACCACTGGGGTTCCACTGCAGTGAGTCCAGAGAGTGCACTGGCACCACTGGGGATGCAGTTCAGTGAGTCCAGAGAGTGCACTGGCACCACTGGGGATGCACTGCAGGGAGTCCAGTGTGTGCACTGGCACCACTGGGGATGCAGTTCAGTGAGTCCAGAGAGTGCACTGGCACCACTGGAGCTGTACTGTAGTGAGTCCAGAGAGTGCACTGGCACCACTGGGGATGCAGTGCAGTGAGTCCAGAGAGTGCACTGGCACCACTGGGGATGCAGTGCAGTGACTCCAGAGAGTGCACTGGCACCAGTGGGGATGCACTGCAGTGAGTCCAGAGAGTGCACTGGCACCACTGGGGATGCACTACAGTGACTCTAGACAGTGCACTGGCACCACTCGGAATACACTTCAGTGAGTCCAGAGATTTCACTGGCACCACTGGGGATGCAGTGCAGTGAGTCCAGAGAGTGCACTGGCACCACTGGGGATGCACTGCAGTGAGGCCAGAGAGTGCACCGGCACCAGTGGGGATGCACTGCAGTGAGTCCAGAGAGTGCACTGGCACCACTGGGGATGCACTACAGTGACTCTAGACAGTGCACTGGCACCACTCGGAATACACTTCAGTGAGTCCAGAGATTTCACTGGCACCACTGGGGATGCAGTGCAGTGAGTAAACAGAGTGCACTGGCACCACTGCGGATGCAGTGCCGTGAGTCCAGAGAGTGCACTGGCACCACTGGGGATGCAGTGCAGTGAGTCCAGAGAGTGCAGTGGCACCATTGGGGATGCAGTGCAGTGAGTCCAGAGAGTGCACTGGCACCACTGGGGATGTAGTGCAGTGAGTCCAGAGAGTGCACTGGCACCACTGCGGATGCAGTCCAGTGAGTCCAAAGAGTGCACTGGCACCACTGGGGATGCAGTGCAGTGAGTCCAGAGAGTGCACTGGCAACACTGGGGTTGTAGTGAAGTGATTCCAGAGCGTGCACTGGCACCTTGGGGATGCAGTGCAGTGAGTCCAGAGAGTGCAATGGCACCACTGGGGATGCACTGCAGTGAGTCCAGAGAGTGCCCTGGGACCAGTGGGGATGCACTGCAGTGATACCAGAGAGTGCACTGGCACCAGTGGGGATGCACTGCAGTGAGTCCAGAGAGTGCCCTGGCACCACTGGGGATGCAGTGTAGTGAGTCCAGAGAGTGCACTGGCACCACTGGGGATGCACTGCAGTGAGTCCAGAGAGTGCAGTGGCGCCACTGGAGATGCACTGCAGTGAGTCCAGATAGTGCACTGGCACCTTGGGGATACAGTGCAGTGAGTCCAGAGAGTGCACTGGCACCACTCGGGATGCAGTGCAGTGAGTCCAGAGAGTGCACTGGCACCACTGGGGATGCAGTGCAGTGAGTCCAGAGAGTGCACTGGCACCACTGGGGATGCAGTGCAGTGAGTCCAGAGAGTGCACTGGCCCCACTGGGGATGCACTGCAGTGAGTCCAGAGAGTGCCCTGGCACCACTGGGGATGCAATGCAGTGAGTTCAGAGAGTGCACTGGCACCACTGGGGATGCACTGCAGTGAGTCCAGAGAGTGCACTGGCACCACTGGGGATGCACTGCAGTGAGTCCAGATAGTGCACTGGCACCTTGGGGATGCAGTGCAGTGAGTCCAGAGCGTGCACTGACACCACTGGGGATGCAGTGCAGTGAGTCCAGAGGGTGCACTGGCACCACTGGGGATGCATTGCAGTGAGTCCAGAGAGTGCCCTGGCACAACTGGGGATACAGTGCAGTGAGTCCAGAGAGTGCACTGGCACCACTGCGGATGCAGTGCAGTGAGTCCAGAGAGTGCACTGGCACCACTGGGGATGCAGTGCAGTGAGTCCAGAGAGTGCACTGGCACCACTGGAGATGCAGTGCAGTGAGTGCAGAGAGTGCACTGGCACCACTGGGGATGCACTGCAGTGAGGCCAGAGAGTGCACCGGCACCACTGGGGATGCAGTGTAGTGACTCCAGAGAGTGCACTGGCACAACTGGGGATGCACTGCAGTGAGTCCAGAGAGTGCACTGGCACCACTGGGGATGCACTGCAGTGAGTCCAGAGAGTGCACTGTCAGCACCAGTGGGGATGCACTGCAGTGAGTCCAGAGAGTGTACTGGCAGCAGTGGGGATGGAGTGCAGTGAGTCCAGAGAGTGCACTGGCACCACTGGGGATGCATTGCAGTGAGTCCAGAGAGTGCACTGGCACCACTGGGGATGCAGTGCAGTGAGTCCAGAGAGTGCACTGGCACCACTGGGGATGCAGTGCAGTGAGTCCAGAGAGTGCACTGGCACCACTGGGGATGCTGTGCAGTGAGTCCATAGAGTGCACTGGCACCACTGGGGATGCAGTGCAGTGAGTCCAGAGAGTGTACTGGCACCACTGGGGATGCAGTGCAGTGAGTCCAGAGACTGTACTGGCACCACTGGGGATGCAGTGCAGTGAGTCCAGAGAGTGCACTGGCTCCACTGGGGATGCAGTGCAGTGAGTCCAGAGAGTGCACTGGCCCCACAGGGGATACACTGCAGTGACTCCTGAGAGTGCACTGGCACCACTGGGGATGCAGTGCAGTGAGTCCAGAGAGTGCACTGGCACCACTGGGGATGCAGTGCAGTGAGTAAACAGAGTGCACTGGCACCACTGGGGATGCAGTGCCGTGAGTCCAGAGAGTGCACTGTCAACACTGGGGATGCAGTGCAGTGAGTCCAGAGAGTGGACTGGCACCAGTGGGGATGCAGTGCAGTGAGTCCAGAGAGTGCACTGGCACCACTGGTGATGCAGTTCAGTGAGTCCAGAGAGTGCACTGGCACCACTGGGGATGCACTGCAGTGAGTCCAGATAGTGCCCTGGCACCACTGGGGATGCAGTGCAGTGAGTCCAGAGAGAGCACTGGCACCACTGCGGATGCAGTGCAGTGAGTCCAGAGAGTGCACTGGCACCACTGGGGATGCAATGCAGTGAGTCCAGAGAGTGCACTGGCACCACTGGGGATGCAGTGCAGTGAGTCCAGAGAGTGCACTGGCACCACTGGGGATGCACTGCAGTGAGGCCAGAGAGTGCACCGGCACCACTGGGGATGCAGTGTAGTGACTCCAGAGAGTGCACTGGCACCACTGGGGATGCACTGCAGTGAGTCCAGAGAGTGCACTGGCACCACTGGGGATGCACTGCAGTGAGTCCAGAGAGTGCACTGTCAGCACCAGTGGGGATGCACTGCAGTGAGTCCAGAGAGTGTACTGGCAGCAGTGCGGATGGAGTGCAGTGAGTCCAGAGAGTGCACTGGCACCACTGGGGATGCATTGCAGTGAGTCCAGAGAGTGCACTGGCACCACTGGGGATGCAGTGCAGTGAGTCCAGAGAGTGCACTGGCACCATTGCGGATGCAGTGCAGTGAGTCCAGATAGTGCACTGGCACCACTGGTGATGCAGTGCAGTGAGTCCAGAGAGTGCACTGGCACCACTGGGGATGCAGTGCAGTGAGTCCAGAGAGTGTACTGGCACCACTGGGGATGCAGTGCAGTGAGTCCAGAGACTGCACTGGCACCACTGGGGATGCAGTGCAGTGAGTCCAGAGAGTGCACTGGCTCCACTGGGGATGCAGTGCAGTGAGTCCAGAGAGTGCACTGGCCCCACAGGGGATACACTGCAGTGACTCCTGAGAGTGCACTGGCACCACTGGGGATGCAGTGCAGTGAGTCCAGAGAGTGCACTGGCACCACTGCGGATGCAGTGCAGTGAGTAAACAGAGTGCACTGGCACCACTGGGAATGCAGTGCCGTGAGTCCAGAGAGTGCACTGGCACCACTGGGGATGCAGTTCAGTGAGTCCAGAGAGTGCACTGGCACCACTGGGGATGCACTGCAGTGAGTCCAGATAGTGCACTGGAACCACTGGGGATGCAGTGCAGTGAGACCAGAGAGTGCACTGGCACCACGGGGGATGCAGTGCACTGACTCAGAGAGTGCACTGGCACCACTGGGGATGCACTGCAGTGAGTCCAGAGAGTGCACTGGCACCACTGGGGATGTAGTGCAGTGAATCCAGAGAGTGCACTGGCACCAGTGGGGATGCACTGCAGTGAGTCCAGAGAGTGCACTGGCACCGCTGGGGATGCAGTGCAGTCAGTCCAGAGAGTGCACTGGCACCACTGGGGATGCAGTGCAGTGACTCCAGAGAGTGCACTGGCAACACTGGGGATGCACTGCAGTGAGTCCAGAGAGTGCACTGGCACCACTGGGGATGCAGTGCAGTGAGTGCAGAGAGTGACCTGGCACCACTGGGGATGCAGTGCAGTGAGTCCAAAGAGTGCACTGGCACCACTGGGGATGCAGTGCAGTGAGTCCAGAGAGTGCACTGGCACCACTGGGGATGCAGTGCAGTGAGTCCAGAGAGTGCACTGGCACCACTGGAATGCAGTGCAGTGAGTCCAGAGAGTGCACTGGCACCACTGGGGATGCAGTGCAGTGAGTCCAGAGAGTGCACTGGCACCACTGGGGATGCAGTGCAGTGAGTCCAGAGAGTGCACTGGCACCACTGGGGATGCACTGCAGTGAGTCCAGAGAGTGCACTGGCACCACTGGGGATGCACTGCAGTGAGTCCAGAGAGTGCACTGGCACCACTGGGGATGCAGTGCACTGACTCAGAGAGTGCACTGGCACCACTGGGGATGCACTGCAATGAGTCCAGAGAGTGCACTGGCACCACTGGGGATGCAGTGCAGTGAGTAAACAGAGTGCACTGGCACCACTGGTGATGCAGTGCCGTGAGTCCAGAGAGTGCACTGGCACCACTGGGGATGCAGTGCAGTGAGTCCACAGAGTTCAATGGTACCACTGGGGATGCAGTGCCGTGAGTCCAGAGACTGCACTGGCCCTACTGGGGATGCAGTGCAGTGACTCCAGAGAGTGCACTGGCACCACTGGAGCTGTACTGTAGTGAGTCCAGAGAGTGCACTGGCACCACTGGGGATGCAGTGCAGTGAGTCCAGAGAGTGCACTGGCACCACTGGGGATGCAGTGCAGTGACTCCAGAGAGTGCACTGGCACCAGTGGGGATGCACTGCAGTGAGTCCAGAGAGTGCACTGGCACCACTGGGGATGCACTGCAGTGAGTCCAGAGAGTGCACTGGCACCACTCGGAATACACTGCAGTGAGTCCAGAGAGTTCACTGGCACCACTGGGGATGCAGTGCAGTGAGTCCAGAGAGTGCACTGGCACCAGTGGGGATGCACTGCCGTGAGTCCAGAGAGTGCACTGGCACCACTGGGGATGCAGTGCAGTGAGTCCAGAGAGTGCACTGGCACCACTGGAGCTGTACTGTAGTGAGTCCATAGAGTGCACTGGCACCACTGGGAATGCAGTGCAGTGAGTCCAGAGAGTGCACTGGCACCACTGGGGATGCAGTGCAGTGAGTAAACAGAGTGCACTGGCACCACTGGGGATGCACTGCAGTGAGGCCAGAGAGTGCACTGGGAACACTGGGGATGCAGTGCAGTGAGTCCAGAGAGTGCACTGGCACCACTGGGGATGCAGTGCAGTGAGTCCAGAGAGTGCACTGGCACCACTGGGGATGCAGTGCAGGTAGTCCAGTGTGTGCACTGGCACCACTGAGGATGCAGTGCAGTGAGTCCAGAGAGTGCACTGGCACCACTGGGGATGCAGTGCAGTGAGTCCATAGAGTGCACTGGCACCAGTGGGGATGCAGTGCAGTGAGTGCACTGGCACCACTGGGGATGCACTGCAGTGAGTCTAAAGAGTGCACTGGCACCACCGGGGATGCACTGCAGTGAGTCCAGAGAGTGCACTGGCACCACTGGGGATGCAGTGCAGTGAGTCCAGAGAGTGCACTGGCACCACTGGGGATGCACTGCAGTGAGTCCAGAGAGTGCACTGGCACCACTGGTAATGCACTGCAGTGAGTCCAGATAGTGCACTGGCACACTTGGGGATGCAGTGCAGTGAGTCCAGAGAGTGCACTGGCACCACTGGGGATGCAGTGCAGTGAGTCCAGAGAGTGCACTGGCACCACTGGGGATGCACTGCAGTGAGTCCAGAGAGTGCCCTGGCACAACTGGGGATGCAGTGCAGTGAGTCCAGAGAGTGCACTGGCACCACTGGGGATGCACTGCAGTGAGTCCAGAGAGTGCACTGGCACCACTGGGGATGCAGTGCAGTGAGTCCAGAGAGTGCACTGGCACCACTGGGGATGCACTGCAGTGAGTCCAGAGAGTGCACTGGCACCACTGGGGATGCAGTGCAGTGAGTCCAGATAGTGCACTGGCACCACTGGGGATGCAGTGCAGTGAGTCCAGAGAGTGCACTGGCACCAGTGGGGATGCAGTGCAGTGAGTCCAGAGAGTGCCTTGGCACAACTGGGGATGCAGTGCAGTGAGTCCAGAGAGTGCACTGGCACCACTGGGTATGCAGTGCAGTGAGGCCAGAGAGTGCACTGGCACCACTGGGGATGCAGTGCAGTGAGTCCAGAGAGTGCACTGGCACAACTGGGGATGCAGTGCACTGACTCAGAGAGTGCACTGGCACCACTGGGGATGCACTGCAATGAGTCCAGATAGTGCACTGGCACCACTGGGGATGCACTGCAGTGACTCAGAGAGTGCACTGGCACCACTCGGGATGCACTGCAGTGAGTCCAGAGAGTGCACTGGCACCACTGGGGATGCAGTGCAGTGAGTCCAGAGAGTGTACTGGCAAGAGTGGGGATGGAGTGCAGTGAGTCCAGAGAGTGCACTGGCACCACTGGGGATGCATTGCAGTGAGTCCAGAGAGTGCACTGGCACCACTGGGGATGCACTGCAGTGACTCAGAGAGTGCACTGGCACCACTCGGGATGCACTGCAGTGAGTCCAGAGAGTGCACTGGCACCACTGGGGATGCAGTGCAGTGAGTCCAGAGAGTGCACTGGCACCACTGGGGATGCAGTGCCGTGAGTCCAGAGAGTGCACTGGCTCCACTGGGGATGCAGTGCAGTGAGTCCAGAGAGTGCACTGGCCCCACAGGGGATGCACTGCAGTGACTCCTGAGAGTGCACTGGCACCACTGGGGATGCAGTGCAGTGAGTCCAGAGAGTGCACTGGCACCACTGGGGATGCAGTGCAGTGAGTCCAGAGAGTGCACTGGCCCCACAGGGGATACACTGCAGTGACTCCTGAGAGTGCACTGGCACCACTGGGGATGCAGTGCAGTGAGTCCAGAGAGTGCACTGGCACCACTGGGGATGCAGTGCAGTGAGTAAACAGAGTGCACTGGCACCACTGGGGATGTAGTGCAGTGAATCCAGAGAGTGCACTGGCACCACTGCGGATGCAGTGCAGTGAGTCCAGAGAGTGCACTGGCACCACTGGGGATGCAGTGCAGTCAGTCCAGAGAGTGCACTGGCCCCAGTGGGGATACAGTGCAGTGACTCCAGAGAGTGCACTGGCACCACTGGGGATGCAGTGCAGTGAGTCCAGAGAGTGCACTGGCACCACTGGGAATGCAGTGCAGTGAGTCCAGAGAGTGCACTGGCACCACTGGGGATGCACTGCAGTGAGTCCAGATAGTGCACTGGCACCTTGGGGATGTAGTGCAGTGAGTCCAGAGAGTGCACTGGCACCACTGGGGATGCAGTGCAGTGAGTCCAGAGAGTGCACTGGCACCACTGGGGATGCAGTGCAGTGAGTCCAGAGAGTGCACTGGCACCACTGGGGATGCAGTGCAGTGAGTCCAGAGAGTGCACTGGCACCACTGGGGATGCACTGCAGTGAGTCCAGAGAGTGCACTGGCACCACTGGGGATGCACTGCAGTGAGTCCAGAGAGTGCACTGGCACCTTGGGGATGCAGTGCAGTGAGTCCAGAGAGTGCACTGGCACCACTGGGGATGCACTGCAGTGAGTCCAGATAGTGCACTGGCACCTTGGGGATGCAGTGCAGTGAGTCCAGAGAGTGCACTGGCACCAGTGGGGATGTAGTGCAGTGAGTCCAGAGAGTGCCCTGGCACAACTGGGGATGCAGTGCAGTGAGTCCAGAGAGTGCACTGGCACCACTGCGGATGCAGTGCAGTGAGTCCAGAGAGTGCAGTGGCACAACTGGGGATGCAGTGCAGTGAGTCCAGAGAGTGCACTGGCACCACTGGGGATGCACTGCAGTGAGGCCAGAGAGTGCACTGGCACCACTGGGGATGCAGTGTAGTGACTCCAGAGAGTGCACTGGTACCACTGATGATGCACTGCAGTGAGTCCAGATAGTGCACTGGCACCACTGGGGATGCAGTGCAGTGAGTCCAGAGAGTGCACTGTCAGCACTGGGGATGCAGTGCAGTGAGTCCAGAGAGCGTGCACTGGCACCAGAGGGGATGGAGTGCAGTGAGTCCAGAGAGTGCACTGGCACCACTGGGGATGCATTGCAGTGAGTCCTGAGAGTGCACTAGCACCACTGGGGATGCAGTGCAGTGACTCAAGAGTGCACTGGCACCACTCGGGATGCAGTGCAGTGAGTCCAGAGAGTGCCCTGGCACAACTGGGGATGCAGTGCAGTGAGTCCAGAGAGTGCCCTGGCACAACTGGGGATGCAGTGCAGTGAGTCCAGAGAGTGCACTGGCCCCACTGAAGATGCACTGCAGTGAGTCCAGAGAGTGCCCTGGCACCACTGGGGATGCAGTGCAGTGAGTCCAGAGAGTGCCCTGGCACCACTGGGGATGCACTGCAGTGAGTCCAGAGAGTGCACTGGCACCACTGGGGATGCAGTGCAGTGAGTCCAGATAGTGCACTGGCACCTTGGGGATGCAGTGCAGTGAGTCCAGAGAGTACACTGGCACCAGTGGGGATGTAGTGCAGTGAGTCCAGAGAGTGCCTTGGCACAACTGGGGATGCAGTGCAGTGAGTCCAGAGAGTGCACTGGCACCACTGGGGATGCACTGCAGTGAGGCCAGAGAGTGCACTGGCACCACTGGAGATGCAGTGCAGTGAGTTCAGAGAGTGCACTGGCACAACTGGGGATGCAGTGCACTGACTCAGAGAGTGCACTGGCACCACTGGGGATGCACTGCAATGAGTCCAGATAGTGCACTGGCATCAGTGGGGATGCAGTGCAGTGAGTCCAGAGAGTGCACTGGCACCACTGGGGATGCAGTGCAGTGACTCCAGAGAGTGTACTGGCACCAGTGGGGATGGAGTGCAGTGAGTCCAGAGAGTGCACTGGCACCACTCGGGATGCACTGCAGTGAGTCCAGAGAGTGCACTGTCAGCACTGGGGTTGCAGTGCAGTGAGTCCAGAGAGTGTACTGGCACCAGTGGGGATGGTTGCAGTGAGTCCAGAGAGTGCACTGGCACCACTGGGGATGCATTGCAGTGAGTCCAGAGAGTGCACTGGCACCACTGGGGATGCAGTGCAGTGAGTCCAGAGAGTGCACTGGCTCCACTGGGGATGCAGTGCAGTGAGTCCAGAGAGTGCACTGGCCCCACAGGGGATGCACTGCAGTGAGTCCAGATAGTGCACTGGCACCACTGGGGATGCAGTGCAGTGAGTCCAGAGAGTGCACTGGCACCAGTGGGGATGCAGTGCAGTGAGTAAACAGAGTGCACTGGCACCACTGGTGATGCAGTGCCGTGAGTCCAGAGAGTGCACTGGCACCACTGGGGATGCAGTGCAGGGAGTCCAGTGTGTGGACTGACACCACTGGGGATGCAGTGCAGTGAGTCCAGAGAGTGCACTGGCACAACTGGGAATGCACTGCAGTGAGTCCAGAGAGTGCACTGGCACAACTGGGGATGCAGTGCCGTGAGTCCAGAGAGTGCACTGGCACCACTGGGGATGCAGTGCAATACTCCAGAGAGTGCACTAGCAGCACTGGGGATGCACTGCAGTGAGTCCAGAGAGTGCACTGGCACCACTGGGGATGCAGTGCTGTGAGTCCAGAGAGTGCCCTGGCAACACTGGGGATGCACTGCAGTGAGTCCAGAGAGTGCACTGGCACCACTGGGAATGCACTGCAGTGACTCCAGAGAGTGCCCTGGCACAACTGTGGATGCAGTGCAGTGAGTCCAGAGAGTGCACTGGCACCACTGGGGATGCACTGCAGAGAGTCCAGAGAGTGCAATGTCAGCACTGGTGACGCAGTGCAGTGAGTCCAGAGAGTGCACTGGCACCACTGGAGATGCACTGCAGTGAGTCCAGAGAGTGCCCTGGCATCACTGGGGTTGCAGTGCAGTGACTCCAGAGAGTGCACTGGCAACCCTGGGGATGCAGTGCCGTGAGTCCAGAGAGTGCACTGGCACCACTGGGGATGCAGTGCTGTGAGTCCAGAGAGTGCCCTGGCAACACTGGGGATGCACTGCAGTGAGTCCAGAGAGTGCACTGGCACCACTGGGAATGCACTGCAGTGACTCCAGAGAGTGCCCTGGCACAACTGGGGATGCAGTGCAGTGAGTCCAGAGAGTGCACTGGCACCACTGGGGATGCAGTGCAGTGAGTCCAGAGAGTGCACTGGCACCACTGGGGATGCAGTGCAGTGAGTAAACAGAGTGCATTGTCACCACTGGTGATGCAGTGCCGTGAGTCCAGAGAGTGCACTGGCACCACTGGGGATGCAGTGCAGGGAGTCCAGTGTGTGCACTGACATCACTGGGGATGCAGTGCAGTGAGTCCAGAGAGTGCACTGGCACCACTGGGAATGCAGTGCAGTGAGTCCAGAGAGTGCAGTGGCACCACTGGGGATGCACTGCAATGAGTCCAGATAGTGCACTGGCACCACTGGGGATGCAGTGCAGTGAGTCCAGAGAGTGCCCTGGCACCACTGGGGATGCACTGCAGTGAGTCCAGAGAGTGCAATGTCAGCACTGGGGACGCAGTGCAGTGAGTCCAGAGAGTGCCCTGGCACTAGTGGATATGCACTGCAGTGTCTCCAGAGAGTGCACCGGCACCACTGGTGATGCAGTGCAGTGAGTCCAGAGAGTGCACTGGCACCACTGGAGATGCACTGCAGTGAGTCCAGAGAGTGCCCTGGCATCACTGGGGATGCAGTGTAGTGAGTCCAGAGAGTGCACTGGCAACCCTGGGGATGCAGTGCCGTGAGTCCAGAGAGTGCACTGGCACCACTAGGGATGCAGTGCAGTGAGTCCAGAGAGTGCCCTGGCACCACTGGGGATGTACTGCAGTGAGTCCAGAGAGTGCACTGGCACAACTGGGGATGCAGTGCAGTGAGTCCAGAGAGTGCACTGGCACCACTGGGGATGCAGTGCAGTGAGTCCAGAGAGTGCACTGGCTCCACTGGGGAAGCAGTGCAGTGAGTCCAGAGAGTGCACTGGCACCACTGGGGATGCACTGCAGTGAGTCCAGAGAGTGCACTGGCACAACTGGGAATGCACTGCAGTGAGTCCAGAGAGTGCACTGGCACAACTGGGGATGCAGTGCCGTGAGTCCAGAGAGTGCACTGGCACCACTGGGGATGCAATGCAATACTCAAGAGAGTGCACTAGCAGCACTGGGGATGCAGTGCCGTGAGTCTAGAGAGTGCACTGGCACCACTGGGGATGCAGTGCAGTGAGTCCAGAGAGTGCCCTGGCAACACTGGGGATGCACTGCAGTGAGTCCAGAGAGTGCACTGGCACCACTGGGAATGCACTGCAGTGACTCCAGAGAGTGCCCTGGCACAACTGGGGATGCAGTGCAGTGAGACCAGAGAGTGCACTGGCACCACTGGGAATGCAGTGCAGTGAGTCCAGAGAGCGCACTGGCACCACTGGGGATGCAGTGCAGTGAGAAAACAGAGTGCACTGGCACCACTGGTGATGCAGTGCCGTGAGTCCAGAGAGTGCACTGGCACCACTGGGGATGCAGTGCAGGGAGTCCAGTGTGTGCACTGACACCACTGGGGATGCAGTGCAGTGAGTCCAGAGAGTGCACTGGCACCACTGGGAATGCAGTGCAGTGAGTCCAGAGAGTGCACTGGCACAACTGGGGATGCAGTGCAGTGAGTCCAGAGAGTGCACTGGCACCACTGGGGATGCACTGCAGTGAGTCCAGAGAGTGCACTGGCACAACTGGGAATGCACTGCAGTGAGTCCAGAGAGTGCACTGGCACAACTGGGGATGCAGTGCCGTGAGTCCAGAGAGTGCACTGGCACCACTGGGGATGCAGTGCAATACTCCAGAGAGTGCACTAGCAGCACTGGGGATGCAGTGCCGTGAGTCCAGAGAGTGCACTGTCACCACTGCGGATGCAGTGCTGTGAGTCCAGAGAGTGCCCTGGCAACACTGGGGATGCACTGCAGTGAGTCCAGAGAGTGCACTGGCACCACTGGGAATGCACTGCAGTGAGTCCAGAGAGTGCCCTGGCACAACTGGGGATGCAGTGCAGTGAGACCAGAGAGTGCACTGGCACCACTGGGAATGCAGTGCAGTGAGTCCAGAGAGCGCACGGGTACCACTGGGGATGCAGTGCAGTGAGTAAACAGACTGCACTGGCACCACTGGTGATGCAGTGCCGTGAGTCCAGAGAGTGCACTGGCACCACTGGGGATGCAGTGCAGGGAGTCCAGTGTGTGCACTGACACCACTGGGGATGCAGTGCAGTGAGTCCAGAGAGTGTACTGACACCACTGGTAATGCAGTGCAGTGAGTCCAGAGAGTGCAGTGGCACCACTGGGGATGCAGTGCAGTGAGTCCAGAGAGTGCACTGGCACCACTGGGGATGCAGTGCAGTGAGTCCAGAGAGTGCACTGGCACCACTAGAGATGTAGTGCAGTGACTCCAGAGAGTGCACTGGCACCACAGGGGATGCACTGCAGTGAGTGCAGAGAGTGCACTGACGCCACTGGGGATGCACTGCAATGACTCTAGAGAGTGCACTGGCACCACTGGGAATGCAGTGCAGTCAGTCCAGAGAGTGCACTGGCACCACTGGGGATGCAGTGCAGTGAGTAAACAGAGTGCACTGGCACCACTGGGGATGCAGTGCCGTGAGTCCAGAGAGTGCACTGTCAGCACTGGGGATGCAGTGCAGTGAGTCCAGAGAGTGCACTGGCACCACGGGGAATGCAGTGCAGTGAGTCCAGAGAGTGTACTGGCACCACTGGGTATGCACTGCAGTGAGTCCAGAGAGTGCACTGGCACCACTGCGGATGCAGTGCAGTCAGTCCACAGAGTTCAATGGCACCACTGGGGATGCAGTGCCGTGAGTCCAGAGAGTGCACTGGCCCCACTGGGGACGCAGTGCAGTGACTCCTGAGAGTGCACTACCAGCACTAGGGATGCAGTGCCGTGAGTCCAGAGAGTGCACTGGCACCACGGGAATGCAGTGCTGTGAGTCCAGAGAGTGCCCTGGCAACACTGGGGATGCACTGCAGTGAGTCCAGAGAGTGCACTGGCACCACTGGGAATGCACTGCAGTGACTCCAGAGAGTGCCCTGGCGCAACTGGGAATGCAGTGCAGTGAGTCCTGAGAGCGCACTGGCACCACTGGGGATGCAGTGCAGTGAGTAAACAGAGTGCACTGGCACCACTGGTGATGCAGTGCCGTGAGTCCAGAGAGTGCACTGGCACCACTGGGGATGCAGTGCAGTGAGTCCAGAGAGTGCACTGGCACAACTGGGGATGCACTGCAGGGAGTCCAGTGTGTGCACTGGCACCACTGGGGATGCAGTGCAGTGAGTCCAGAGAGTGCACTGGCACCACAGGGGATGCAGTGCAGTGAGTCCAGAGAGTGCACTGGCACCACTGGAGCTGTACTGTAGTGAGTCCAGAGAGTGCACTGGCACCACTGGGGATGCAGTGCAGTGAGTCCAGAGAGTGCACTGGCACCACTGGGGATGCAGTGCAGTGACTCCAGAGAGTGCACTGGCACCAGTGGGGATGCACTGCAGTGAGTCCAGAGAGTGCACTGGCACAACTGGGAATGCACTGCAGTGAGTCCAGAGAGTGCACTGGCACAACTGGGGATGCAGTGCCGTGAGTCCAGAGAGTGCACTGGCACCACTGGGGATGCAATGCAATACTCAAGAGAGTGCACTAGCAGCACTGGGGATGCAGTGCCGTGAGTCTAGAGAGTGCACTGGCACCACTGGGGATGCAGTGCAGTGAGTCCAGAGAGTGCCCTGGCAACACTGGGGATGCACTGCAGTGAGTCCAGAGAGTGCACTGGCACCACTGGGAATGCACTGCAGTGACTCCAGAGAGTGCCCTGGCACAACTGGGGATGCAGTGCAGTGAGACCAGAGAGTGCACTGGCACCACTGGGAATGCAGTGCAGTGAGTCCAGAGAGCGCACTGGCACCACTGGGGATGCAGTGCAGTGAGAAAACAGAGTGCACTGGCACCACTGGTGATGCAGTGCCGTGAGTCCAGAGAGTGCACTGGCACCACTGGGGATGCAGTGCAGGGAGTCCAGTGTGTGCACTGACACCACTGGGGATGCAGTGCAGTGAGTCCAGAGAGTGCACTGGCACCACTGGGAATGCAGTGCAGTGAGTCCAGAGAGTGCACTGGCACAACTGGGGATGCAGTGCAGTGAGTCCAGAGAGTGCACTGGCACCACTGGGGATGCACTGCAGTGAGTACAGAGAGTGCACTGGCACAACTGGGAATGCACTGCAGTGAGTCCAGAGAGTGCACTGGCACAACTGGGGATGCAGTGCCGTGAGTCCAGAGAGTGCACTGGCACCACTGGGGATGCAGTGCAATACTCCAGAGAGTGCACTAGCAGCACTGGGGATGCAGTGCCGTGAGTCCAGAGAGTGCACTGTCACCACTGCGGATGCAGTGCTGTGAGTCCAGAGAGTGCCCTGGCAACACTGGGGATGCACTGCAGTGAGTCCAGAGAGTGCACTGGCACCACTGGGAATGCACTGCAGTGAGTCCAGAGAGTGCCCTGGCACAACTGGGGATGCAGTGCAGTGAGACCAGAGAGTGCACTGGCACCACTGGGAATGCAGTGCAGTGAGTCCAGAGAGCGCACGGGTACCACTGGGGATGCAGTGCAGTGAGTAAACAGACTGCACTGGCACCACTGGTGATGCAGTGCCGTGAGTCCAGAGAGTGCACTGGCACCACTGGGGATGCAGTGCAGGGAGTCCAGTGTGTGCACTGACACCACTGGGGATGCAGTGCAGTGAGTCCAGAGAGTGTACTGACACCACTGGTAATGCAGTGCAGTGAGTCCAGAGAGTGCAGTGGCACCACTGGGGATGCAGTGCAGTGAGTCCAGAGAGTGCACTGGCACCACTGGGGATGCAGTGCAGTGAGTCCAGAGAGTGCACTGGCACCACTAGAGATGTAGTGCAGTGACTCCAGAGAGTGCACTGGCACCACAGGGGATGCACTGCAGTGAGTGCAGAGAGTGCACTGACGCCACTGGGGATGCACTGCAATGACTCTAGAGAGTGCACTGGCACCACTGGGAATGCAGTGCAGTCAGTCCAGAGAGTGCACTGGCACCACTGGGGATGCAGTGCAGTGAGTAAACAGAGTGCACTGGCACCACTGCGGATGCAGTGCAGTCAGTCCACAGAGTTCAATGGCACCACTGGGGATGCAGTGCCGTGAGTCCAGAGAGTGCACTGGCCCCACTGGGGACGCAGTGCAGTGACTCCAGAGAGTGCACTACCAGCACTAGGGATGCAGTGCCGTGAGTCCAGAGAGTGCACTGGCACCACGGGAATGCAGTGCTGTGAGTCCAGAGAGTGCCCTGGCAACACTGGGGATGCACTGCAGTGAGTCCAGAGAGTGCACTGGCACCACTGGGAATGCACTGCAGTGACTCCAGAGAGTGCCCTGGCGCAACTGGGAATGCAGTGCAGTGAGTCCTGAGAGCGCACTGGCACCACTGGGGATGCAGTGCAGTGAGTAAACAGAGTGCACTGGCACCACTGGTGATGCAGTGCCGTGAGTCCAGAGAGTGCACTGGCACCACTGGGGATGCAGTGCAGTGAGTCCAGAGAGTGCACTGGCACAACTGGGGATGCACTGCAGGGAGTCCAGTGTGTGCACTGGCACCACTGGGGATGCAGTGCAGTGAGTCCAGAGAGTGCACTGGCACCACAGGGGATGCAGTGCAGTGAGTCCAGAGAGTGCACTGGCACCACTGGAGCTGTACTGTAGTGAGTCCAGAGAGTGCACTGGCACCACTGGGGATGCAGTGCAGTGAGTCCAGAGAGTGCACTGGCACCACTGGGGATGCAGTGCAGTGACTCCAGAGAGTGCACTGGCACCAGTGGGGATGCACTGCAGTGAGTCCAGAGAGTACACTGGCACCACTGGGGATGCAGTGCAGTGACTCTAGACAGTGCACTGGCACCACTCGGAATACACTTCAGTGAGTCCAGAGATTTCACTGGCACCACTGGGGATGCAGTGCAGTGAGTCCAGAGAGTGCACTGGCACCACTGGGGATGCACTGCAGTGAGTCCAGAGAGTGCACTGGCACCACTGGGGATGCACTGCAGTGAGTCCAGAGAGTGCACTGGCACCACTGGGGATGCAGTGCCGTGAGTCCAGAGAGTGCACTGGCACCACTGGGGATGCAGTGCAGTGAGTCCAGAGAGTGCAGTGGCACCACTGGGGATGCAGTGCAGTGAGTCCAGAGAGTGCACTGGCACCACTGGGGATGCAGTGCAGGGAGTCCAGTGTGTGCACTGGCACCACTGAGGATGCAGTGCAGTGAGTCCAGAGAGTGCACTGGCACCACCGGGGATGCAGTGCAGTGAGTCCAGAGAGTGCAGTGGCACCACTGGGGATGCAGTGCAGTGAGTCCATAGAGTGCACTGGCACCAGTGGGGATGCAGTGCAGTGAGTGCAGAGAGTGCACTGGCACCACTGGGGATGCACTGCAGTGAGTCCAGAGAGTGCACTGGCACCAGTGGGGATGCAATGCAGTGAGTGCACTGGCACCTCTGGGGATGCACTGTAGTGACTCTAAAGAGTGCACTGGCACCACCGGGGATTCACTGCAGTGAGTCCAGAGAGTGCACTGGCACCACAGGGGATGCAGTGCAGTGAGTGCAGAGAGTGCACTGGCACCACTGGGGATGCAGTGCAGTGAGTCCAGAGAGTGCACTGGCACCATTGGAGCTGTACTGTAGTGAGTCCAGAGATTGCACTGGCACCACTGGGGATGCAGTGCAGTGAGTCCAGAGAGAGCACTGGCACCACTGGGGATGCAGTGCAGTGAGTCCAGAGAGTGTACTGGCACCACTGGGGATGCAGTGCAGTGAGTCCAGAGAGTGCACTGGCACCACTGGGGATGCAGTGCAGTGACTCCAGAGAGTGCACTGGCACCACTCAGGATGCACTGCAGTGAGTCCAGAGAGTGCACTGGCACCACTAGGGATGCAGTCCAGTGAGTCCAGAGACTGCACGGGCACCATTGGGATACAGTGCAGTGAGTCCAGAGAGTGCACTGGCACCACTGGGGATGCAGTGCAGTGAGTCCAGAGAGTGCACTGGCACCACTGGGGATGCAGTGCAGTGAGTAAAAAGAGTGCACTGGCACCACTGGGGATGTAGTGCAGTGAATCCAGAGAGTGCACTGGCACCACTGCGGATGCACTGCAGTGAGTCCAGAGAGTGCACTGGCACCACTGGGGATGCAGTGCAGTCAGTCCAGAGAGTGCACTGGCCCCAATGGGGATGCAGTGCAGTGACTCCAGAGAGTGCACTGGCCCCACTGGGGATGCAGTACAGTGAGTCCAGAGAGTGCACTGGCACCACTGGGAATGCAGTGCAGTGAGTCCAGAGAGTGCACTGGCACCACTGGGGATGCAGTGCAGTGATTAAACAGAGTGCACTGGCACCACTGCGGATGCAGTGCCGTGAGTCCAGAGAGTGCACTGTCAGCACTGGGGATGCAGTGCAGTGAGTCCAGAGAGTGCACTGGCACCACTGGGGATGCAGTGCAGTGAGTCCATAGAGTGCACTGTCACCACTGGGAATGCAGTGCAGTGAGTCCAGAGAGTGCACTGGCACCACTGGGGATGCAGTGCAGTGAGTCCAGAGAGTGCACTTACACCACTGGAGATGCAGTGCAGGGAGTCCAGTGTGTGCACTGGCACCACTGAGGATGCAGTGCAGTGAGTCCAGAGAGTCCACTGGCACAACAGGGGATGCAGTGCAGTGAGTCCAGAGACTGCCCTGGCAACACTGGGAATGCACTGCAGTGAGTCCAGAGAGTGCACTGGCACCACTTGTGATGCAGTGCATTGAGTCCAGAGAGAGCACTGCTACCACTGGGGATGCAGTGCAGTGAGTTCAGAGAGTGCACTGGCACCAGTGGGGATGCAGTGCAGTGAGTGCACTGGCACCACTGGGGATGCACTACAGTGACTCTAAAGAGTGCACTGGCACCACTGGGAATACAGTGCAGTGAGTCCAGAGAGTGCACTGGCACCACTGCGGATGCACTGCAGTGAGTCCAGAGAGTGCACTGGCACCACTGGGGATGCAGTGCAGTGATTAAACAGAGTGCACTGGCACCACTGCGGATGCAGTGCCGTGAGTCCAGAGAGTGCACTGTCAGCACTGGGGATGCAGTCCAGTGAGTCCAGAGAGTGCACTGGCACCACTGGGGATGCAGTGGAGTGAGTCCAGTGTGTGCACTGGCACCACTGAGGATGCAGTGCAGTGAGTCCAGAGAGTGCACTGGCACCACTGGGGATGCAGTGCAGTGAGTCCAGAGAGTGCAGTGGCACCAGTGGAGATGCAGTGCAGTGAGTCCATAGAGTGCACTGGCACCACTGGGGATGCAGTGCAGTGAGTGCAGAGAGTGCACTGGCACCACTGGGGATGCAGTGCAGTGAGTCCATAGAGTGCACTGGCACCACTGGGGATGCAGTGCAGTGAGTCCAGAGAGTGCACTGCCACCACTGGGGATGCAGTGCAGTGAGTCCAGAGAGTGCACTGGCACCACTGGGGATGCACTGCAGTGACTCTAAAGAGTGCGCTGGCACCACTGGGAATACACTGCAGTGAGTCCAGAGAGTGCACTGGCACTACTGCGGATGCACTGCAGTGAGTCCAGGGAGTTCACTGGCCCCACTGGGGATGCAGTGCAGTGAGTGCAGAGAGTGCACTGGCACCACTGGGGATGCAGTGCAGTGAGTCCAGAGAGTGCACTGACACCAATCGGGATGTAGTGCAGTGAGTCCAGAGAGTGCACTGGCACCACTAGGGATGCCGTGCAGTGCGTCCAGAGACTGCACTGGCACCATTGGGATACACTGCAGTGAGTCCAGAGAGTGCACTGGCACCACTGGGGATGCTGTGCAGTGAGCGCAGAGAGTGCACTGGCACCACTGGGGATGCAGTGCAGTGACTCCAGAGAGTGCACTGGCATCACTGGGAATGCCGTGCAGTGAGTCCAGAGAGTGCAATGGCACCACTGGGGATGCACTGCAATGAGTCCAGAGAGTGCACTGGCACAACTGGGGATGCAGTGCCGTGAGTCCAGAGAGTGCACTGGCACCACTGGGGATGCAATGCAATACTCAAGAGAGTGCACTAGCAGCACTGGGGATGCAGTGCCGTGAGTCTAGAGAGTGCACTGGCACCACTGGGGATGCAGTGCAGTGAGTCCAGAGAGTGCCCTGGCAACACTGGGGATGCACTGCAGTGAGTCCAGAGAGTGCACTGGCACCACTGGGAATGCACTGCAGTGACTCCAGAGAGTGCCCTGGCACAACTGGGGATGCAGTGCAGTGAGACCAGAGAGTGCACTGGCACCACTGGGAATGCAGTGCAGTGAGTCCAGAGAGCGCACTGGCACCACTGGGGATGCAGTGCAGTGAGAAAACAGAGTGCACTGGCACCACTGGTGATGCAGTGCCGTGAGTCCAGAGAGTGCACTGGCACCACTGGGGATGCAGTGCAGGGAGTCCAGTGTGTGCACTGACACCACTGGGGATGCAGTGCAGTGAGTCCAGAGAGTGCACTGGCACCACTGGGAATGCAGTGCAGTGAGTCCAGAGAGTGCACTGGCACAACTGGGGATGCAGTGCAGTGAGTCCAGAGAGTGCACTGGCACCACTGGGGATGCACTGCAGTGAGTCCAGAGAGTGCACTGGCACAACTGGGAATGCACTGCAGTGAGTCCAGAGAGTGCACTGGCACAACTGGGGATGCAGTGCCGTGAGTCCAGAGAGTGCACTGTCACCACTGGGGATGCAGTGCTGTGAGTCCAGAGAGTGCCCTGGCAACACTGGGGATGCACTGCAGTGAGTCCAGAGAGTGCACTGGCACCACTGGGAATGCACTGCAGTGAGTCCAGAGAGCGCACGGGTACCACTGGGGATGCAGTGCAGTGAGTAAACAGACTGCACTGGCACCACTGGTGATGCAGTGCCGTGAGTCCAGAGAGTGCACTGGCACCACTGGGGATGCAGTGCAGGGAGTCCAGTGTGTGCACTGACACCACTGGGGATGCAGTGCAGTGAGTCCAGAGAGTGTACTGACACCACTGGTAATGCAGTGCAGTGAGTCCAGAGAGTGCAGTGGCACCACTGGGGATGCACTGCAGTGAGTCCAGAGAGTGCACTGGCACCACTGGGGATGCAGTGCAGTGAGTCCAGAGAGTGCACTGGCACCACTAGAGATGTAGTGCAGTGACTCCAGAGAGTGCACTGGCACCACAGGGGATGCACTGCAGTGAGTGCAGAGAGTGCACTGACGCCACTGGGGATGCACTGCAATGACTCTAGAGAGTGCACGGGCACCACTGGGAATGCAGTGCAGTCAGTCCAGAGAGTGCACTGGCACCACTGGGGATGCAGTGCAGTGAGTAAACAGAGTGCACTGGCACCACTGCGGATGCAGTGCAGTCAGTCCACAGAGTTCAATGGCACCACTGGGGATGCAGTGCCGTGAGTCCAGAGAGTGCACTGGCCCCACTGGGGACGCAGTGCAGTGACTCCAGAGAGTGCACTACCAGCACTAGGGATGCAGTGCCGTGAGTCCAGAGAGTGCACTGGCACCACGGGAATGCAGTGCTGTGAGTCCAGAGAGTGCCCTGGCAACACTGGGGATGCACTGCAGTGAGTCCAGAGAGTGCACTGGCACCACTGGGAATGCACTGCAGTGACTCCAGAGAGTGCCCTGGCGCAACTGGGAATGCAGTGCAGTGAGTCCTGAGAGCGCACTGGCACCACTGGGGATGCAGTGCAGTGAGTAAACAGAGTGCACTGGCACCACTGGTGATGCAGTGCCGTGAGTCCAGAGAGTGCACTGGCACCACTGGGGATGCAGTGCAGTGAGTCCAGAGAGTGCACTGGCACAACTGGGGATGCACTGCAGGGAGTCCAGTGTGTGCACTGGCACCACTGGGGATGCAGTGCAGTGAGTCCAGAGAGTGCACTGGCACCACAGGGGATGCAGTGCAGTGAGTCCAGAGAGTGCACTGGCACCACTGGAGCTGTACTGTAGTGAGTCCAGAGAGTGCACTGGCACCACTGGGGATGCAGTGCAGTGAGTCCAGAGAGTGCACTGGCACCACTGGGGATGCAGTGCAGTGACTCCAGAGAGTGCACTGGCACCAGTGGGGATGCACTGCAGTGAGTCCAGAGAGTACACTGGCACCACTGGGGATGCAGTGCAGTGACTCTAGACAGTGCACTGGCACCACTCGGAATACACTTCAGTGAGTCCAGAGATTTCACTGGCACCACTGGGGATGCAGTGCAGTGAGTCCAGAGAGTGCACTGGCACCACTGGGGATGCACTGCAGTGAGTCCAGAGAGTGCACTGGCACCACTGGGGATGCACTGCAGTGAGTCCAGAGAGTGCACTGGCACCACTGGGGATGCAGTGCCGTGAGTCCAGAGAGTGCACTGGCACCACTGGGGATGCAGTGCAGTGAGTCCAGAGAGTGCAGTGGCACCACTGGGGATGCAGTGCAGTGAGTCCAGAGAGTGCACTGGCACCACTGGGGATGCAGTGCAGGGAGTCCAGTGTGTGCACTGGCACCACTGAGGATGCAGTGCAGTGAGTCCAGAGAGTGCACTGGCACCACCGGGGATGCAGTGCAGTGAGTCCAGAGAGTGCAGTGGCACCACTGGGGATGCAGTGCAGTGAGTCCATAGAGTGCAGTGGCACCAGTGGGGATGCAGTGCAGTGAGTGCAGAGAGTGCACTGGCACCACTGGGGATGCAGTGCAGTGAGTCCAGAGAGTGCACTGGCACCAGTGGGGATGCAATGCAGTGAGTGCACTGGCACCTCTGGGGATGCACTGCAGTGACTCTAAAGAGTGCACTGGCACCACCGGGGATTCACTGCAGTGAGTCCAGAGAGTGCACTGGCACCACAGGGGATGCAGTGCAGTGAGTGCAGAGAGTGCACTGGCACCACTGGGGATGCAGTGCAGTGAGTCCAGAGAGTGCACTGGCACCATTGGAGCTGTACTGTAGTGAGTCCAGAGATTGCACTGGCACCACTGGGGATGCAGTGCAGTGAGTCCAGAGAGAGCACTGGCACCACTGGGGATGCAGTGCAGTGAGTCCAGAGAGTGTACTGGCACCACTGGGGATGCAGTGCAGTGAGTCCAGAGAGTGCACTGGCACCACTGGGGATGCAGTGCAGTGACTCCAGAGAGTGCACTGGCACCACTCAGGATGCACTGCAGTGAGTCCAGAGAGTGCACTGGCACCACTAGGGATGCAGTCCAGTGAGTCCAGAGACTGCACGGGCACCATTGGGATACAGTGCAGTGAGTCCAGAGAGTGCACTGGCACCACTGGGGATGCAGTGCAGTGAGTCCAGAGAGTGCACTGGCACCACTGGGGATGCAGTGCAGTGAGTAAAAAGAGTGCACTGGCACCACTGGGGATGTAGTGCAGTGAATCCAGAGAGTGCACTGGCACCACTGCGGATGCACTGCAGTGAGTCCAGAGAGTGCACTGGCACCACTGGGGATGCAGTGCAGTCAGTCCAGAGAGTGCACTGGCCCCAATGGGGATGCAGTGCAGTGACTCCAGAGAGTGCACTGGCCCCACTGGGGATGCAGTACAGTGAGTCCAGAGAGTGCACTGGCACCACTGGGAATGCAGTGCAGTGAGTCCAGAGAGTGCACTGGCACCACTGGGGATGCAGTGCAGTGATTAAACAGAGTGCACTGGCACCACTGCGGATGCAGTGCCGTGAGTCCAGAGAGTGCACTGTCTGCACTGGGGATGCAGTGCAGTGAGTCCAGAGAGTGCACTGGCACCACTGGGGATGCAGTGCAGTGAGTCCATAGAGTGCACTGTCACCACTGGGAATGCAGTTCAGTGAGTCCAGAGAGTGCACTGGCACCACTGGGGATGCAGTGCAGTGAGTCCAGAGAGTGCACTTACACCACTGGGGATGCAGTGCAGGGAGTCCAGTGTGTGCACTGGCACCACTGAGGATGCAGTGCAGTGAGTCCAGAGAGTCCACTGGCACAACAGGGGATGCAGTGCAGTGAGTCCAGAGACTGCCCTGGCAACACTGGGAATGCACTGCAGTGAGTCCAGAGAGTGCACTGGCACCACTTGTGATGCAGTGCATTGAGTCCAGAGAGAGCACTGCTACCACTGGGGATGCAGTGCAGTGAGTTCAGAGAGTGCACTGGCACCAGTGGGGATGCAGTGCAGTGAGTGCACTGGCACCACTGGGGATGCACTACAGTGACTCTAAAGAGTGCACTGGCACCACTGGGAATACAGTGCAGTGAGTCCAGAGAGTGCACTGGCACCACTGCGGATGCACTGCAGTGAGTCCAGAGAGTGCACTGGCACCACTGGGGATGCAGTGCAGTGATTAAACAGAGTGCACTGGCACCACTGCGGATGCAGTGCCGTGAGTCCAGAGAGTGCACTGTCAGCACTGGGGATGCAGTCCAGTGAGTCCAGAGAGTGCACTGGCACCACTGGGGATGCAGTGCAGTGAGTCCAGTGTGTGCACTGGCACCACTGAGGATGCAGTGCAGTGAGTCCAGAGAGTGCACTGGCACCACTGGGGATGCAGTGCAGTGAGTCCAGAGAGTGCAGTGGCACCAGTGGAGATGCAGTGCAGTGAGTCCATAGAGTGCACTGGCACCACTGGGGATGCAGTGCAGTGAGTGCAGAGAGTGCACTGGCACCACTGGGGATGCAGTGCAGTGAGTCCATAGAGTGCACTGGCACCACTGGGGATGCAGTGCAGTGAGTCCAGAGAGTGCACTGCCACCACTGGGGATGCAGTGCAGTGAGTCCAGAGAGTGCACTGGCACCACTAGGGATGCACTGCAGTGACTCTAAAGAGTGCGCTGGCACCACTGGGAATACACTGCAGTGAGTCCAGAGAGTGCACTGGCACTACTGCGGATGCACTGCAGTGAGTCCAGGGAGTTCACTGGCCCCACTGGGGATGCAGTGCAGTGAGTGCAGAGAGTGCACTGGCACCACTGGGGATGCAGTGCAGTGAGTCCAGAGAGTGCACTGACACCAATCGGGATGTAGTGCAGTGAGTCCAGAGAGTGCACTGGCACCACTAGGGATGCCGTGCAGTGCGTCCAGAGACTGCACTGGCACCATTGGGATACACTGCAGTGAGTCCAGAGAGTGCACTGGCACCACTGGGGATGCTGTGCAGTGAGCGCAGAGAGTGCACTGGCACCACTGGGGATGCAGTGCAGTGACTCCAGAGAGTGCACTGGCATCACTGGGAATGCCGTGCAGTGAGTCCAGAGAGTGCAATGGCACCACTGGGGATGCACTGCAATGAGTCCAGAGAGTGCACTGGCACCACTGTGGATGCAGTGCAGTGACTCCAGAGAGTGCACTGGCATCACTGGGAATGCAGTGCAGTGAGTCCAGAGAGTGCACTGGCACCACTGGGTATGCACTGCAATGACTCCAGAGAGTGCACTGGCACCACTGGAGCTGTACTGTAGTGAGTCCAGAGAGTGCACTGGCACCACTGGGGATGCAGTGCAGTGAGTCCAGAGAGTGCACTGGCACCACTGGGGATGCAGTGCAGTGACTCCAGAGAGTGCACTGGCACCAGTGGGGATGCACTGCAGTGAGTCCAGAGAGTACACTGGCACCACTGGGGATGCAGTGCAGTGACTCTAGACAGTGCACTGGCACCACTCGGAATACACTTCAGTGAGTCCAGAGATTTCACTGGCACCACTGGGGATGCAGTGCAGTGAGTCCAGAGAGTGCACTGGCACCACTGGGGATGCACTGCAGTGAGTCCAGAGAGTGCACTGGCACCACTGGGGATGCACTGCAGTGAGTCCAGAGAGTGCACTGGCACCACTGGGGATGCAGTGCCGTGAGTCCAGAGAGTGCACTGGCACCACTGGTGATGCAGTGCAGTGAGTCCAGAGAGTGCAGTGGCACCACTGGGGATGCAGTGCAGTGAGTCCAGAGAGTGCACTGGCACCACTGGGGATGCAGTGCAGGGAGTCCAGTGTGTGCACTGGCACCACTGAGGATGCAGTGCAGTGAGTCCAGAGAGTGCACTGGCACCACCGGGGATGCAGTGCAGTGAGTCCAGAGAGTGCAGTGGCACCACTGGGGATGCAGTGCAGTGAGTCCATAGAGTGCAGTGGCACCAGTGGGGATGCAGTGCAGTGAGTGCAGAGAGTGCACTGGCACCACTGGGGATGCAGTGCAGTGAGTCCAGAGAGTGCACTGGCACCAGTGGGGATGCAATGCAGTGAGTGCACTGGCACCTCTGGGGATGCACTGCAGTGACTCTAAAGAGTGCACTGGCACCACCGGGGATTCACTGCAGTGAGTCCAGAGAGTGCACTGGCACCACAGGGGATGCAGTGCAGTGAGTGCAGAGAGTGCACTGGCACCACTGGGGATGCAGTGCAGTGAGTCCAGAGAGTGCACTGGCACCATTGGAGCTGTACTGTAGTGAGTCCAGAGATTGCACTGGCACCACTGGGGATGCAGTGCAGTGAGTCCAGAGAGAGCACTGGCACCACTGGGGATGCAGTGCAGTGAGTCCAGAGAGTGTACTGGCACCACTGGGGATGCAGTGCAGTGAGTCCAGAGAGTGCACTGGCACCACTGGGGATGCAGTGCAGTGACGCCAGAGAGTGCACTGGCACCACTCAGGATGCACTGCAGTGAGTCCAGAGAGTGCACTGGCACCACTAGGGATGCAGTCCAGTGAGTCCAGAGACTGCACGGGCACCATTGGGATACAGTGCAGTGAGTCCAGAGAGTGCACTGGCACCACTGGGGATGCAGTGCAGTGAGTCCAGAGAGTGCACTGGCACCACTGGGGATGCAGTGCAGTGAGTAAAAAGAGTGCACTGGCACCACTGGGGATGTAGTGCAGTGAATCCAGAGAGTGCACTGGCACCACTGCGGATGCACTGCAGTGAGTCCAGAGAGTGCACTGGCACCACTGGGGATGCAGTGCAGTCAGTCCAGAGAGTGCACTGGCCCCAATGGGGATGCAGTGCAGTGACTCCAGAGAGTGCACTGGCCCCACTGGGGATGCAGTACAGTGAGTCCAGAGAGTGCACTGGCACCACTGGGAATGCAGTGCAGTGAGTCCAGAGAGTGCACTGGCACCACTGGGGATGCAGTGCAGTGATTAAACAGAGTGCACTGGCACCACTGCGGATGCAGTGCCGTGAGTCCAGAGAGTGCACTGTCTGCACTGGGGATGCAGTGCAGTGAGTCCAGAGAGTGCACTGGCACCACTGGGGATGCAGTGCAGTGAGTCCATAGAGTGCACTGTCACCACTGGGAATGCAGTGCAGTGAGTCCAGAGAGTGCACTGGCACCACTGGGGATGCAGTGCAGTGAGTCCAGAGAGTGCACTTACACCACTGGGGATGCAGTGCAGGGAGTCCAGTGTGTGCACTGGCACCACTGAGGATGCAGTGCAGTGAGTCCAGAGAGTCCACTGGCACAACAGGGGATGCAGTGCAGTGAGTCCAGAGACTGCCCTGGCAACACTGGGAATGCACTGCAGTGAGTCCAGAGAGTGCACTGGCACCACTTGTGATGCAGTGCATTGAGTCCAGAGAGAGCACTGCTACCACTGGGGATGCAGTGCAGTGAGTTCAGAGAGTGCACTGGCACCAGTGGGGATGCAGTGCAGTGAGTGCACTGGCACCACTGGGGATGCACTACAGTGACTCTAAAGAGTGCACTGGCACCACTGGGAATACAGTGCAGTGAGTCCAGAGAGTGCACTGGCACCACTGCGGATGCACTGCAGTGAGTCCAGAGAGTGCACTGGCACCACTGGGGATGCAGTGCAGTGATTAAACAGAGTGCACTGGCACCACTGCGGATGCAGTGCCGTGAGTCCAGAGAGTGCACTGTCAGCACTGGGGATGCAGTCCAGTGAGTCCAGAGAGTGCACTGGCACCACTGGGGATGCAGTGCAGTGAGTCCAGTGTGTGCACTGGCACCACTGAGGATGCAGTGCAGTGAGTCCAGAGAGTGCACTGGCACCACTGGGGATGCAGTGCAGTGAGTCCAGAGAGTGCAGTGGCACCAGTGGAGATGCAGTGCAGTGAGTCCATAGAGTGCACTGGCACCACTGGGGATGCAGTGCAGTGAGTGCAGAGAGTGCACTGGCACCACTGGGGATGCAGTGCAGTGAGTCCATAGAGTGCACTGGCACCACTGGGGATGCAGTGCAGTGAGTCCAGAGAGTGCACTGCCACCACTGGGGATGCAGTGCAGTGAGTCCAGAGAGTGCACTGGCACCACTGGGGATGCACTGCAGTGACTCTAAAGAGTGCGCTGGCACCACTGGGAATACACTGCAGTGAGTCCAGAGAGTGCACTGGCACTACTGCGGATGCACTGCAGTGAGTCCAGGGAGTTCACTGGCCCCACTGGGGATGCAGTGCAGTGAGTGCAGAGAGTGCACTGGCACCACTGGGGATGCAGTGCAATGAGTCCAGAGAGTGCACTGACACCAATCGGGATGTAGTGCAGTGAGTCCAGAGAGTGCACTGGCACCAATAGGGATGCCGTGCAGTGCGTCCAGAGACTGCACTGGCACCATTGGGATACTATGCAGTGAGTCCAGAGAGTGCACTGGCACCACTGGGGATGCTGTGCAGTGAGCGCAGAGAGTGCACTGGCACCACTGGGGATGCAGTGCAGTGACTCCAGAGAGTGCACTGGCATCACTGGGAATGCCGTGCAGTGAGTCCAGAGAGTGCAATGGCACCACTGGGGATGCACTGCAATGAGTCCAGAGAGTGCACTGGCACCACTGTGGATGCAGTGCAGTGACTCCAGAGAGTGCACTGGCATCACTGGGAATGCAGTGCAGTGAGTCCAGAGAGTGCACTGGCACCACTGGGTATGCACTGCAATGACTCCAGAGAGTGCACTGGCACCAATGGGGATGCACTGCAGTGAGTCCAGAGAGTGCACTGGCACCACTTGGGTTTTAGTGCAGTGAGTGCAGAGAGTGCACTGAAACCCCAGTGGTGCCAGTGCACTCTCTGGAATCACTGCAGTGCATCCCCAGTGGTACCTGTGCACTCTCTGGAATCACTGCAGTGCATGCCCTCTCGTGTCAGTGCACTCGCTGGACTCACTGCAGTGCATATCCAGTGGTGCCAGTGCACTCTCTGGACTCACTGCAGTGCATCCCCAGTGGTGCCAGTGCACACTCTCTGTAGTCACAGCGCTGCATCCCCAGTAGTGACAGTGCACTCTCTGGACTCACGGCACTGCATCCCCAGTTGTGCCAGTGCACTCTCTGGACTCACTGCACTGCATCCCCAGTTGTGCCAGTGCACTCTCTGGACTCACTGCAGTGCATCCCCATTGGTGCCTGTGCACTCCCTGGAGTCAGTGCAGTGCATATCCAGTGGTGCCAGTGCACTCTCTGGAATCACTGCAGTGCATCCCCAGTGGTGCCAGTGCACACTCTCTGTAGTCACAGCGCTGCATCCCCAGTAATGACAGTGCACTCTCTGGACTCACGGCACTGCATCCCCAGTTGTGCCAGTGCACTCTCTGGACTCACGGCACTGCATCCCCTGTTGTGCCAGTGCACTCTCTGGACTAACTGCATTGCATCCCCAGTGGTGCCAGGGTACTCTCTGCAGTCACTGCAGTGCATCCCCAAAGGTGACAGTGCACTCTCTGGAGTCACTGCAGTGCATCCCCAGTGGTGCCAGTGTACTCTCTGGACTCACGGCACTGCATCCTCACTGGTGCCGGTGCACTCTCTGGACTCACTGCACTGCATCCCCAGTGGCGCCAGTGCACTCTCTGGACTCACTGCACTGCATCCCCAGTGGTGCCAGTGCACTCCCTGGATCCACTGCACTGCATATCCAGTGGTGCCAGTGCACTCTCTGGACTCACTGCACTGCATCCCCAGTTGTGCGAGTGCACTCCCTGGACTCACAGCACTACATCCCCAGTGGCGCCAGTGCACTCTCTGGACTCACTGCACTGCATCCCCAGTGGTGCCAGTGCACTCCCTGGATCCACTGCACTGCATATCCAGTGGTGCCAGTGCACTCTCTGGACTCACTGCACTGCATCCCCAGTTGTGCGAGTGCACTCCCTGGACTCACAGCACTACATCCCCAGTGGAGCCAGTGCACTCCCTGGACCTACTGCACTGCATCCCCAGTGGTGCCAGTGCACTCAAAGGACAAACCGCACTGCATCTCCAGTGGTGCCAGTGCACTCTCTGGAGTCACTGCACTGCATCCCCAGTGGTGCCAGTGCACTCCCTGGACTCACTGCACTGCATCCCCAGTCATGCCAGTGCACTCCCTGGACTCACTGCAGTGCATCCCCAGTGGTGCCAGTGCACTCTCTGGACTCACTGCACTGCATCCCCAGTGGTGCCAGTGCACTCTCTGGACTCACCGGGTTGCATCCCCAGTGGTGCCAGTGCACTCTCTGGAATCACTGCAGTGCATCCCCAGTGGTACCTGTGCACTCTCTGGAATCACTGCAGTGCATGCCCTCTCGTGTCAGTGCACTCGCTGGACTCACTGCAGTGCATATCCAGTGGTGCCAGTGCACTCTCTGGACTCACTGCAGTGCATCCCCAGTGGTGCCAGTGCACACTCTCTGTAGTCACAGCGCTGCATCCCCAGTAGTGACAGTGCACTCTCTGGACTCACGGCACTGCATCCCCAGTTGTGCCAGTGCACTCTCTGGACTCACTGCACTGCATCCCCAGTTGTGCCAGTGCACTCTCTGGACTCACTGCAGTGCATCCCCATTGGTGCCTGTGCACTCCCTGGAGTCAGTGCAGTGCATATCCAGTGGTGCCAGTGCACTCTCTGGAATCACTGCAGTGCATCCCCAGTGGTGCCAGTGCACACTCTCTGTAGTCACAGCGCTGCATCCCCAGTAATGACAGTGCACTCTCTGGACTCACGGCACTGCATCCCCAGTTGTGCCAGTGCACTCTCTGGACTCACGGCACTGCATCCCCTGTTGTGCCAGTGCACTCTCTGGACTAACTGCATTGCATCCCCAGTGGTGCCAGGGTACTCTCTGCAGTCACTGCAGTGCATCCCCAAAGGTGACAGTGCACTCTCTGGAGTCACTGCAGTGCATCCCCAGTGGTGCCAGTGTACTCTCTGGACTCACGGCACTGCATCCTCACTGGTGCCGGTGCACTCTCTGGACTCACTGCACTGCATCCCCAGTGGCGCCAGTGCACTCTCTGGACTCACTGCACTGCATCCCCAGTGGTGCCAGTGCACTCCCTGGATCCACTGCACTGCATATCCAGTGGTGCCAGTGCACTCTCTGGACTCACTGCACTGCATCCCCAGTTGTGCGAGTGCACTCCCTGGACTCACAGCACTACATCCCCAGTGGAGCCAGTGCACTCCCTGGACCTACTGCACTGCATCCCCAGTGGTGCCAGTGCACTCAAAGGACAAACCGCACTGCATCTCCAGTGGTGCCAGTGCACTCTCTGGAGTCACTGCACTGCATCCCCAGTGGTGCCAGTGCACTCCCTGGACTCACTGCACTGCATCCCCAGTCATGCCAGTGCACTCCCTGGACTCACTGCAGTGCATCCCCAGTGGTGCCAGTGCACTCTCTGGACTCACTGCACTGCATCCCCAGTGGTGCCAGTGCACTCTCTGGACTCACCGGGTTGCATCCCCAGTGGTGCCAGTGCACTCCCTGGACTCACTGCACTGCATCCCCAGTGGTGCCAGTGCACTCCCTGACTCACTGCACTGCATCCACAGTGGTGCCAGTGCACTCCCTGGACTCACTGCACTGCATCCCCAGTGGTGCCAGTGCACTCTCTGGACTCACTGCACTGCATTACCAGTGGAGCCAGTACACTACCTGGACTCACTGCACTGCATCACCATTGGTGACAGTGCACTCTCTGGACACACTGCACTGCATCCCCAGTGATGCCAGTGCATTACCTGGACTCACTGCACTGCATCTCCAGTGGTGCCAGTGCACTCTCTTTACTCACTGCACTGCATCCCCACTGGTGCCAGTGCACTCCCTGGACTCAACGGGGTGCATCCCCAGTGGTTCCAGTGCACTCTCTGGACTCACTGCACTGCATCACCGGTGGTGCCAGAGCGCTCTCTGGACTCACTGAACTGCATCCCCAGTGGAGCCAGTTCACTCCCTGGACTCACTGCACTGCATCCCCAGTGGTGCCAGTGCACTCCCTGACTCACCGGGGTGCATCCCCAGTGGTGCCAGTGCACTCCCTGACTCACTGCACTGCATCCCCAGTGGTGCCAGTGCACTCTCTGGACTCACTGCACTGCATTACCAGTGGTGCCAGTACACTACCTGGACTCACTGCACTGCATCACCATTGGTGACAGTGCACTCTCTGGACACACTGCACTGCATCCCCAGTGGTGCCAGTGCACTCTCTGGACTCACTGCACTGCATTACCAGTGGTGCCAGTACACTACCTGGACTCACTGCACTGCATCACCATTGGTGACAGTGCACTCTCTGGACACACTGCACTGCATCCCCAGTGATGCCAGTGCATTCCCTGGACTCACTGCACTGCATCCCCAGTGGTGCCAGTGCAATCTTTGGAATCACTGCACTGCATCCCCAGTGGTGCCAGTACACTCTCTGGACTCACTGCACTGCATCCCCAGTGGTGTCAGTGCACTCTCTGGACTCACTGCACTGCATCACCGGTGGTGCCAGTGCACTCTCTGGACTCACTGAACTGCATCCCCAGTGGAGCCAGTTGACTCCCTAGGCTCACTGCACTGCATCCCCAGTGGTGCCAGTGCACTCAGTGGACTTACTGCACTGCATCCACATTGGTGTCAGTGCACTCCCTGGACACACTGGGGTGCATCCCCAGTGGTGCTAGTGCACTCTCTAGACTGACTGGGTTGCATCCCCAGTGCTGCCAGTGCACTCCCTGGACTCCCTGCACTGCATCCCCAGTGCTGCCAGTGCATTCCCTGGACACACTGCACTGCAACCCCAGTGGTGCCAGTGCACTCTCTGGACAAACCGCACTTCATCCCCAGTGGTGCCAGTGCACTCTCTGGACTCACTACACAGCATCCCCAGTGGTGCCAGTGCACTCTCTGGACTCACTGCACTGCATCCGCAGTGGTGCCAGTGCACTCCCTAGAGTCACCGGGGTGCATCCCCAGTGGTTCCAGTGTATTCTCTGGAGTCACTGCACTGCATCCCCAGTGGTGCCAGTTCACTCCCTGGACTCTCTGCACTGCATCCCCAGTAGTGCCCGTGCACTCAGTGGACTCACTGCACTGCATCCCCACTGGTGTCCGTGCGATCACTGGACTCCCTGGGGGTGCATCCACAGTGGTGCCAGTGCACTCTCTGGACTCACTGCACTGCATCCCCAGTGGTGCCAGTGTACTCCCTGGACTCACTGCACTGCATTCCCAGTTGTGCCAGGGCACTCTCTGGACTCACTGTACTGCATTCCCAGTGGTGCCAGTGCACTCTCTGGACTCACTGCACTGCATTACCAGTGGTGCCAGGGCACTCTCTGGACTCACTGCACTGCATCCCCAGTGGTGCCAGTGCACTCTCTGGACTCACTGCAGTGCATCCCCAGCGGTGCCAGTACACTCTCTGGACTCACTGCACTGCATCCCCAGTGGTGCCAGTGCACTCTCTGGACTCACTGCTCTGCATTCCCAGTGGTGCCAGTGCACTCTTTAGCGTCACTGCCGTGCATCCCCAGTGGTGACAGTGCACTCACTGCAGTGCATCCCCACGGGTGCCAGTGCACTCTCTGGACTCACTGCACTGCATCCCCATTGCTGCCAGTGCACTCTCTGGACTCACTGCACTCCATCCCCTGTGGTGCCAGTACACTCTCTGGACTCACTGCACTGCATCCCCACTGGTGCCAGTTCACTTTCTGAACTCACTGCACTGCATCCCCAGTGGTGCCAGTGCACTCTCTGGACTCACTGCACTGCATCCCCAGTGGTGCCAGTGCACTCTCTGGACTCACTGCACTGCATCCCCAGTGTTGCCAGTGCACTCTGTGGACTCACTTCAGTGCATCCCCAGTGGTGCCAGTGCACTCTCTGGACTCACTGCACTGCATCCCCAGTGGTGCCAGTTGACTCTCTGGACTCACTGCACTGCATCCCCTGTGGTGCCAGTGCACTCTCTGGACTCACTGCACTGCTCCAGCCGCGGCATCCGCTCCAGCCGCACCAGCCGCGGCATCCGCTCCAGCCTCTGCATCCGCTCCAGCCGCGATAGCCCCTCCAGCGACTGCAGCCGCTCTAGACGCTCCAGCCGCGGCAACCGCTCCAGCCGCGGCAGCCGCTCCAGCCGCGGCTGCCGCTCCAGCCGTGGCAGCCGCTCCAGCCGTGGCAGCCGCTCCAGCCTCGGCATCCGCTCCAGCCGCGTCAACCGCTCCAGCCGCGATAGCCCCTCCAGCCGCTGCAACCGCTCTAGACGCTCCAGCCGCGGCAACCGCTCCAGCCGCGGCAGCCGCTCCAGCCGCGGCTGCCGCTCCAGCCGCAACCGAGTGGAGCGGCTGCCACGGCTGGAGCGGATGCCGCGGTTGGATCGGCTGCCGCGGTTGGAGCGGCTGCCGCGGCTGGAGTGGCTGGAGCGTCTGCCGCGGTGGAGCGGCTGCCGCGGTTGGAGCGGCTGCCGCGGCTGCCGCGGCTGGTGCGGCTGGAGCGGTAGCCGCGGTTGGAGCTTCTGCCGCGTCTGCCGCGGATGGAGCGGCTGCCGCGGCTGGTGCGGCTGCCGCGGCTGCCGCGGCTGGAGCGGCTGGAGCGGCTGCGGAGGCTGGAGGGGCAACCGCGACTGGAGCGGCTGACGCGGCTGGAGCGGTAGCCGCGGCTGGAGCGGATGCCGCGGCTAAGCGGCTGGAGCGGCTGCCGCAGCTGGACCATAGCAATGAGTCCAGAGAGTGCAAAGACACCAGCGGGGATGGAGTGCAGTGAGTCCAGAGACTGCACTGGCACCAGTGGGATGCACTGCAGTGAGTAAACAGAGTCCACTGGCAACACTGGGGATGCACTACAGTGACTCCAGAGAGTGCACTGGAACCACTGGGGATACACTGCAGGGAGTCCAGAGAGTACACTGGCACCTCAGGAACTGCACTGCAGTGAGTCTAGAGAGTGCACTGGCACCACTGGGAATGCACTGCAGTGCATCTCTGGACTCACTGCACTAAATCGCCGGTGGTGCCAGTGCACTCTCTGGACTCACTGCAGTGCATCTCCAGTGGTGCCAGTGCACTCTGTGGACTCACTGCGCTGCATCCCCACTGGTGCCAGTGCACTCTCTGGACTCACTGCAGTGCATCGCCAATGGTGCCACTGCAATCTCTGCACTCACTGCACTCCATCCCCAGTGGTGCCACTGCACTCTTTGGACTCACTGGAGTGCATCCCCAGTGGTGCCTGTGCAGTCTCTGCACTCACTGCAGTGCATACCCTGTGCTGCCACTGCTCTCTCTGGACTAACTGCACTGCATCCCCACTGGTGCCAGTACGCTCTCTAGTCTCACTGCAGTGCAGTTCCTGAGGTGCCAGTGCACTCTCTGGACTCACTGCGCTGCATCCCCAGTGGTGCCAGTGCACTCTCTGGACTCACTGCGCTGCATCCCCAGTGGTGCCAGTGCAATCTCTGGACTCACTGCAGTGAATCCCCGCTGGTGGCAGTGCACTCTCTGGACTTATTGCACTGCATCCCCAGTGGTGCCAGTGCACTCTCTGGACTCACTGCACTGCATCCCCAGTGGTGCCAGTGCGCAATCTGGATTCACTGCAGTGCAACCCCGGTGGTGCCAGTGCAGTCTCTGGACTCACTGCACTGCATCACCAGTGGTGCCAGTTGACTCTCTGGACTCACTGCACTCCATCCCCGCTGGTGTCTTTGCACTCTCTGGACTCACTGCACTGCTCCAGCCGCGGCATTCGCTCCAGCCGCACCAGACGCGGCATCCGCTCCAGCCTCGGCATCCGCTCCAGCCGCGATAGCCCCTCCAGCCGCTGCAGCCGCTCTAGACGCTCCAGCCGCGGCAACCGCTCCAGCCCCGTCAGCCGCTCCAGCCGTGGCAGCCGCTCCAGCCTCGGCATCCGCTCCAGCCGCGTCAACCGCTCCAGCCGCGATAGCCCCTCCAGCCGCTGCAACCGCTCTAGACGCTCCAGCCGCGGCAACCGCTCCAGCCGCGGCAGCCGCTCCAGCCGCGGCAGCCGCTCCAGCCGCAACCGAGTGGAGCGGCTGCCACGGCTGGAGCGGAGGCCGCGGTTGTAGCGGCTGCCGCGGTTGGAGCGGCTGCCGCGGCTGGTGCGGCTGCCGCGGCTGGAGTGGCTGCAGCGGCTGCCGCGGTTGGAGTGGCTGCAGCGGCTGCGGAGGCTGGAGGGGCTACCGCGACTGGAGCGGCTGACGCGGCTGGAGCGGTAGCCGCGGCTGGAGCGGATGCCGCGGCTAAGCGGCTGGAGCGGCTGCCGCAGCTGGAGCATAGCAGTGAGTCCAGAGAGTGCAAAGACACCAGCGGGGATGGAGTGCAGTGAGTCCAGAGAGTGCACTGGCACCACTGGGGCTGCAATGCAGTGAGTCCAGAGACTGCACTGGCACCACTGGGGATGCACTGCAGTGAGTCCAGAGACTGCACTGGCACCACTGGGGATGCACTGCAGTGAGTCCAGAGAGTGCCCTGGCAACACTGGGGATGCACTACAGTGACTCCAGAGAGTGGACTGGAACCACTGGGGATGCAGTGCAGTGAGTCCAGAGAGTGCCCTGGCAACACTGGGGATGCACTACAGTGACTCCAGAGAGTGCACTGGCACCACTGGGGATGCAGTGCAGTGAGTCCAGAGAGTGCACTGGCAGTAATGCGGATGCAGTGCAGTGCACTCTGTGTACTCAGGGCACTGCATCCCCAGTGGTGGCAGTGCACTCTCTGGAGTCACTGTAGTGCAACCCCAGTGTTACGATGGCACTCTCTGGACTCACTGCAGTGCAACCCCAGTGTTACCAGGGCACTCTCTGGACTCACTGCAGTGCATCCCCAATGGTGCCAGGGCACTCTCTGGACTCACTGTAGTGCATCCCCAGTGGGGCCAGTGCACTCTCTGGACTCACTGTAGTGCATCCCCAGTGGTGCCGGGGCACTCTCTGGACTCACTGCACTGCATCCCCATTGCTGCCAGTGCACTCTCTGGACTCACTGCACTGCATCCCCAGTGGTGCCAGTACACTCTCTGGACTCACTGCACTGCATCCCCAGTGGTGCCAGTTCACTCTCTGGACTCACTGCAGTGCATCCCCAGTGGTGCCAGTGCACTCTCTGGACTCACTGCACTGCATCCCTACTGGTGCCAGTACACTCTCTGGACTCACTGCACTGCATCCCCAGTGTTGCCAGTGCACTCTGTGGACTCACTTCAGTTCATCCCCAGTGGTGCCAGTGCACTCTCTGGACTCACTGCACTGCATCCCCATTGCTGCCAGTGCACTCTCTGGACTCACTGCACTGCATCCCCAGTGGTGCCAGTACACTCTCTGGACTCACTGCACTGCATCCCCAGTGGTGCCAGTTCACTCTCTGGACTCACTGCAGTGCATCCCCAGTGGTGCCAGTGCACTCTCTGGACTCACTGCACTGCATCCCTACTGGTGCCAGTACACTCTCTGGACTCACTGCACTGCATCCCCAGTGTTGCCAGTGCACTCTGTGGACTCACTTCAGTTCATCCCCAGTGGTGCCAGTGCACTCTCTGGACTCACTGCACTGCATCCCCAGTGGTGCCAGTTGACTCTCTGGACTCACTGCACTGCATCTCCAAGGGGCCAGTGCACTCTCTGGACTCACTGCACTGCTCCAGCCGCGGCATTCGCTCCAGCCGCACCAGCCGCGGCATCCGCTCCAGCCTCGGCATCCGCTCCAGCCGCGATAGCCCCTCCAGCCGCTGCAGCCGCTCTAGACGCTCCAGCCGCGGCAACCGCTCCAGCCCCGTCAGCCGCTCCAGCCGTGGCAGCCGCTCCAGCCTCGGCATCCGCTCCAGCCGCGTCAACCGCTCCAGCCGCGATAGCCCCTCCAGCCGCTGCAACCGCTCTAGACGCTCCAGCCGCGGCAACCGCTCCAGCCGCGGCAGCCGCTCCAGCCGCGGCAGCCGCTCCAGCCGCAACCGAGTGGAGCGGCTGCCACGGCTGGAGCGGAGGCCGCGGTTGGAGCGGCTGCCGCGGTTGGATCGGCTGCCGCGGCTGGAGCGTCTGCCGCGGTGGAGCGGCTGCCGCGGTTGGAGCGGCTGCCGCGGCTGCCGCGGCTGGTGCGGCTGCCGCGGCTGGAGTGGCTGCAGCGGCTGCCGCGGTTGGAGTGGCTGCAGCGGCTGCGGAGGCTGGAGGGGCTACCGCGACTGGAGCGGCTGACGCGGCTGGAGCGGTAGCCGCGGCTGGAGCGGATGCCGCGGCTAAGCGGCAGGAGCGGCTGCCGCAGCTGGAGCATAGCAGTGAGTCCAGAGAGTGCAAAGACACCAGCGGGGATGGAGTGCAGTGAGTCCAGAGAGTGCACTGGCACCACTGGGGCTACAATGCAGTGAGTCCAGAGACTGCACTGGCACCACTGGGGATGCACTGCAGTGAGTCCAGAGAGTGCCCTGGCACCACTGGGGATGCACTACAGTGACTCCAGAGAGTGGACTGGAACCACTGGGGATGCAGTGCAGTGAGTCCAGAGAGTGCCCTGGCAACACTGGGGATGCACTACAGTGACTCCAGAGAGTGCCCTGGCAACACTGGGGATGCACTACAGTGACTCCAGAGAGTGCACTGGCACCACTGGGGATGCAGTGCAGTTAGTTCAGAGAGTGTACTGGCACCACTGGGGATGCAGTGCAGTGAGTCCAGAGAGTGCACTGGCAGCAATGCGGATGCAGTGCAGTGCACTCTGTGTACTCAGGGCACTGCATCCCCAGTGGTGGCAGTGCACTCTCTGGAGTCACTGTAGTGCAACCCCAGTGTTACGATGGCACTCTCTGGACTCACTGCAGTGCATCCCCAGTGTTACCAGGGCACTCTCTGGACTCACTGCACTGCATCCCCAGTGGTGCCAGTGCACTCCCTGGACTCACTGCAGTGCATCCCCCGTGGTGCCAGTGCACTCTCTGGACTCACTGCACTGCATCCTCAGTGGTGCCAGTGCACTCTCTGGACTCACCGGGGTGCACCCCCAGTGGTGCTAGTGCACTCTCTGGACTCACTGCACGCATCCCAGTGCTGCTAGTGCACTCTCTGGACTCACTGCACTGCATCCCCACTGGTGGGAGTGCTCTCTCTGGACTCACTGCACTGCTTCACCACTGGTGCCAGTGCACTCTCTGGACTCACGGCAGTGCATCCCCGGTGGTGCCAGTGCACTCTCTGGACTCACTGCACTGCATCCCCAGTGGTGCCAGTGCACTCTCTGGACTCACTGCACTGCATCCCCACTGGTGCCACTGCACTCTCTGGACTCACTGCACTGCATCCCCACTGGTGCCACTGCACTCTCTGGACTCACTGCACTGCATCCCCAGTGGTGCCAGTGCACTCTCTGGACCCACAGCACTGCATCCCCAATGGTGCCAGTGCACTCTCTGGACTCACTGCACTGCATCCCCAGAGGTGCCAGTGCACTCTCTGGACTCACCGGGGTGCATCCCCAGTGATGCCAGTGCAGTCTCTGGACTCACTGCACTGCAACTCCAGTGGTGCCAGTGCACTCTCTGGACTCACTGCACTGCATCCCCAGTGGTGCCAGTGCAATCTCTGGACTCACTGCAGTGCATCCCCAGTGGTGCCAGTGCACTCTCTGGACTCACTGCACTGCATTCCCAGTGGTGCCAGTGCACTCTCTGGACTAACTGCACTGCATCCCCAGTGGTGCCAGTGCACTCTCTAGTCTCAGTGCAGTGCATCCCCAGTGGTGCCAGTGCACTCTCTGGATTCACTGCACTGCATCCCCAGTGGGGCCAGTGCACTCTCTGGACTCACTGCACTGCATCCCCACTGGTGCCAGTGCACTCTCTGGACTCACTGCACTGCATCCCCAGTGGTGCCAGTGCACTCTCTGGACTCACTGCACTGCATCCCCAGTGGTGCAGAGCACTCCCTGGAGTCACTGCAGTGCATCCCCAGTGGTGCCAGTGCACTCTCTGGACTCACTGCACTGCATCCCCAGTGGTGCCAGTGCACTCTCTGGACTCACTGCACTGCATCCCCAGTGGTGCCAGTGCACTCTCCGGACCCACTGCACTGCATCCCCACTGGTGCCAGTGCATTCTCTGGACTCACTGCACTGCATCCCCAGTGGTGCCAGTACAGTCTCTGGACTCACTGCACTGCATCCCCAGTGCTGCCAGTGCACTCTCTGGACTCACTGCACTGCATCCCCAGTGCTGCCAGTGCACTCTCTGGACTCAGTGCACTGCATACCCAGTGGAGCCAGTGCACTCTCTGGACCCACTGCACTGCATCCCCAGTGGTGCCAGTGCACTCTCTGGACTCACTGCAGTGCATCCCCAGTGGTGCCTGTGCACTCTCTTGACTCACCGGGGTGCATCCCCAGTGGTGCCAGTGCACTCTCTGGACTCACTGCAGTGCATCCCCAGTGGTGCCAGTGCACTCTCTGGACTCACTGCACTGCATCCCCAGTGCTGCCAGTGCACTCTCTGGACCCACTGCACTGCATCCCCAGTGGTGCCAGTGCACTCTCTGGACTCACTGCACTGCAACCCCAATGTGCCAGTGCACTCTCTGGACTCACTGCACTGCATCCCCAGTGGTGCCAGTGCACTCTCTGGACTCACTGCACTGCATCCCCAGTGGTGCCAGTGCACTCTCTGGAGTCACTTCACTGCATCCCCAGTGGTGCCAGTGCACTCCCTGGACTCACTGCAGTGCATCCCCAGTGGTGCCAGTGCACTCTCTGGACTCACTGCACTGCATCCCCAGTGGTGCCAGTGCACTCTCTGGACTCACCGGGGTGCACCCCCAGTGGTGCTAGTGCACTATCTGGACTCACTGCACGCATCCCAGTGCTGCCAGTGCACTCTCTGGACTCACTGCACTGCATCCCCACTGGTGGGAGTGCTCTCTCTGGACTCACTGCACTGCTTCACCACTGGTGCCAGTGCACTCTCTGGACTCACTGCAGTGCATCCCCAGTGGTGCCAGTGCACTCTCTGGACTCACTGCACTGCATCCCCAGTGGTGCCAGTGCACTCTCTGGACTCACTGCACTGCATCCCCAGTGGTGCCACTGCACTCTCTGGACTCACTGCACTGCATCCCCAGTGGTGCCAGTGCACTCTCTGGACTCACTGCAGTGCATCCCCAGTGGTGCCAGTGCACTCTCTGGACTCACTGCAGTGCATCCCCAGTGGTGCCAGTGCACTCTCTGGACTCACTGCACTGCATCCCCAGTGGTGCCACTGCACTCTCTGGACTCACTGCACTGCATCCCCACTGGTGCCACTGCACTCTCTGGACTCACTGCACTGCATCCCCAGTGGTGCCAGTGCACTCTCTGGACCCACAGCACTGCATCCCCAGTGGTGCCAGTGCACTCTCTGGACTCACTGCACTGCATCCCCAGTGGTGCCAGTGCACTCTCTGGACTCACCGGGGTGCATCCCCAGTGATGCCAGTGCAGTCTCTGGACTCACTGCACTGCATCTCCAGTGGTGCCAGTGCACTCTCTGGACTCACTGCACTGCATCCCCAGTGGTGCCAGTGCAATCTCTGGACTCACTGCAGTGCATCCCCAGTGGTGCCAGTGCACTCTCTGGACTCACTGCACTGCATTCCCAGTGGTGCCAGTGCACTCTCTGGACTAACTGCACTGCATCCCCAGTGGTGCCAGTGCACTCTCTAGTCTAAGTGCAGTGCATCCCCAGTGGTGCCAGTGCACTCTCTGGATTCACTGCACTGCATCCCCAGTGGGGCCAGTGCACTCTCTGGACTCACTGCACTGCATCCCCACTGGTGCCAGTGCACTCTCTGGACTCACTGCACTGCATCCCCAGTGGTGCCAGTGCACTCTCTGGACTCACTGCACTGCATCCCCAGTGGTGCAGAGCACTCCCTGGAGTCACTGCAGTGCATCCCCAGTGGTGCCAGTGCACTCTCTGGACCCACGGCGCTGCATCCCCACTGGTGCCAGTGTACTCTCTGAGCTCACTGCACTGCATCCCCAGTGATGCCAGTGCAGTCTCTGGACTGACTGCACTGCATCCCCAGTGGTTCCAGTGCACTCTCTGGACTCACTGCACTGCATCCCCGGTGGTGCCAGTGCACTCTCTGGAGTCACTGCACTGCATCCCCACTGGTGCCAGTGCACTCTCTGGACTCATTGCACTGCATCCACACTGGTGCCAGTGCACTCTCTGGACTCACTGCACTGCATCCCCAGTGGTGCCAGTGCACTCTCTGGACTCAACGGGGTGCATCCCCAGTGGTGCCAGTGCACTCTCTGGAGCCACTGCACTGCATCCCCAGTGGTGCCAGTGCACTCTCTGGACTCACTGCACTGCATCCCCACTGGGGCCAGTGCACTCTCTGGACTCACTGCACTGCATCCCCAGTGGTGCCAGTGCACTCTCTGGACTCACCGGAGTGCATCCCAGTGGTGCCAGTGCACTCTCTGGACTCACTGCACTGCATCCCCAGTGGTGCCAGTGCACTCTCTGGATTCACCGCAGTACATCTCCAGTGGTGCCAGTGCACTCTCTGGACTCACTGCACTGCATCCCCACTGGTGCCAGTACACTGTCTGGTGTCACTGCACTGCATCCCCAATGGTGCCAGTGAACTCTCTGGACTCACTGCACTGCATCCCCACTGGTGCCAGTGCACTCTCTGGACTCACTGCACTGCATCCCCAGTGGTGCCAGTGCACTCTCTGGACCCACTGCACCGCATCACCACTGGTGCCACTGCACTCTCTGGACTCACTGCATTGCATCCCCAGTGGTGCCAGTGTACTCTCTGGACTCACTGTATTGCATCCGCACTGGTGCCAGTGCACTCTCTGGACTCACTGCACTGCATCCCCAGTGGTGCCAGTGCACTCTCTGGACTCACTGCAGTGCATCCCCAGTGGTACCAGTGCACTCTCTGGACTAACTGCACTGCATCCCCAGTGGTGCCAGTGCACTCTCTAGTCTCACTGCACTGCATCCCCAGTGGTGCAGAGCACTTCCTGGAGTCACTGCAGTGCATCTCCAGTGGTGCCAGTGCACTCTCTGGATTCACTGCACTGCATCTCCACTGGTGCCAGTGCACTCTCTAGACTCACTGCACTGCATCCCCAGTGGTGCCAGTGCACTCTCTGGACTCACTGCACTGCATCTCCAGTGGTGCCAGTGCACTCTCTGGACTCACTGCACTGCATCACCACTGGTGCCAGTGTACTCTCTGTACTCACTGCACTGCATCCCCACTGGTGCCAGTGCTCTCTCTGGACTCACTTCACTGCTTCACCACTGGTGCCAGTGCACTCTCTGAACTCACTGCACTGCATCCCCAGTGGTGCCAGTGCACTCTCTGGACTCACTGCACTGCATCCCCAGTGGTGCCAGTGCACTCTCTGGACTCACTGCACTGCATATCCACTGGTGCCAGTGCACTCTCTGGACACACTGCACTGCATCCCCAGTGGTGCCAGTGCACTCTCTGGACCCACTGCACTGCATCCCCAGTGGTGCCAGTGCACTCTCTGCACTCACTGCACTGCATCCCCAGTGGTGCCAGTGCACTCTCTGTACTCACTGCACTGCATCCCCAGCGGTGCCAGTGCACTCTCTGGACTCACTGCAGTGCATCCCCAGTGGTGCCAGTGCACTCTCTGGACTAACTGCACTGCATCCCCAGTGGTGACAGTGCACTCTCTGGACTCACTGCACTGCATCCCCACTGGTGCCAGTGCACTCCCTGGACTAACTGCACTGCATCCCCAGTGGTGCCAGTGCACTCTCTAGTCTCACTGCACTGCATCCCCAGTGGTGCCAGTGCACTCTCTGGAGTCACTGCACTGCATCCCTAGTGGTGCCAGTGCACTCTCTGGACTCACTGCACAGCATCCCCAGTGGTGACAGTGCACTCTCTGAACTCACTGCACTGCATCCCCAGTGGTGCCAGTGCACTCTCTGGAGTCACTGCACTGCATCACCAGTGGTGCCAGTGCACTCTCTGGACTCACTGCTCTGCATCCCCAGTGGTGCCAGTGCACTCTCTGGACCCACTGCACTGCATCCCGAATGGTGCCAGTGCACTCTCTGGACTAACTGCACTGCATCCCCAGTGGTGCCAGTGCACTCTCTGGACTCACTGCAGTGCATCCCCAATGGTGCCAGTGCACTCTCTGGACTCACTGCACTGCATCCCCAGTGGTGCCAGTGCACTCTCTGGACCCACTGCACTGCATCCCCAGTGGTGCCAGTGCACTCTCTGCACTCACTGCACTGCATCCCCAGTGGTGCCAGTGCACTCTCTGGACTCACTGCACTGCATCCCCAGTGGTGACAGTGCACTCTCTGGAGTCACTGCACTGCATCCCCAGTGGTGCCAGTGCACTCTCTGGACTCACTGCACTGCATCCCCAGTGGTGACAGTGCACTCTCTGAACTCACTGCACTGCATCCCCAGTGGTGCCAGTGCACTCTCTGGACTCACTGCACTGCATCACCAGTGGTGCCAGTGCACTCTCTGGACTCACTGCTCTGCATCCCCAGTGGTGCCAGTGCACTCTCTGGACCCACTGCACTGCATCCCGAATGGTGCCAGTGCACTCTCTGGACTAACTGCACTGCATCCCCAGTGGTGCCAGTGCACTCTCTGGACTCACTGCACTGCATCACCACTGGTGCCAGTGCACTCTCTGTACTCACTGCACTGCATCCCCACTGGTGCCAGTGCTCTCTCTGGACTCACTTCACTGCTTCACCACTGGTGCCAGTGCACTCTCTGAACTCACTGCACTGCATCCCCAGTGGTGCCAGTGCACTCTCTGGACTCACTGCACTGCATCCCCAGTGGTGCCAGTGCACTCTCTGGACTCACTGCACTGCATATCCACTGGTGCCAGTGCACTCTCTGGACACACCGCACTGCATCCCCAGTGGTGCCAGTGCACTCTCTGGACCCACTGCACTGCATCCCCAGTGGTGCCAGTGCACTCTCTGCACTCACTGCACTGCATCCCCAGTGGTGCCAGTGCACTCTCTGGACTCACTGCACTGCATCCCCAGCGGTGCCAGTGCACTCTCTGGACTCACTGCAGTGCATCCCCAGTGGTGCCAGTGCACTCTCTGGACTAACTGCACTGCATCCCCAGTGGTGACAGTGCACTCTCTGGACTCACTGCACTGCATCCCCACTGGTGCCAGTGCACTCCCTGGACTAACTGCACTGCATCCCCAGTGGTGCCAGTGCACTCTCTAGTCTCACTGCACTGCATCCCCAGTGGTGCCAGTGCACTCTCTGGAGTCACTGCACTGCATCCCCAGTGGTGCCAGTGCACTCTCTGGACTCACTGCACTGCATCCCCAGTGGCGACAGTGCACTCTCTGAACTCACTGCACTGCATCCCCAGTGGTGCCAGTGCACTCTCTGGAGTCACTGCACTGCATCACCAGTGGTGCCAGTGCACTCTCTGGACTCACTGCTCTGCATCCCCAGTGGTGCCAGTGCACTCTCTGGACCCACTGCACTGCATCCCGAATGGTGCCAGTGCACTCTCTGGACAAACTGCACTGCATCCCCAGTGGTGCCAGTGCACTCTCTGGACTCACTGCAGTGCATCCCCAATGGTGCCAGTGCACTCTCTGGACTCACTGCACTGCATCCCCAGTGGTGCCAGTGCACTCTCTGGACCCACTGCACTGCATCCCCAATGGTGCCAGTGCACTCTCTGGACTCACTGCACTGCATCCCCAGTGGTGCCAGTGCACTCTCTGGTCTCACTGCAGTGCATCCCCAGTGGTGCCAGTGCACTCTCTGGACTCACTGCACTGCATCCCCAGTGGTGCCAGTGCATTCTCTGGACTCACTGCACTCCATCCCCAGTGCTGCCAGTGCACTCTATGGACTCACTGCACTGCATCCCCAGTGGTGCCAGTGCACTCTCTGGACTCACTGCACTGCATCCCCAATGTGCCAGTGCACTCTCTGGACTCACTGCACTGCATCCCCAGTGGTGCCAGTGCACTCTCTGGACTCACTGCACTGCATCTCCAGTGGTGCCAGTGCACTCTCTGGACTCACTGCACTGCATCACCACTGGTGCCAGTGCACTCTCTGTACTCACTGCACTGCATCCCCACTGGTGCCAGTGCACTCCCTGGACTAACTGCACTGCATCCCCAGTGGTGCCAGTGCACTCTCTAGTCTCACTGCACTGCATCCCCAGTGGTGCCAGTGCACTCTCTGGAGTCACTGCACTGCATCCCCAGTGGTGCCAGTGCACTCTCTGGACTCACTGCACTGCATCCCCAGTGGTGCCAGTGCACTCTCTGGACTCACTGCACTGCATCCCCAGTGGTGCCAGTGCACTCTCTGGACTCACTGCACTTCATATCCACTGGTGCCAGTGCACTCTCTGGACACACTGCACTGCATCCCCAGTGGTGCCAGTGCACTCTCTGGACCCACTGCACTGCATCCCCAGTGGTGCCAGTGCACTCTCTGCACTCACTGCACTGCATCCCCAGTGGTGCCAGTGCACTCTCTGGACTCACTGCACTGCATCCCCAGCGGTGCCAGTGCACTCTCTGGACTCACTGCAGTGCATCCCCAGTGGTGCCAGTGCACTCTCTGGACTAACTGCACTGCATCCCCAGTGGTGACAGTGCACTCTCTGGACTCACTGCACTGCATCCCCACTGGTGCCAGTGCACTCCCTGGACTAACTGCACTGCATCCCCAGTGGTGCCAGTGCACTCTCTAGTCTCACTGCACTGCATCCCCAGTGGTGCCAGTGCACTCTCTGGACTCACTGCACTGCATCCCCAGTGGTGCCAGTGCACTCTCTGGACGCACTGCACTGCATCCCCAGTGGTGACAGTGCACTCTCTGAACTCACTGCACTGCATCCCCAGTGGTGCCAGTGCACTCTCTGGAGTCACTGCACTGCATCACCAGTGGTGCCAGTGCACTCTCTGGACTCACTGCTCTGCATCCCCAGTGGTGCCAGTGCACTCTCTGGACCCACTGCACTGCATCCCGAATGGTGCCAGTGCACTCTCTGGACTAACTGCACTGCATCCCCAGTGGTGCCAGTGCACTCTCTGGACTCACTGCAGTGCATCCCCAATGGTGCCAGTGCACTCTCTGGACTCACTGCACTGCATCCCCAGTGGTGCCAGTGCACTCTCTGGACCCACTGCACTGCATCCCCAATGGTGCCAGTGCACTCTCTGGACTCACTGCACTGCATCCCCAGTGGTGCCAGTGCACTCTCTGGTCTCACTGCAGTGCATCCCCAGTGGTGCCAGTGCACTCTCTGGACTCACTGCACTGCATCCCCAGTGGTGCCAGTGCATTCTCTGGACTCACTGCACTCTATCCCCAGTGCTGCCAGTGCACTCTATGGACTCACTGCACTGCATCCCCAGTGGTGCCAGTGCACTCTCTGGACTCACTGCACTGCATCCCCAATGTGCCAGTGCACTCTCTGGACTCACTGCACTGCATCCCCAGTGGTGCCAGTGCACTCTCTGGACTCACTGCACTGCATCTCCAGTGGTGCCAGTGCACTCTCTGGACTCACTGCACTGCATCCCCAGTGGTGCCAGTGCACTCTCTGTACTCACTGCACTGCATCCCCACTGGTGCCAGTGCTCTCTCTGGACTCACTTCACTGCTTCACCACTGGTGCCAGTGCACTCTCTGAACTCACTGCACTGCATCCCCAGTGGTGCCAGTGCACTCTCTGGACTCACTGCACTGCATCCCCAGTGGTGCCAGTGCACTCTCTGGACTCACTGCACTGCATATCCACTGGTGCCAGTGCACTCTCTGGACACACTGCACTGCATCCCCAGTGGTGCCAGTGCACTCTCTGGACCCACTGCACTGCATCCCCAGTGGTGCCAGTGCACTCTCTGCACTCACTGCACTGCATCCCCAGTGGTGCCAGTGCACTCTCTGGACTCACTGCACTGCATCCCCAGCGGTGCCAGTGCACTCTCTGGACTCACTGCAGTGCATCCCCAGTGGTGCCAGTGCACTCTCTGGACTCACTGCACTGCATCCCCAGCGGTGCCAGTGCACTCTCTGGACTAACTGCACTGCATCCCCAGTGGTGACAGTGCACTCTCTGGACTCACTGCACTGCATCCCCACTGGTGCCAGTGCACTCCCTGGACTAACTGCACTGCATCCCCAGTGGTGCCAGTGCACTCTCTAGTCTCACTGCACTGCATCCCCAGTGGTGCCAGTGCACTCTCTGGAGTCACTGCAGTGCATCCCCAGTGGTGCCAGTGCACTCTCTGGACTCACTGCACTGCATCCCCAGTGGTGACAGTGCACTCTCTGAACTCACTGCACTGCATCCCCAGTGGTGCCAGTGCACTCTCTGGAGTCACTGCACTGCATCACCAGTGGTGCCAGTGCACTCTCTGGACTCACTGCTCTGCATCCCCAGTGGTGCCATTGCACTCTCTGGACCCACTGCACTGCATCCCGAATGGTGCCAGTGCACTCTCTGGACTAACTGCACTGCATCCCCAGTGGTGCCAGTGCACTCTCTGGACTCACTGCAGTGCATCCCCAATGGTGCCAGTGCACTCTCTGGACTCACTGCACTGCATCCCCAGTGGTGCCAGTGCACTCTCTGGACCCACTGCACTGCATCCCCAATGGTGCCAGTGCACTCTCTGGACTCACTGCACTGCATCCCCAGTGGTGCCAGTGCACTCTCTGGTCTCACTGCAGTGCATCCCCAGTGGTGCCCGTGCACTCTCTGGACTCACTGCACTGCATCCCCAGTGGTGCCAGTGCATTCTCTGGACTCACTGCACTGCATCCCCAGTGCTGCCAGTGCACTCTATGGACTCACTGCACTGCATCCCCAGTGGTGCCAGTGCACTCTCTGGACTCACTGCACTGCATCCCCAATGTGCCAGTGCACTCTCTGGACTCACTGCACTGCATCCCCAGTGGTGCCAGTGCACTCTCTGGACTCACTGCACTGCATCCCCAGTGGTGCCAGTGCACTCTCTGGACCCACTGCACTGCATCCCCAGTGGTGCCAGTGCACTCTCTGGAGTCACTGCACTGCATCCCCAGTGGTGCCAGTGCACTCTCTGGACTCACTGCACTGCATCACCAGTGGTGCCAGTGCACTCTCTGGACTCACTGCAGTGCATCCCCAGTGGTGCCAGTGCACTCCCTGGACTCACTGCACTGCATCTCCACTGGTGCCAGTGCACTCTCTGGACTAACTGCACTGCATCCTCACTGGTGCCAGTGCACTCTCTGCACTCACTGCACTGCATCCCCAGTGGTGCCAGTGTACTCTCTGGACTCACTGCACTGCATCCCCACTGGTGGTAGTGCTCTCTCTGGACTCACTGCACTGCTTCACCACTGGTGCCAGTGCACTCTATGCACTCACCGGGGTGCATCCCCAGTGGTGCCAGTGCACTCTCTGGACTCACCGGGGTGCATCCCCAGTGGTGCCATTGCACTCTCTGGACCCACTGCACTGCATCCCCAGTGGTGCCAGTGCATTCTCTGGACTCACTGCACTGCATCCCCAGTGGTGCCAGTGCACTCTCTGGACTCACTGCACTGCATCCCCAGTGGTGCCAGTGCATTCTCTGGACTCACTGCACTGCATCCCCAGTGGTGCGAGTGCACTCTCTGGACTCACTGCACTGCATCCCCAGTGGTGCCAGTGCACTCTCTGAACTCACTGCACTGCATCCCCAGTGGTGCCAGTGCACTCTCTGGACTCACTGCACCGCATCACCACTGGTGCCACTGCACTCTCTGGACTCACTGCATTGCATCCCCAGTGGTGCCAGTGTACTCTCTGGACTCACTGCATTGCATCCGCACTGGTGCCAGTGCACTCTCTGGACTCACTGCACTGCATCCCCAGTGGTGCCAGTGCACTCTCTGGACTCACTGCAGTGCATCCCCAGTGGTGCCAGTGCACTCTCTGGACTCACTGCACTGCATCCCCAGTGGTGACAGTGCACTCTCTGGAGTCACTGCACTGCATCCCCAGTGGTGCCAGTGCACTCTCTGGACTCACTGCACTGCATCCCCAGTGGTGACAGTGCACTCTCTGAACTCACTGCACTGCATCCCCAGTGGTGCCAGTGCACTCTCTGGAGTCACTGCACTGCATCACCAGTGGTGCCAGTGCACTCTCTGGACTCACTGCTCTGCATCCCCAGTGGTGCCAGTGCACTCTCTGGACCCACTGCACTGCATCCCGAATGGTGCCAGTGCACTCTCTGGACTAACTGCACTGCATCCCCAGTGGTGCCAGTGCACTCTCTGGACTCACTGCAGTGCATCCCCAATGGTGCCAGTGCACTCTCTGGACTCACTGCACTGCATCCCCAGTGGTGCCAGTGCACTCTCTGGACCCACTGCACTGCATCCCCAATGGTGCCAGTGCACTCTCTGGACTCACTGCACTGCATCCCCAGTGGTGCCAGTGCACTCTCTGGTCTCACTGCAGTGCATCCCCAGTGGTGCCAGTGCACTCTCTGGACTCACTGCACTGCATCCCCAGTGGTGCCAGTGCATTCTCTGGACTCACTGCACTCCATCCCCAGTGCTGCCAGTGCACTCTATGGACTCACTGCACTGCATCCCCAGTGGTGCCAGTGCACTCTCTGGACTCACTGCACTGCATCCCCAATGTGCCAGTGCACTCTCTGGACTCACTGCACTGCATCCCCAGTGGTGCCAGTGCACTCTCTGGACTCACTGCACTGCATCCCCAGTGGTGCCAGTGCACTCTCTGGACCCACTGCACTGCATCCCCAGTGGTGCCAGTGCACTCTCTGGAGTCACTGCACTGCATCCCCAGTGGTGCCAGTGCACTCTCTGGACTCACCGGGGTGCATCCCCAGTGATGCCAGTGCAGTCTCTGGACTCACTGCACTGCATCTCCAGTGGTGCCAGTGCACTCTCTGGACTCACTGCACTGCATTCCCAGTGGTGCCAGTGCACTCTCTGGACTCACTGCAGTGCATCCCCAGTGGTGCCAGTGCACTCTCTGGACTCACTGCACTGCATTCCCAGTGGTGCCAGTGCACTCTCTGGACTAACTGCACTGCATCCCCAGTGGTGCCAGTGCACTCTCTAGTCTCAGTGCAGTGCATCCCCAGTGGTGCCAGTGCACTCTCTGGATTCACTGCACTGCATCCCCAGTGGGGCCAGTGCACTCTCTGGACTCACTGCACTGCATCCCCACTGGTGCCAGTGCACTCTCTGGACTCACTGCACTGCATCCCCAGTGGTGCCAGTGCACTCTCTGGACTCACTGCACTGCATCCCCAGTGGTGCAGAGCACTCCCTGGAGTCACTGCAGTGCATCCCCAGTGGTGCCAGTGCACTCTCTGGACTCACTGCACTGCATCCCCAGTGGTGCCAGTGCACTCTCTGGACTCACTGCACTGCATCCCCAGTGGTGCCAGTGCACTCTCCGGACCCACTGCACTGCATCCCCACTGGTGCCAGTGCATTCTCTGGACTCACTGCACTGCATCCCCAGTGGTGCCAGTACAGTCTCTGGACTCACTGCACTGCATCCCCAGTGCTGCCAGTGCACTCTCTGGACTCACTGCACTGCATCCCCAGTGCTGCCAGTGCACTCTCTGGACTCAGTGCACTGCATACCCAGTGGAGCCAGTGCACTCTCTGGACCCACTGCACTGCATCCCCAGTGGTGCCAGTGCACTCTCTGGACTCACTGCAGTGCATCCCCAGTGGTGCCTGTTCACTCTCTTGACTCACCGGGGTGCATCCCCAGTGGTGCCAGTGCACTCTCTGGACTCACTGCAGTGCATCCCCATTACTGCCAGTGCACTCTCTGGACTCACTGCACTGCATCCCCAGTGCTGCCAGTGCACTCTCTGGACCCACTGCACTGCATCCCGAATGGTGCCAGTGCACTCTCTGGACTCACTGCACTGCATCCCCAGTGGTGCCAGTGCACTCTATGGACTCACTGCACTGCATCCCCAGTGGTGCCAGTGCACTCTCTGGAGTCACTGCAGTGCATCCCCAGTGGTGCCAGTGCACTCTCTGGACTCACTGCACTGCATCCCCAGTGGTGCCAGTGCACTCTCTGGACTCACTGCACTGCATCCCCAGTGGTGCCAGTGCACTCTCTGGAGTCACTTCACTGCATCCCCAGTGGTGCCAGTGCACTCTCTGGACTCACTGCACTGCATCCCCAGTGGTGCCAGTGCACTCTCGGGACAAACTGCACTGCATCCCCAGTGGTGCCAGTGCACTCCCTGGAGTCACTGCACTGCATCCCCAGTGGTGCCAGTGCACTCTCTGGACTCACTGCACTCCATCCCCAGTGGTGCCAGTGCACTCTCTGGACTCACTGCACTGCATCACCACTGGTGTCAGTGCACTCTCTGGACCCACTGCACTGCATCCCCACTGGTGCCAGTGAACTCTCTGGACTCACTGCACTGCATCCCCAGTGGTGCCAGTGCACTCTCTGGACCCACGGCGCTGCATCCCCACTGGTGCCAGTGTACTCTCTGAGCTCACTGCACTGCATCCCCAGTGATGCCAGTGCAGTCTCTGGACTGACTGCACTGCATCCCCAGTGGTTCCAGTGCACTCTCTGGACTCACTGCACTGCATCCCCGGTGGTGCCAGTGCACTCTCTGGAGTCACTGCACTGCATCCCCACTGGTGCCAGTGCACTCTCTGGACTCATTGCACTGCATCCACACTGGTGCCAGTGCACTCTCTGGACTCACTGCACTGCATCCCCAGTGGTGCCAGTGCACTCTCTGGACTCAACGGGGTGCATCCCCAGTGGTGCCAGTGCACTCTCTGGACCCACTGCACTGCATCCCCAGTGGTGCCAGTGCACTCTCTGGACTCACTGCACTGCATCCCCAGTGGTGCCAGTGCACTCTCTGGACTCACTGCACTGCATCCCCAGTGGTGCCAGTGCACTCTCCGGACCCACTGCACTGCATCCCCACTGGTGCCAGTGCATTCTCTGGACTCGCTGCACTGCATCCCCAGTGGTGCCAGTACAGTCTCTGGACTCACTGCACTGCATCCCCAGTGCTGCCAGTGCACTCTCTGGACTCACTGCACTGCATCCCCAGTGCTGCCAGTGCACTCTCTGGACTCAGTGCACTGCATACCCAGTGGAGCCAGTGCACTCTCTGGACCCACTGCACTGCATCCCCAGTGGTGCCAGTGCACTCTCTGGACTCACTGCAGTGCATCCCCAGTGGTGCCTGTTCACTCTCTTGACTCACCGGGGTGCATCCCCAGTGGTGCCAGTGCACTCTCTGGACTCACTGCAGTGCATCCCCATTACTGCCAGTGCACTCTCTGGACTCACTGCACTGCATCCCCAGTGCTGCCAGTGCACTCTCTGGACCCACTGCACTGCATCCCGAATGGTGCCAGTGCACTCTCTGGACTCACTGCACTGCATCCCCAGTGGTGCCAGTGCACTCTATGGACTCACTGCACTGCATCCCCAGTGGTGCCAGTGCACTCTCTGGACTCACTGCACTGCAACCCCAATGTGCCAGTGCACTCTCTGGACTCACTGCACTGCATCCCCAGTGGTGCCAGTGCACTCTCTGGACTCACTGCACTGCATCCCCAGTGGTGCCAGTGCACTCTCTGGAGTCACTTCACTGCATCCCCAGTGGTGCCAGTGCACTCTCTGGACTCACTGCACTGCATCCCCAGTGGTGCCAGTGCACTCTCGGGACAAACTGCACTGCATCCCCAGTGGTGCCAGTGCACTCCCTGGAGTCACTGCACTGCATCCCCAGTGGTGCCAGTGCACTCTCTGGACTCACTGCACTCCATCCCCAGTGGTGCCAGTGCACTCTCTGGACTCACTGCACTGCATCACCACTGGTGTCAGTGCACTCTCTGGACCCACTGCACTGCATCCCCACTGGTGCCAGTGAACTCTCTGGACTCACTGCACTGCATCCCCAGTGGTGCCAGTGCACTCTCTGGACTCAACGGGGTGCATCCCCAGTGGTGCCAGTGCACTCTCTGGACCCACTGCACTGCATCCCCAGTGGTGCCAGTGCACTCTCTGGACTCACTGCACTGCATTCCCACTGGTGCCAGTGCACTCTCTGGACTCACTGCACTGCATCCCCAGTGGTGCCAGTGCACTCTCTGGACTCACCGGAGTGCATCCCAGTGGTGCCAGTGCACTCTCTGGACTCACTGCAGTGCATCCCCAGTGGTGCCAGTGCACTCTCTGGATTCACCGCAGTACATCTCCAGTGGTGCCAGTGCACTCTCTGGACTCACTGCACTGCATCCCCACTGGTGCCAGTACACTGTCTGGTGTCACTGCACTGCATCCCCAATGGTGCCAGTGAACTCTCTGGACTCACTGCACTGCATCCCCACTGGTGCCAGTGCACTCTCTGGACTCACTGCACTGCATCCCCAGTGGTGCCAGTGCACTCTCTGGACCCACTGCACCGCATCACCACTGGTGCCACTGCACTCTCTGGACTCACTGCATTGCATCCCCAGTGGTGCCAGTGTACTCTCTGGACTCACTGCATTGCATCCGCACTGGTGCCAGTGCACTCTCTGGACTCACTGCACTGCATCCCCAGTGGTGCCAGTGCACTCTCTGGACTCACTGCAGTGCATCCCCAGTGGTGCCAGTGCACTCTCTGGACTAACTGCACTGCATCCCCAGTGGTGCCAGTGCACTCTCTAGTCTCACTGCACTGCATCCCCAGTGGTGCAGAGCACTTCCTGGAGTCACTGCAGTGCATCTCCAGTGGTGCCAGTGCACTCTCTGGATTCACTGCACTGCATCTCCACTGGTGCCAGTGCACTCTCTAGACTCACTGCACTGCATCCCCAGTGGTGCCAGTGCACTCTCTGGACTCACTGCACTGCATCTCCAGTGGTGCCAGTGCACTCTCTGGACTCACTGCACTGCATCACCACTGGTGCCAGTGCACTCTCTGGACTCACTGCACTGCATCCCCACTGGTGCCAGTGCTCTCTCTGGACTCACTTCACTGCTTCACCACTGGTGCCAGTGCACTCTCTGAACTCACTGCACTGCATCCCCAGTGGTGCCAGTGCACTCTCTGGACTCACTGCACTGCATCCCCAGTGGTGCCAGTGCACTCTCTGGACTCACTGCACTGCATATCCACTGGTGCCAGTGCACTCTCTGGACACACTGCACTGCATCCCCAGTGGTGCCAGTGCACTCTCTGGACCCACTGCACTGCATCCCCAGTGGTGCCAGTGCACTCTCTGGACTCACTGCACTGCATCCCCAGTGGTGCCAGTGCACTCTCTGGACTCACTGCACTGCATCCCCAGCGGTGCCAGTGCACTCTCTGGACTCACTGCAGTGCATCCCCAGTGGTGCCAGTGCACTCTCTGGACTAACTGCACTGCATCCCCAGTGGTGACAGTGCACTCTCTGGACTCACTGCACTGCATCCCCACTGGTGCCAGTGCACTCCCTGGACTAACTGCACTGCATCCCCAGTGGTGCCAGTGCACTCTCTAGTCTCACTGCACTGCATCCCCAGTGGTGCCAGTGCACTCTCTGGAGTCACTGCACTGCATCCCCAGTGGTGCCAGTGCACTCTCTGGACTCACTGCACTGCATCCCCAGTGGTGACAGTGCACTCTCTGAACTCACTGCACTGCATCCCCAGTGGTGCCAGTGCACTCTCTGGAGTCACTGCACTGCATCACCAGTGGTGCCAGTGCACTCTCTGGACTCACTGCTCTGCATCCCCAGTGGTGCCAGTGCACTCTCTGGACCCACTGCACTGCATCCCGAATGGTGCCAGTGCACTCTCTGGACTAACTGCACTGCATCCCCAGTGGTGCCAGTGCACTCTCTGGACTCACTGCAGTGCATCCCCAATGGTGCCAGTGCACTCTCTGGACTCACTGCACTGCATCCCCAGTGGTGCCAGTGCACTCTCTGGACCCACTGCACTGCATCCCCAATGGTGCCAGTGCACTCTCTGGACTCACTGCACTGCATCCCCAGTGGTGCCAGTGCACTCTCTGGTCTCACTGCAGTGCATCCCCAGTGGTGCCAGTGCACTCTCTGGACTCACTGCACTGCATCCCCAGTGGTGCCAGTGCATTCTCTGGACTCACTGCACTCCATCCCCAGTGGTGCCAGTGCACTCTATGGACTCACTGCACTGCATCCCCAGTGGTGCCAGTGCACTCTCTGGACTCACTGCACTGCATCCCCAATGTGCCAGTGCACTCTCTGGACTCACTGCACTGCATCCCCAGTGGTGCCAGTGCACTCTCTGGACTCACTGCACTGCATCCCCAGTGGTGCCAGTGCACTCTCTGGACCCACTGCAGTGCATCCCCAGTGGTGCCAGTGCACTCTCTGGAGTCACTGCACTGCATCCCCAGTGGTGCCAGTGCACTCTCTGGACTCACTGCACTGCATCACCAGTGGTGCCAGTGCACTCTCTGGACTCACTGCAGTGCATCCCCAGTGGTGCCAGTGCACTCCCTGGACTCACTGCACTGCATCTCCACTGGTGCCAGTGCACTCTCTGGACTAACTGCACTGCATCCTCACTGGTGCCAGTGCACTCTCTGCACTCACTGCACTGCATCCCCAGTGGTGCCAGTGTACTCTCTGGACTCACTGCACTGCATCCCCACTGGTGGTAGTGCTCTCTCTGGACTCACTGCACTGCTTCACCACTGGTGCCAGTGCACTCTCTGGACTCACCGGGGTGCATCCCCAGTGGTGCCAGTGCACTCTCTGGACTCACCGGGGTGCATCCCCAGTGGTGCCATTGCACTCTCTGGACCCACTGCACTGCATCCCCAGTGGTGCCAGTGCATTCTCTGGACTCACTGCACTGCATCCCCAGTGGTGCCAGTGCACTCTCTGGACTCACTGCACTGCATCCCCAGTGGTGCCAGTGCATTCTCTGGACTCACTGCACTGCATCCCCAGTGGTGCCAGTGCACTCTCTGGACTCACTGCACTGCATCCCCAGTGGTGCCAGTGCACTCTCTGAACTCACTGCACTGCATCCCCAGTGGTGCCAGTGCACTCTCTGGACTCACTGCACCGCATCACCACTGGTGCCACTGCACTCTCTGGACTCACTGCATTGCATCCCCAGTGGTGCCAGTGTACTCTCTGGACTCACTGCATTGCATCCGCACTGGTGCCAGTGCACTCTCTGGACTCACTGCACTGCATCCCCAGTGGTGCCAGTGCACTCTCTGGACTCACTGCAGTGCATCCCCAGTGGTGCCAGTGCACTCTCTGGACTAACTGCACTGCATCCCCAGTGGTGCCAGTGCACTCTCTAGTCTCACTGCACTGCATCCCCAGTGGTGCAGAGCACTTCCTGGAGTCACTGCAGTGCATCTCCAGTGGTGCCAGTGCACTCTCTGGATTCACTGCACTGCATCTCCAGTGGTGCCAGTGCACTCTCTAGACTCACTGCACTGCATCCCCAGTGGTGCCAGTGCACTCTCTGGACTCACTGCACTGCATCTCCAGTGGTGCCAGTGCACTCTCTGGACTCACTGCACTGCATCACCACTGGTGCCAGTGCACTCTCTGTACTCACTGCACTGCATCCCCACTGGTGCCAGTGCTCTCTCTGGACTCACTTCACTGCTTCACCACTGGTGCCAGTGCACTCTCTGAACTCACTGCACTGCATCCCCAGTGGTGCCAGTGCACTCTCTGGACTCACTGCACTGCATCCCCAGTGGTGCCAGTGCACTCTCTGGACTCACTGCACTGCATATCCACTGGTGCCAGTGCACTCTCTGGACACACTGCACTGCATCCCCAGTGGTGCCAGTGCACTCTCTGGACCCACTGCACTGCATCCCCAGTGGTGCCAGTGCACTCTCTGCACTCACTGCACTGCATCCCCAGTGGTGCCAGTGCACTCTCTGGACTCACTGCACTGCATCCCCAGCGGTGCCAGTGCACTCTCTGGACTCACTGCAGTGCATCCCCAGTGGTGCCAGTGCACTCTCTGGACTAACTGCACTGCATCCCCAGTGGTGACAGTGCACTCTCTGGACTCACTGCACTGCATCCCCACTGGTGCCAGTGCACTCCCTGGACTAACTGCACTGCATCCCCAGTGGTGCCAGTGCACTCTCTAGTCTCACTGCACTGCATCCCCAGTGGTGCCAGTGCACTCTCTGGAGTCACTGCACTGCATCCCCAGTGGTGCCAGTGCACTCTCTGGACTCACTGCACTGCATCCCCAGTGGTGACAGTGCACTCTCTGAACTCACTGCACTGCATCCCCAGTGGTGCCAGTGCACTCTCTGGAGTCACTGCACTGCATCACCAGTGGTGCCAGTGCACTCTCTGGACTCACTGCTCTGCATCCCCAGTGGTGCCAGTGCACTCTCTGGACCCACTGCACTGCATCCCGAATGGTGCCAGTGCACTCTCTGGACTAACTGCACTGCATCCCCAGTGGTGCCAGTGCACTCTCTGGACTCACTGCAGTGCATCCCCAATGGTGCCAGTGCACTCTCTGGACTCACTGCACTGCATCCCCAGTGGTGCCAGTGCACTCTCTGGACCCACTGCACTGCATCCCCAATGGTGCCAGTGCACTCTCTGGACTCACTGCACTGCATCCCCAGTGGTGCCAGTGCACTCTCTGGTCTCACTGCAGTGCATCCCCAGTGGTGCCAGTGCACTCTCTGGACTCACTGCATTGCATCCCCAGTGGTGCCAGTGCATTCTCTGGACTCACTGCACTCCATCCCCAGTGCTGCCAGTGCACTCTATGGACTCACTGCACTGCATCCCCAGTGGTGCCAGTGCACTCTCTGGACTCACTGCACTGCATCCCCAATGTGCCAGTGCACTCTCTGGACTCACTGCACTGCATCCCCAGTGGTTCCAGTGCACTCTCTGGACTCACTGCACTGCATCCCCAGTGGTGCCAGTGCACTCTCTGGACCCACTGCACTGCATCCCCAGTGGTGCCAGTGCACTCTCTGGAGTCACTGCACTGCATCCCCAGTGGTGCCAGTGCACTCTCTGGACTCACTGCACTGCATCACCAGTGGTGCCAGTGCACTCTCTGGACTCACTGCAGTGCATCCCCAGTGGTGCCAGTGCACTCCCTGGACTCACTGCACTGCATCTCCACTGGTGCCAGTGCACTCTCTGGACTAACTGCACTGCATCCTCACTGGTGCCAGTGCACTCTCTGCACTCACTGCACTGCATCCCCAGTGGTGCCAGTGTACTCTCTGGACTCACTGCACTGCATCCCCACTGGTGGTAGTGCTCTCTCTGGACTCACTGCACTGCTTCACCACTGGTGCCAGTGCACTCTCTGGACTCACCGGGGTGCATCCCCAGTGGTGCCAGTGCACTCTCTGGACTCACCGGGGTGCATCCCCAGTGGTGCCATTGCACTCTCTGGACCCACTGCACTGCATCCCCAGTGGTGCCAGTGCATTCTCTGGACTCACTGCACTGCATCCCCAGTGGTGCCAGTGCACTCTCTGGACTCACTGCACTGCATCCCCAGTGGTGCCAGTGCATTCTCTGGACTCACTGCACTGCATCCCCAGTGGTGCCAGTGCACTCTCTGGACTCACTGCACTGCATCCCCAGTGGTGCCAGTGCACTCTCTGAACTCACTGCACTGCATCCCCAGTGGTGCCAGTGCACTCTCTGGACTCACTGCACTGCATCCCCACTGGTGCCAGTGCACTCTCTGGAATCACTGCACTGCATCCCCAGTGGTGCCAGTGCACTCTCTGGAGTACTGCACTGCATCCCCAGTGATGCCAGTGCACCCTCTGGACTCACTGCACTGCATCCCCAGTGGTGCCAGTGCACTCTCTGGACTCACTGCACTGCATCCCCAGTGGTGCCAGTGCACTCTCTGGACTCACTGCACTGCATCCCCAGTGGTGCCAGTGCACTCTCTGGACTCACTCACAGTGGTGGTGCACTCTCTGGACTCACTGCACGCCCCAGTGGTGCCAGTGCACTCTCTGGACTCACTGCACTGCATCCCCAGTGGTGCCAGTGTGCTCTCTGGACTCACTGCACTGCATCCCCACTGGTGGCAGTGCTCTCTCTGGACTCACTGCACTGCTTCACCACTGGTGCCAGTGCACTCTCTGGACTCACAGCACTGCATCCCCAGTGGTGCCAGTGCACTCTCTGGACTCACTGCACTGCATCCCCAGTGGTGCCAGTGCACTCTCTGGACTCACTGCACTGCATCCCCACTGGTGCCACTGCACTCTCTGGACTCACTGCACTGCATCCCCACTGGTGCCACTGCACTCTCTGGACTCACTGCACTGCATCCCCAGTGGTGCCAGTGCACTCTCTGGACCCACAGCACTGCATCCCCAATGGTGCCAGTGCACTCTCTGGACTCACTGCACTGCATCCCCAGTGGTGCCAGTGCACTCTCTGGACTCACCGGGGTGCATCCCCAGTGATGCCAGTGCAGTCTCTGGACTCACTGCACTGCATCTCCAGTGGTGCCAGTGCACTCTCTGGACTCACTGCACTGCATCCCCAGTGGTGCCAGTGCACTCTCTGGACTCACTGCAGTGCATCCCCAGTGGTGCCAGTGCACTCTCTGGACTCACTGCTCTGCATTCCCAGTGGTGCCAGTGCACTCGCTGGACTAACTGCACTGCATCCCCAGTGGTGCCAGTGCACTCTCTAGTCTCAGTGCAGTGCATCCCCAGTGGTGCCAGTGCACTCTCTGGATTCACTGCACTGCATCCCCAGTGGTGCCAGTGCACTCTCTGGACTCACTGCACTGCATCCCCAGTGGTGCCAGTGCACTCTCTGGACTCACTGCACTGCATCCCCAGTGGTGCCAGTGCACTCTCTGGACTCACTGCACTGCATCCCCAGTGGTGCAGAGCACTCCCTGGAGTCACTGCAGTGCATCCCCAGTGGTGCCAGTGCACTCTCTGGACTCACTGCAGTGCATCCCCAGTGCTGCCAGTGCACTCTCTGGACTCAGTGCACTGCATCCCCAGTGGTGCCAGTGCACTCTCTGGACCCACTGCACTGCATCCCCAGTGGTGCCAGTGCACTCTCTGGACTCACTGCAGTGCATCCCCAGTGGTGCCTGTGCACTCTCTTGACTCACCGGGGTGCATCCCCAGTGGTGCCAGTGCACTCTCTGGACTCACTGCAGTGCATCCCCAGTGGTGCCAGTGCACTCTCTGGACTCACTGCACTGCATCCCCAGTGCTGCCAGTGCACTCTCTGGACCCACTGCACTGCATCCCCACTGGTGCCAGTGCACTCTATGGACTCACTGCACTGCATCCCCACTGGTGCCAGTGCACTCTCTGGAGTCACTGCACTGCATCCCCACTGGTGCCAGTGCACTCTCTGGACTCCCTGCAGTGCATGCCCAGTGGTGCCAGTGCACTCTCTGGACTCACTGCAGTGCATCCCCAGTGGTGCCAGTGCACTCTCTGGACTCACTGCACTGCATCCCCAATGGTGCCATTGCAGTCTCTGGACTCACTGCAGTGCATCCCCAGTGGTGCCAGTGCACTCTCTTGACTCACTGGGGTGCATCCCCACTGGTGCCAGTGCACTCTCTGGACTCACTGCACTGCATCCCCAGTGGTGCCAGTGCACTCTCTGGACTCACTGCACTGCATCCCCAGTGCTGCCAGTGCACTCTCTGGACCCACTGCACTGCATCCCCAGTGGTGCCAGTGCACTCTATGGACTCACTGCACTGCATCCCCAGTGGTGCCAGTGCACTCTCTGGACTCACTGCACTGCATCCCCAATGTGCCAGTGCACTCTCTGGACTCACTGCACTGCATCCCCAGTGGTGCCAGTGCACTCTCTGGACTCACTGCACTGCATCCCCAGTGCTGCCAGTGCACTCTCTGGAGTCGCTTCACTGCATCCCCAGTGGTGCCAGTGCACTCTCTGGACTCACTGCACTGCATCCCCAGTGGTGCCAGTGCACTCTCTGGAGTCACTGCACTGCATCCCCAGTGGTGCCAGTGCACACTCTGGAGTCACTGCACTGCTTCCCCAGTGCTTCCAGTGCACGCTCTGGACTCACTGCACTTCTTCCCCACTGGTGCCAGTGCACTCTCGGGACTCACTGCACTGCATCCCCACTGTTGCCAGTGCACTCCCTGGAGTCACTGCACTGCATCCCCAGTGGTGCCAGTGCACTCTCTGGACTCACTGCACTCCATCCCCAGTGGTGCCAGTGCACTCTCTGGACTCACTGCACTGCATCCCCACTGGTGTCAGTGCACTCTCTGGACCCACTGCACTGCATCCCCACTGGTGCCAGTGAACTCTCTGGACTCACTGCACTGCATCGCCAGTGGTGCCAGTGCACTCTCTGGACCCACGGCGCTGCATCCCCACTGGTGCCAGTGCACTCTCTGAGCTCACTGCACTGCATCCCCAGTGATGCCAGTGCAGTCTCTGGACTGACTGCACTGCATCCCCAGTGGTTCCAGTGCACTCTCTGGACTCACTGCACTGCATCCCTGGTGGTGCCAGTGCACTCTCTGGACTCACTGCACTGCATCCCCACTGGTGCCAGTGCACTCTCTGGACTCACTGCACTGCATCCCCAGTGGTGCCAGTGCACTCTCTGGACTAACTGCACTGCATCCCCAGTGGTGCCAATGCACTCTCTGGACTCAACGGGGTGCATCCCCAGTGGTGCCAGTGCACTCTCTGGACCCACTGCACTGCATCCCCAGTGGTGCCAGTGCACTCTCTGGACTCACTGCACTGCATCCCCAGTGGTGCCAGTGCACTCGCTGGACTCACTGCACTGCATCCCCACTGGTGCCAGTGCACTCTCTGGACTCACTGCACTGCATCCCCAGTGGTGCCAGTGCACTCTCTGGACTCACCGGAGTGCATCCCAGTGGTGCCAGTGCACTCTCTGGACTCACTGCACTGCATCCCCAGTGGTGCCAGTGCACTCTCTGGATTCACCGCAGTACATCTCCAGTGGTGCCAGTGCACTCTCTGGACTCACTGCACTGCATCCCCACTGGTGCCAGTACACTGTCTGGTGTCACTGCACTGCATCCCCAGTGGTGCCAGTGAACTCTCTGGACTCACTGCACTGCATCCCCACTGGTGCCAGTGCACTCTCTGGACTCACTGCACTGCATCCCCAGTGGTGCCAGTGCACTCTCTGGACCCACTGCACCGCATCACCACTGGTGCCACTGCACTCTCTGGACTCACTGCATTGCATCCCCAGTGGTGCCAGTGTACTCTCTGGACTCACTGCATTGCATCCGCACTGGTGCCAGTGCACTCTCTGGACTCACTGCACTGCATCCCCAGTGGTGCCAGTGCACTCTCTGGAATCACTGCACTGCATCCCCAGTGGTGCCAGTGCACTCTCTGGACTAACTGCACTGCATCCCCAGTGGTGCCAGTGCACTCTCTAGTCTCACTGCACTGCATCCCCAGTGGTGCAGAGCACTCCCTGGAGTCACTGCAGTGCATCTCCAGTGGTGCCAGTGCACTCTCTGGATTCACTGCACTGCATCTCCACTGGTGCCAGTGCACTCTCTAGACTCACTGCACTGCATCCCCAGTGGTGCCAGTGCACTCTCTGGACTCACTGCACTGCATCTCCAGTGGTGCCAGTGCACTCTCTGGACTCACTGCACTGCATCCCCAGTGGTGCCAGTGCACTCTCTGGACTCACTGCACTGCATCCCCAGTGGTGCCAGTGCACTCTCTGCACTCACTGCACTGCATCCCCAGTGGTGCCAGTGCACTCTCTGGACTCACTGCACTGCATCCCCAGTGGTGCCAGTGCACTCTCTGGACCCACTGCACTGCATCCCCAGTGGTGCCAGTGCACTCTCTGGACTCACTGCACTGCATCCCCAGTGGTGCCAGTGCACTCTCTGGACTCACTGCAGTGCATCCCCAGTGGTGCCAGTGCACTCTCTGGACTCACTGCAGTGCATCCCCAGTGGTGCCAGTGCACTCTCTGGACTAACTGCACTGCATCCCCAGTGGTGCCAGTGCACTCTCTGGACTCACTGCACTGCATCCCCAGTGGTGCCAGTGCACTCTCTGGACTCACTGCACTGCATCCCCACTGGTGCCAGTGCACTCTCTGGACTCACTGCAGTGCATCCCCAGTGGTGCAGAGCACTCCCTGGAGTCACTGCAGTGCATCCCCAGTGGTGCCAGTGCACTCTCTGGAGTCACTGCACTGCATCCCCAGTGGTGCCAGTGCACTCTCTGGACCCACTGCACTGCATCCCCAGTGGTGCCAGTGCATACTCTGGACTCACTGCACTGCATTCCTAATGGTACCAGTGCACTCTCTGAACTCACTGCACTGCATCCCCAGTGGTGCCAGTGCACTCTCTGGACTCACTGCACTGCATCACCACTGGTGCCAGTGCACTCTCTGGACTCACTGCACTGCATCCGCAATGGTGCCAGTGCACTCTCTGAACTCACTGCACTGCATCCCCAGTGGTGCCAGTGCACTCTCTGGAGTCACTGCACTGCATCACCAGTGGTGCCAGTGCACTCTCTGGACCCACTGCACTGCATCCCCAGTGGTGCCAGTGCACTCTCTGGACTCACTGCACTGCATCCCCAGTGGTGACAGTGCACTCTCTGAACTCACTGCACTGCATCCCCAGTGGTGCCAGTGCACTCTCTGGAGTCACTGCACTGCATCACCAGTGGTGCCAGTGCACTCTCTGGACTCACTGCTCTGCATCCCCAGTGGTGCCAGTGCACTCTCTGGACCCACTGCACTGCATCCCGAATGGTGCCAGTGCACTCTCTGGACTCACTGCACTGCATCCCCAGTGGTGCCAGTGCACTCTCTGGACTCACTGCAGTGCATCCTTAGTGATGCCAGTGTACTCTCTGGACTCACTGCACTGCATCCCCAGTGGTGCCAGTGCACTCTCTGGACTCACTGCAGTGCATCCCCAATGGTGCCAGTGCACTCTCTGGACTCACTGCACTGCATCCCCACTGGTGCCAGTGCACTCTCTGGACTCACTGCACTGCATCCCCAGTGGTGCCAGTGCACTCTCTGGACTCACTGCACTGCATCCCCAGTGGTGCAGAGCACTCCCTGGAGTCACTGCAGTGCATCCCCAGTGGTGCCAGTGCACTCTCTGGACTCACTGCACTGCATCCCCAGTGGTGCCAGTGCACTCTCTGGACTCACTGCACTGCATCCCAGTGGTGCCAGTGCACTCTCCGGACCCACTGCACTGCATCCCCAGTGGTGCCAGTGCATTCTCTGGACTCACTGCACTGCATCCCCAGTGGTGCCAGTACAGTCTCTGGACTCACTGCACTGCATCCCCAGTGCTGCCAGTGCACTCTCTGGACTCACTGCACTGCATCCCCAGTGCTGCCAGTGCACTCTCTGGACTCAGTGCACTGCATCCCCAGTGGAGCCAGTGCACTCTCTGGACCCACTGCACTGCATCCCCAGTGGTGCCAGTGCACTCTCTGGACTCACTGCAGTGCATCCCCAGTGGTGCCTGTGCACTCTCTTGACTCACCGGGGTGCATCCCCAGTGGTGCCAGTGCACTCTCTGGACTCGTTGCAGTGCATCCCCAGTGGTGCCAGTGCACTCTCTGGACTCAATGCACTGCATCCCCAGTGGTGCCAGTGCACTCTCTGGACCCACTGCACTGCATCCCCACTGGTGCCAGTGCACTCTATGGACTCACTGCAGTGCATCCCCACTGGTGCCAGTGCACTCTCTGGAGTCACTGCACTGCATCCCCACTGGTGTCAGTGCACTCTCTGGACTCACTGCACTGCATCCCCAGTGGTGCCAGTGCACTCTCTGGACTCACTGCACTGCATCCCCAGTGGGGCCAGTGCACTCTCTGGACTCACTGCACTGCATCCCCAGTGGTGCCAGTGCAGTCTCTGGACTCACTGCAGTGCATCCCCAGTGGTGCCAGTGCACTCTCTTGACTCACTGGGGTGCATCCCCAGTGGTGCCAGTGCACTCTCTGGACTCACTGCACTGCATCCCCAGTGGTGCCAGTGCACTCTCTGGACTCACTGCACTGCATCCCCAGTGCTGCCAGTGCACTCTCTGGACCCACTGCACTGCATCCCCAGTGGTGCCAGTGCACTCTATGGACTCACTGCACTGCATCCCCAGTGGTGCCAGTGCACTCTCTGGACTCACTGCACTGCATCCCCAATGTGCCAGTGCACTCTCTGGACTCACTGCACTGCATCCCCAGTGGTGCCAGTGCACTCTCTGGACCCACTGCACTGCATCCCCAGTGGTGCCAGTGCACTCTCTGGAGTCACTTCACTGCATCCCCTGTGGTGCCAGTGCACTCTCTGGACTCACTGCACTGCATCCCCAGTGGTGCCAGTGCACTCTCGGGACAAACTGCACTGCATCCCCAGTGGTGCCAGTGTACTCCCTGGAGTCACTGCACTGCATCCCCAGTGGTGCCAGTGCACTCTCTGGACTCACTGCACTCCATCCCCAGTGGTGCCAGTGCACTCTCTGGACTCACTGCACTGCATCACCACTGGTGTCAGTGCACTCTCTGGACCCACTGCACTGCATCCCCACTGGTGCCAGTGAACTCTCTGGACTCACTGCACTGCATCCCCAGTGGTGCCAGTGCACTCTCTGGACCCACGGCGCTGCATCCCCACTGGTGCCAGTGCACTCTCTGAGCTCACTGCACTGCATCCCCAGTGATGCCAGTGCACTCTCTGGACCCACTGCACTGCATCCCCAGTGGTGCCAGTGCACTCTCTGGACTCACTGCAGTGCATCCCCAGTGGTGCAGAGCACTCCCTGGAGTCACTGCAGTGCATCCCCAGTGGTGCCAGTGCACTCTCTGGAGTCACTGCACTGCATCCCCAGTGGTGCCAGTGCACTCTCTGGACCCACTGCACTGCATCCCCAGTGGTGCCAGTGCATACTCTGGACTCACTGCACTGCATTCCTAATGGTACCAGTGCACTCTCTGAACTCACTGCACTGCATCCCCAGTGGTGCCAGTGCACTCTCTGGACTCACTGCACTGCATCACCACTGGTGCCAGTGCACTCTCTGGACTCACTGCACTGCATCCGCAATGGTGCCAGTGCACTCTCTGAACTCACTGCACTGCATCCCCAGTGGTGCCAGTGCACTCTCTGGAGTCACTGCACTGCATCACCAGTGGTGCCAGTGCACTCTCTGGACCCACTGCACTGCATCCCCAGTGGTGCCAGTGCACTCTCTGGACTCACTGCACTGCATCCCCAGTGGTGACAGTGCACTCTCTGAACTCACTGCACTGCATCCCCAGTGGTGCCAGTGCACTCTCTGGAGTCACTGCACTGCATCACCAGTGGTGCCAGTGCACTCTCTGGACTCACTGCTCTGCATCCCCAGTGGTGCCAGTGCACTCTCTGGACCCACTGCACTGCATCCCGAATGGTGCCAGTGCACTCTCTGGACTCACTGCACTGCATCCCCAGTGGTGCCAGTGCACTCTCTGGACTCACTGCAGTGCATCCTTAGTGATGCCAGTGTACTCTCTGGACTCACTGCACTGCATCCCCAGTGGTGCCAGTGCACTCTCTGGACTCACTGCAGTGCATCCCCAATGGTGCCAGTGCACTCTCTGGACTCACTGCACTGCATCCCCACTGGTGCCAGTGCACTCTCTGGACTCACTGCACTGCATCCCCAGTGGTGCCAGTGCACTCTCTGGACTCACTGCACTGCATCCCCAGTGGTGCAGAGCACTCCCTGGAGTCACTGCAGTGCATCCCCAGTGGTGCCAGTGCACTCTCTGGACTCACTGCACTGCATCCCCAGTGGTGCCAGTGCACTCTCTGGACTCACTGCACTGCATCCCAGTGGTGCCAGTGCACTCTCCGGACCCACTGCACTGCATCCCCACTGGTGCCAGTGCATTCTCTGGACTCACTGCACTGCATCCCCAGTGGTGCCAGTACAGTCTCTGGACTCACTGCACTGCATCCCCAGTGCTGCCAGTGCACTCTCTGGACTCACTGCACTGCATCCCCAGTGGTGCCAGTGCACTCTCTGGACTCAGTGCACTGCATCCCCAGTGGAGCCAGTGCACTCTCTGGACCCACTGCACTGCATCCCCAGTGGTGCCAGTGCACTCTCTGGACTCACTGCAGTGCATCCCCAGTGGTGCCTGTGCACTCTCTTGACTCACCGGGGTGCATCCCCAGTGGTGCCAGTGCACTCTCTGGACTCGTTGCAGTGCATCCCCAGTGGTGCCAGTGCACTCTCTGGACTCACTGCACTGCATCCCCAGTGCTGCCAGTGCACTCTCTGGACCCACTGCACTGCATCCCCACTGGTGCCAGTGCACTCTATGGACTCACTGCAGTGCATCCCCACTGGTGCCAGTGCACTCTCTGGAGTCACTGCACTGCATCCCCACTGGTGCCAGTGCACTCTCTGGACTCCCTGCACTGCATCCCCAGTGGTGCCAGTGCACTCTCTGGACTCACTGCACTGCATCCCCAGTGGGGCCAGTGCACTCTCTGGACTCACTGCACTGCATCCCCAGTGGTGCCATTGCAGTCTCTGGACTCACTGCAGTGCATCCCCAGTGGTGCCAGTGCACTCTCTTGACTCACTGGGGTGCATCCCCAGTGGTGCCAGTGCACTCTCTGGACTCACTGCACTGCATCCCCAGTGGTGCCAGTGCACTCTCTGGACTCACTGCACTGCATCCCCAGTGCTGCCAGTGCACTCTCTGGACCCACTGCACTGCATCCCCAGTGGTGCCAGTGCACTCTATGGACTCACTGCACTGCATCCCCAGTGGTGCCAGTACACTCTCTGGACTCACTGCACTGCATCCCCAATGTGCCAGTGCACTCTCTGGACTCACTGCACTGCATCCCCAGTGGTGCCAGTGCACTCTCTGGACCCACTGCACTGCATCCCCAGTGGTGCCAGTGCACTCTCTGGAGTCACTTCACTGCATCCCCAGTGGTGCCAGTGCACTCTCTGGACTCACTGCACTGCATCCCCAGTGGTGCCAGTGCACTCTCGGGACAAACTGCACTGCATCCCCAGTGGTGCCAGTGTACTCCCTGGAGTCACTGCACTGCATCCCCAGTGGTGCCAGTGCACTCTCTGGACTCACTGCACTCCATCCCCAGTGGTGCCAGTGCACTCTCTGGACTCACTGCACTGCATCACCACTGGTGTCAGTGCACTCTCTGGACCCACTGCACTGCATCCCCACTGGTGCCAGTGAACTCTCTGGACTCACTGCACTGCATCCCCAGTGGTGCCAGTGCACTCTCTGGACCCACGGCGCTGCATCCCCACTGGTGCCAGTGCACTCTCTGAGCTCACTGCACTGCATCCCCAGTGATGCCAGTGCAGTCTCTGGACTGACTGCACTGCATCCCCAGTGGTTCCAGTGCACTCTCTGGACTCACTGCACTGCATCCCCGGTGGTGCCAGTGCACTCTCTGGAGTCACTGCACTGCATCCCCACTGGTGCCAGTGCACTCTCTGGACTCACTGCACTGCATCCACACTGGTGCCAGTGCACTCTCTGGACTCACTGCACTGCATCCCCAGTGGTGCCAGTGCACTCTCTGGACTCAACGGGGTGCATCCCCAGTGGTGCCAGTGCACTCTCTGGACCCACTGCACTGCATCCCCAGTGGTGCCAGTGCACTCTCTGGACTCACTGCACTGCATCCCCACTGGTGCCAGTGCACTCTCTGGACTCACTGCACTGCATCCCCAGTGGTGCCAGTGCACTCTCTGGACTCACCGGAGTGCATCCCAGTGGTGCCAGTGCACTCTCTGGACTCACTGCACTGCATCCCCAGTGGGCCAGTGCACTCTCTGGATTCACCGCAGTACATCTCCAGTGGTGCCAGTGCACTCTCTGGACTCACTGCACTGCATCCCCACTGGTGCCAGTACACTGTCTGGTGTCACTGCACTGCATCCCCAGTGGTGCCAGTGAACTCTCTGGACTCACTGCACTGCATCCCCAGTGGGGCCAGTGCACTCTCTGGACCCACTGCACCGCATTACCACTGGTGCCACTGCACTCTCTGGACTCACTGCATTGCATCCCCAGTGGTGCCAGTGTACTCTCTGGACTCACTGCATTGCATCCGCACTGCCAGTGTGACTCAGTGCACTCTCTGGACTCACTGCACTGCATCCCCAGTGGTGCCAGTGCACTCTCTGGACTAACTGCACTGCATCCCCAGTGGTGCCAGTGCACTCTCTAGTCTCACTGCACTGCATCCCCAGTGGTGCAGAGCACTCCCTGGAGTCACTGCAGTGCATCTCCAGTGGTGCCAGTGCACTCTCTGGATTCACTGCACTGCATCTCCACTGGTGCCAGTGCACTCTCTAGACTCACTGCACTGCATCCCCAGTGGTGCCAGTGCACTCTCTGGACTCACTGCACTGCATCTCCAGTGGTGCCAGTGCACTCTCTGGACTCACTGCACTGCATCACCACTGGTGCCAGTGCACTCTCTGTACTCACTGCACTGCATCCCCACTGGTGCCAGTGCTCTCTCTGGACTCACTTCACTGCTTCACCACTGGTGCCAGTGCACTCTCTGGACTCACTGCACTGCATCCCCAGTGGTGCCAGTGCACTCTCTGAACTCACTGCACTGCATCCCCAGTGGTGCCAGTGCACTCTCTGGACTCACTGCACTGCATCCCCAGTGGTGCCAGTGCACTCTCTGGACTCACTGCACTGCATATCCACTGGTGCCAGTGCACTCTCTGGACACACTGCACTGCATCCCCAGTGGTGCCAGTGCACTCTCTGGACCCACTGCACTGCATCCCCAGTGGTGCCAGTGCACTCTCTGCACTCACTGCACTGCATCCCCAGTGGTGCCAGTGCACTCTCTGGACTCACTGCAGTGCATCCCCAGTGGTGCCAGTGCACTCTCTGGACTCACTGCAGTGCATCCCCAGTGGTGCCAGTGCACTCTCTGGACTAACTGCACTGCATCCCCAGTGGTGACAGTGCACTCTCTGGACTCACTGCACTGCATCCCCACTGGTGCCAGTGCACTCTCTGGACTAACTGCACTGCATCCCCAGTGGTGCCAGTGCACTCTCTAGTCTCACTGCACTGCATCCCCAGTGGTGCAGAGCACTCCCTGGAGTCACTGCAGTGCATACCCAGTGGTGCCAGTGCACTCTCTGGACTCACTGCACTGCATCCCCAGTGGTGCCAGTGCACTCTCTGGACCCACTGCACTGCATCCCCAGTGGTGCCAGTGCATTCTCTGGACTCACTGCACTGCATCCCTAATGGTACCAGTGCACTCTCTGAACTCACTGCACTGCATCCCCAGTGGTGCCAGTGCACTCTCTGGACTCACTGCACTGCATCCCCAGTGGTGCCAGTGCACTCTCTGGACTCACTGCACTGCATCCCCAGTGGTGCCAGTGCACTCTCTGGAGTCACTGCACTGCATCCCCAGTGGTGCCAGTGCACTCTCTGGACTCACTGCACTGCATCCCCAGTGGTGACAGTGCACTCTCTGAACTCACTGCAGTGCATCCCCAGTGGTGCCAGTGCACTCTCTGGAGTCACTGCACTGCATCACCAGTGGTGCCAGTGCACTCTCTGGACTCACTGCTCTGCATCCCCAGTGGTGCCAGTGCACTCTCTGGACCCACTGCACTGCATCCCGAATGGTGCCAGTGTACTCTCTGGACTCACTGCACTGCATCCCCAGTGGTGCCAGTGCACTCTCTGGACTCACTGCAGTGCATCCCCAATGGTGCCAGTGCACTCTCTGGACTCACTGCACTGCATCCCCAGTGGTGCCAGTGCACTCTCTGGACCCACTGCACTGCATCCCCAATGGTGCCAGTGCACTCTCTGGACTCACTGCACTGCATCCCCAGTGGTGCCAGTGCACTCTCTGGTCTCACTGCAGTGCATCCCCAGTGGTGCCAGTGCACTCTCTGGACTCACTGCACTGCATCCCCAGTGGTGCCAGTGCATTCTCTGGACTCACTGCACTCCATCCCCAGTGCTGCCAGTGCACTCTATGGACTCACTGCACTGCATCCCCAGTGGTGCCAGTGCACTCTCTGGACTCACTGCACTGCATCCCCAATGTGCCAGTGCACTCTCTGGACTCACTGCACTGCATCCCCAGTGGTGCCAGTGCACTCTCTGGACTCACTGCACTGCATCCCCAGTGGTGCCAGTGCACTCTCTGGACCCACTGCACTGCATCCCCAGTGGTGCCAGTGCACTCTCTGGAGTCACTGCACTGCATCCCCAGTGGTGCCAGTGCACTCTCTGGACTCACTGCACTGCATCACCAGTGGTGCCAGTGCACTCTCTGGACTCACTGCAGTGCATCCCCAGTGGTGCCAGTGCACTCCCTGGACTCACTGCACTGCATCTCCACTGGTGCCAGTGCACTCTCTGGACTAACTGCACTGCATCCTCACTGGTGCCAGTGCACTCTCTGCACTCACTGCACTGCATCCCCAGTGGTGCCAGTGTACTCTCTGGACTCACTGCACTGCATCCCCACTGGTGGTAGTGCTCTCTCTGGACTCACTGCACTGCTTCACCACTGGTGCCAGTGCACTCTCTGGACTCACCGGGGTGCATCCCCAGTGGTGCCAGTGCACTCTCTGGACTCACCGGGGTGCATCCCAGTGGTGCCAGTGCACTCTCTGGACCCACTGCACTGCATCCCCAGTGGTGCCAGTGCATTCTCTGGACTCACTGCACTGCATCCCCAGTGGTGCCAGTGCACTCTCTGGACTCACTGCACTGCATCCCCAGTGGTGCCAGTGCATTCTCTGGACTCACTGCACTGCATCCCCAGTGGTGCCAGTGCACTCTCTGGACTCACTGCACTGCATCCCCAGTGGTGCCAGTGCACTCTCTGAACTCACTGCACTGCATCCCCAGTGGTGCCAGTGCACTCTCTGGACTCACTGCACTGCATCCCCAATGGTGCCAGTGCACTCTCTGGACTCACTGCACTGCATCCCCAGTGGTGCCAGTGCACTCTCTGGAGTCACTGCACTGCATCCCCAGTGATGCCAGTGAACTCTCTGGACTCACTGCACTGCATCCCCAGTGGTGCCAGTGCACTCTCTGGACTCACTGCAGTGCATCCCCAGTGGTGCCAGTGCACTCTCTGGACTCACTGCAGTGCATCCCCAGTGGTGCCAGTGCACTCTCTGGACTCACTGCACTGCATCCCCAGTGGTGCCAGTGCACTCTCTGGACTCACCGGGGTGCACCCCCAGTGGTGCCAGTGCACTCTCTGGACTCACTGCACGCATCCCAGTGGTGCCAGTGCACTCTCTGGACTCACTGCACTGCATCCCCAGTGGTGCCAGTGTGCTCTCTGGACTCACTGCACTGCATCCCCAGTGGTGGCAGTGCTCTCTCTGGACTCACTGCACTGCTTCACCACTGGTGCCAGTGCACTCTCTGCACTCACAGCACTGCATCCCCAGTGGTGCCAGTGCACTCTCTGGACTCACTGCACTGCATCCCCAGTGGTGCCAGTGCACTCTCTGGACTCACTGCACTGCATCCCCACTGGTGCCACTGCACTCTCTGGACTCACTGCACTGCATCCCCACTGGTGCCACTGCACTCTCTGGACTCACTGCACTGCATCCCCAGTGGTGCCAGTGCACTCTCTGGACCCACAGCACTGCATCCCCAGTGGTGCCAGTGCACTCTCTGGACTCACTGCACTGCATCCCCAGTGGTGCCAGTGCACTCTCTGGACTCACCGGGGTGCATCCCCAGTGATGCCAGTGCAGTCTCTGGACTCACTGCACTGCATCTCCAGTGGTGCCAGTGCACTCTCTGGACTCACTGCACTGCATCCCCAGTGGTGCCAGTGCACTCTCTGGACTCACTGCAGTGCATCCCCAGTGGTGCCAGTGCACTCTCTGGACTCACTGCTCTGCATTCCCAGTGGTGCCAGTGCACTCTCTGGACTAACTGCACTGCATCCCCAGTGGTGCCAGTGCACTCTCTAGTCTCAGTGCAGTGCATCCCCAGTGGTGCCAGTGCGCTCTCTGGATTCACTGCACTGCATCCCCAGTGGTGCCAGTGCACTCTCTGGACTCACTGCACTGCATCCCCACTGGTGCCAGTGCACTCTCTGGACTCACTGCAGTGCATCCCCAGTGGTGCCAGTGCACTCTCTGGACTCACTGCACTGCATCCCCAGTGGTGCAGAGCACTCCCTGGAGTCACTGCAGTGCATCCCCAGTGGTGCCAGTGCACTCTCTGGACTCACTGCAGTGTATCCCCAGTGCTGCCAGTGCACTCTCTGGACTCAGTGCACTGCATCCCCAGTGGTGCCAGTGCACTCTCTGGACCCACTGCACTGCATCCCCAGTGGTGCCAGTGCACTCTCTGGACTCACTGCACTGCATCCCCAGTGGTGCCTGTGCACTCTCTTGACTCACCGGGGTGCATCCCCAGTGGTGCCAGTGCACTCTCTGGACTCACTGCAGTGCATCCCCAGTGGTGCCAGTGCACTCTCTGGACTCACTGCACTGCATCCCCAGTGCTGCCAGTGCACTCTCTGGACCCACTGCACTGCATCCCCACTGGTGCCAGTGCACTCTATGGACTCACTGCACTGCATCCCCAGTGGTGCCAGTGCACTCTCTGGAGTCACTGCACTGCATCCCCACTGGTGCCAGTGCACTCTCTGGACTCCCTGCACTGCATCCCCAGTGGTGCCAGTGCACTCTCTGGACTCACTGCACTGCATCCCCAGTGGGGCCAGTGCACTCTCTGGACTCACTGCACTGCATCCCCAATGGTGCCATTGCAGTCTCTGGACTCACTGCAGTGCATCCCCAGTGGTGCCAGTGCACTCTCTTGACTCACTGGGGTGCATCCCCAGTGGTGCCAGTGCACTCTCTGGACTCACTGCACTGCATCCCCAGTGCTGCCAGTGCACTCTCTGGACCCACTGCACTGCATCCCCAGTGGTGCCAGTGCACTCTATGGACTCACTGCACTGCATCCCCAGTGGTGCCAGTGCACTCTCTGGACTCACTGCACTGCATCCCCAATGTGCCAGTGCACTCTCTGGACTCACTGCACTGCATCCCCAGTGGTGCCAGTGCACTCTCTGGACTCACTGCACTGCATCCCCAGTGCTGCCAGTGCACTCTCTGGAGTCGCTTCACTGCATCCCCAGTGGTGCCAGTGCACTCTCTGGACTCACTGCACTGCATCCCCAGTGGTGCGAGTGCACTCTCTGGAGTCACTGCACTGCATCCCCAGTGGTGCCAGTGCACACTCTGGAGTCACTGCACTGCTTCCCCAGTGCTTCCAGTGCACGCTCTGGACTCACTGCACTTCTTCCCCACTGGTGCCAGTGCACTCTCGGGACTCACTGCACTGCATCCCCAGTGGTGCCAGTGCACTCCCTGGAGTCACTGCACTGCATCCCCAGTGGTGCCAGTGCACTCTCTGGACTCACTGCACTCCATCCCCAGTGGTGCCAGTGCACTCTCTGGACTCACTGCACTGCATCCCCACTGGTGTCAGTGCACTCTCTGGACCCACTGCACTGCATCCCCACTGGTGCCAGTGAACTCTCTGGACTCACTGCACTGCATTGCCAGTGGTGCCAGTGCACTCTCTGGACCCACGGCGCTGCATCCCCAATGGTGCCAGTGCACTCTCTGAGCTCACTGCACTGCATCCCCAGTGATGCCAGTGCAGTCTCTGGACTGACGGCACTGCATCCCCAGTGGTTCCAGTGCACTCTCTGGACTCACTGCACTGCATCCCCGGTGGTGCCAGTGCACTCTCTGGACTCACTGCACTGCATCCCCACTGGTGCCAGTGCACTCTCTGGACCCACTGCACTGCATCCCCAGTGGTGCCAGTGCACTCTCTGGACTCACTGCACTGCATCCCCAGTGGTGCCAGTGCACTCTCTGGACTCAACGGGGTGCATCCCCAGTGGTGCCAGTGCACTCTCTGGACCCACTGCACTGCATCCCCAGTGGTGCCAGTGCACTCTCTGGACTCACTGCACTGCATCCCCAGTGGTGCCAGTGCACTCGCTGGACTCACTGCACTGCATCCCCACTGGTGCCAGTGCACTCTCTGGACTCACTGCACTGCATCCCCAGTGGTGCCAGTGCACTCTCTGGACTCACCGGAGTGCATCCCAGTGGTGCCAGTGCACTCTCTGGACTCACTGCTCTGCATCCCCAGTGGTGCCAGTGCACTCTCTGGATTCACCGCAGTACATCTCCAGTGGTGCCAGTGCACTCTCTGGACTCACTGCACTGCATCCCCACTGGTGCCAGTACACTGTCTGGTGTCACTGCACTCCATCCCCAGTGGTGCCAGTGAACTCTCTGGACTCACTGCACTGCATCCCCACTGGTGCCAGTGCACTCTCTGGACTCACTGCACTGCATCCCCAGTGGTGCCAGTGCACTCTCTGGACCCACTGCACCGCATCACCACTGGTGCCACTGCACTCTCTGGACTCACTGCATTGCATCCCCAGTGGTGCCAGTGTACTCTCTGGACTCACTGCATTGCATCCGCACTGGTGCCAGTGCACTCTCTGGACTCACTGCACTGCATCCCCAGTGGTGCCAGTGCACTCTCTGGAATCACTGCACTGCATCCCCAGTGGTGCCAGTGCACTCTCTGGACTAACTGCACTGCATCCCCAGTGGTGCCAGTGCACTCTCTAGTCTCACTGCACTGCATCCCCAGTGGTGCAGAGCACTCCCTGGAGTCACTGCAGTGCATCTCCAGTGGTGCCAGTGCACTCTCTGGATTCACTGCACTGCATCTCCACTGGTGCCAGTGCACTCTCTAGACTCACTGCACTGCATCCGCAGTGGTGCCAGTGCACTCTCTGGACTCACTGCACTGCATCTCCAGTGGTGCCAGTGCACTCTCTGGACTCACTGCACTGCATCCCCACTGGTGCCAGTGCACTCTCTGTACTCACTGCACTGCATCCCCACTGGTGCCAGTGCTCTCTCTGGACTCACTTCACTGCTTCACCACTGGTGCCAGTGCACTCTCTGAACTCACTGCACTGCATCCCCAGTGGTGCCAGTGCACTCTCTGGACTCACTGCACTGCATCCCCAGTGGTGCCAGTGCACTCTCTGCACTCACTGCACTGCATCCCCAGTGGTGCCAGTGCACTCTCTGGACACACTGCACTGCATCTCCAGTGGTGCCAGTGCACTCTCTGGACCCACTGCACTGCATCCCCAGTGGTGCCAGTGCACTCTCTGGACTCACTGCACTGCATCCCCAGTGGTGCCAGTGCACTCTCTGGACTCACTGCAGTGCATCCCCAGTGGTGCCAGTGCACTCTCTGGAGTCACTGCAGTGCATCCCCAGTGGTGCCAGTGCACTCTCTGGAGTCACTGCACTGCATCCCCAGTGGTGCCAGTGCACTCTCTGGACTCACTGCACTGCATCCCCAGTGGTGCCAGTGCACTCTCTGGACTCACCGGGGTGCATCCCCAGTGATGCCAGTGCAGTCTCTGGACTCACTGCACTGCATCTCCAGTGGTGCCAGTGCACTCTCTGGACTCACTGCACTGCATCCCCAGTGGTGCCAGTGCACTCTCTGGACTCACTGCAGTGCATCCCCAGTGGTGCCAGTGCACTCTCTGGACTCACTGCTCTGCATTCCCAGTGGTGCCAGTGCACTCTCTGGACTAACTGCACTGCATCCCCAGTGGTGCCAGTGCACTCTCTAGTCTCAGTGCAGTGCATCCCCAGTGGTGCCAGTGCGCTCTCTGGATTCACTGCACTGCATCCCCAGTGGTGCCAGTGCACTCTCTGGACTCACTGCACTGCATCCCCACTGGTGCCAGTGCACTCTCTGGACTCACTGCAGTGCATCCCCAGTGGTGCCAGTGCACTCTCTGGACTCACTGCACTGCATCCCCAGTGGTGCAGAGCACTCCCTGGAGTCACTGCAGTGCATCCCCAGTGGTGCCAGTGCACTCTCTGGACTCACTGCAGTGTATCCCCAGTGCTGCCAGTGCACTCTCTGGACTCAGTGCACTGCATCCCCAGTGGTGCCAGTGCACTCTCTGGACCCACTGCACTGCATCCCCAGTGGTGCCAGTGCACTCTCTGGACTCACTGCAGTGCATCCCCAGTGGTGCCTGTGCACTCTCTTGACTCACCGGGGTGCATCCCCAGTGGTGCCAGTGCACTCTCTGGACTCACTGCAGTGCATCCCCAGTGGTGCCAGTGCACTCTCTGGACTCACTGCACTGCATCCCCAGTGCTGCCAGTGCACTCTCTGGACCCACTGCACTGCATCCCCACTGGTGCCAGTGCACTCTATGGACTCACTGCACTGCATCCCCAGTGGTGCCAGTGCACTCTCTGGAGTCACTGCACTGCATCCCCACTGGTGCCAGTGCACTCTCTGGACTCCCTGCACTGCATCCCCAGTGGTGCCAGTGCACTCTCTGGACTCACTGCACTGCATCCCCAGTGGGGCCAGTGCACTCTCTGGACTCACTGCACTGCATCCCCAATGGTGCCATTGCAGTCTCTGGACTCACTGCAGTGCATCCCCAGTGGTGCCAGTGCACTCTCTTGACTCACTGGGGTGCATCCCCAGTGGTGCCAGTGCACTCTCTGGACTCACTGCACTGCATCCCCAGTGGTGCCAGTGCACTCTCTGGACTCACTGCACTGCATCCCCAGTGCTGCCAGTGCACTCTCTGGACCCACTGCACTGCATCCCCAGTGGTGCCAGTGCACTCTATGGACTCACTGCACTGCATCCCCAGTGGTGCCAGTGCACTCTCTGGACTCACTGCACTGCATCCCCAATGTGCCAGTGCACTCTCTGGACTCACTGCACTGCATCCCCAGTGGTGCCAGTGCACTCTCTGGACTCACTGCACTGCATCCCCAGTGCTGCCAGTGCACTCTCTGGAGTCGCTTCACTGCATCCCCAGTGGTGCCAGTGCACTCTCTGGACTCACTGCACTGCATCCCCAGTGGTGCGAGTGCACTCTCTGGAGTCACTGCACTGCATCCCCAGTGGTGCCAGTGCACACTCTGGAGTCACTGCACTGCTTCCCCAGTGCTTCCAGTGCACGCTCTGGACTCACTGCACTTCTTCCCCACTGGTGCCAGTGCACTCTCGGGACTCACTGCACTGCATCCCCAGTGGTGCCAGTGCACTCCCTGGAGTCACTGCACTGCATCCCCAGTGGTGCCAGTGCACTCTCTGGACTCACTGCACTCCATCCCCAGTGGTGCCAGTGCACTCTCTGGACTCACTGCACTGCATCCCCACTGGTGTCAGTGCACTCTCTGGACCCACTGCACTGCATCCCCACTGGTGCCAGTGAACTCTCTGGACTCACTGCACTGCATTGCCAGTGGTGCCTGTGCACTCTCTGGACCCACGGCGCTGCATCCCCACTGGTGCCAGTGCACTCTCTGAGCTCACTGCACTGCATCCCCAGTGATGCCAGTGCAGTCTCTGGACTGACGGCACTGCATCCCCAGTGGTTCCAGTGCACTCTCTGGACTCACTGCACTGCATCCCCGGTGGTGCCAGTGCACTCTCTGGACTCACTGCACTGCATCCCCACTGGTGCCAGTGCACTCTCTGGACCCACTGCACTGCATCCCCAGTGGTGCCAGTGCACTCTCTGGACTCACTGCACTGCATCCCCAGTGGTGCCAGTGCACTCTCTGGACTCAACGGGGTGCATCCCCAGTGGTGCCAGTGCACTCTCTGGACCCACTGCACTGCATCCCCAGTGGTGCCAGTGCACTCTCTGGACTCACTGCACTGCATCCCCAGTGGTGCCAGTGCACTCGCTGGACTCACTGCACTGCATCCCCACTGGTGCCAGTGCACTCTCTGGACTCACTGCACTGCATCCCCAGTGGTGCCAGTGCACTCTCTGGACTCACCGGAGTGCATCCCAGTGGTGCCAGTGCACTCTCTGGACTCACTGCACTGCATCCCCAGTGGTGCCAGTGCACTCTCTGGATTCACCGCAGTACATCTCCAGTGGTGCCAGTGCACTCTCTGGACTCACTGCACTGCATCCCCACTGGTGCCAGTACACTGTCTGGTGTCACTGCACTCCATCCCCAGTGGTGCCAGTGAACTCTCTGGACTCACTGCACTGCATCCCCACTGGTGCCAGTGCACTCTCTGGACTCACTGCACTGCATCCCCAGTGGTGCCAGTGCACTCTCTGGACCCACTGCACCGCATCACCACTGGTGCCACTGCACTCTCTGGACTCACTGCATTGCATCCCCAGTGGTGCCAGTGTACTCTCTGGACTCACTGCATTGCATCCGCACTGGTGCCAGTGCACTCTCTGGACTCACTGCACTGCATCCCCAGTGGTGCCAGTGCACTCTCTGGAATCACTGCACTGCATCCCCAGTGGTGCCAGTGCACTCTCTGGACTAACTGCACTGCATCCCCAGTGGTGCCAGTGCACTCTCTAGTCTCACTGCACTGCATCCCCAGTGGTGCAGAGCACTCCCTGGAGTCACTGCAGTGCATCTCCAGTGGTGCCAGTGCACTCTCTGGATTCACTGCACTGCATCTCCACTGGTGCCAGTGCACTCTCTAGACTCACTGCACTGCATCCCCAGTGGTGCCAGTGCACTCTCTGGACTCACTGCACTGCATCTCCAGTGGTGCCAGTGCACTCTCTGGACTCACTGCACTGCATCCCCACTGGTGCCAGTGCACTCTCTGTACTCACTGCACTGCATCCCCACTGGTGCCAGTGCTCTCTCTGGACTCACTTCACTGCTTCACCACTGGTGCCAGTGCACTCTCTGAACTCACTGCACTGCATCCCCAGTGGTGCCAGTGCACTCTCTGGACTCACTGCACTGCATCCCCAGTGGTGCCAGTGCACTCTCTGCACTCACTGCACTGCATCCCCAGTGGTGCCAGTGCACTCTCTGGACACACTGCACTGCATCTCCAGTGGTGCCAGTGCACTCTCTGGACCCACTGCACTGCATCCCCAGTGGTGCCAGTGCACTCTCTGGACTCACTGCACTGCATCCCCAGTGGTGCCAGTGCACTCTCTGGACTCACTGCAGTGCATCCCCAGTGGTGCCAGTGCACTCTCTGGACTCACTGCAGTGCATCCCCAGTGGTGCCAGTGCACTCTCTGGACTAACTGCACTGCATCCCCAGTGGTGACAGTGCACTCTCTGGACTCACTGCACTGCATCCCCAGTGTTGCCAGTGCACTCTCTGGACTCACTGCACTGCATCCCCACTGGTGCCAGTGCACTCTCTGGACTAACTGCACTGCATCCCCAGTGGTGCCAGTGCACTCTCTAGTCTCATTGCACTGCATCCCCAGTGGTGCAGAGCACTCCCTGGAGTCACTGCAGTGCATCCCCAGTGGTGCCAGTGCACTCTCTGGAGTCACTGCACTGCATCCCCAGTGGTGCCAGTGCACTCTCTGGACCCACTGCACTGCATCCCCAGTGGTGCCAGTGCATTCTCTGGACTCACTGCACTGCATCCCTAATGGTACCAGTGCACTCTCTGAACTCACTGCACTGCATCCCCAGTGGTGCCAGTGCACTCTCTGGACTCACTGCACTGCATCCCCAGTGGTGCCAGTGCACTCTCTGGAGTCACTGCACTGCATCACCAGTGGTGCCAGTGCACTCTCTGGACCCACTGCACTGCATCCCCAGTGGTGCCAGTGCACTCTCTGGACTCACTGCACTGCATCCCCAGTGGTGACAGTGCACTCTCTGAACTCACTGCACTGCATCCCCAGTGGTGCCAGTGTACTCTCTGGAGTCACTGCACTGCATCACCAGTGGTGCCAGTGCACTCTCTGGACTCACTGCTCTGCATCCCCAGTGGTGCCAGTGCACTCTCTGGACCCACTGCACTGCATCCCGAATGGTGCCAGTGCACTCTCTGGACTCACTGCACTGCATTCCCAGTGGTGCCAGTGCACTCTCTGGACTCACTGCACTGCATCCCCAGTGGTGCCAGTGCACTCTCTGGACTCACTGCACTCCATCCCCAGTGGTGCCAGTGCACTCTCTGGACTCACTGCACTGCATCCCCACTGGTGTCAGTGCACTCTCTGGACCCACTGCACTGCATCCCCACTGGTGCCAGTGAACTCTCTGGACTCACTGCACTGCATTGCCAGTGGTGCCTGTGCACTCTCTGGACCCACGGCGCTGCATCCCCACTGGTGCCAGTGCACTCTCTGAGCTCACTGCACTGCATCCCCAGTGATGCCAGTGCAGTCTCTGGACTGACGGCACTGCATCCCCAGTGGTTCCAGTGCACTCTCTGGACTCACTGCACTGCATCCCCGGTGGTGCCAGTGCACTCTCTGGACTCACTGCACTGCATCCCCACTGGTGCCAGTGCACTCTCTGGACCCACTGCACTGCATCCCCAGTGGTGCCAGTGCACTCTCTGGACTCACTGCACTGCATCCCCAGTGGTGCCAGTGCACTCTCTGGACTCAACGGGGTGCATCCCCAGTGGTGCCAGTGCACTCTCTGGACCCACTGCACTGCATCCCCAGTGGTGCCAGTGCACTCTCTGGACTCACTGCACTGCATCCCCAGTGGTGCCAGTGCACTCGCTGGACTCACTGCACTGCATCCCCACTGGTGCCAGTGCACTCTCTGGACTCACTGCACTGCATCCCCAGTGGTGCCAGTGCACTCTCTGGACTCACCGGAGTGCATCCCAGTGGTGCCAGTGCACTCTCTGGACTCACTGCACTGCATCCCCAGTGGTGCCAGTGCACTCTCTGGATTCACCGCAGTACATCTCCAGTGGTGCCAGTGCACTCTCTGGACTCACTGCACTGCATCCCCACTGGTGCCAGTACACTGTCTGGTGTCACTGCACTCCATCCCCAGTGGTGCCAGTGAACTCTCTGGACTCACTGCACTGCATCCCCACTGGTGCCAGTGCACTCTCTGGACTCACTGCACTGCATCCCCAGTGGTGCCAGTGCACTCTCTGGACCCACTGCACCGCATCACCACTGGTGCCACTGCACTCTCTGGACTCACTGCATTGCATCCCCAGTGGTGCCAGTGTACTCTCTGGACTCACTGCATTGCATCCGCACTGGTGCCAGTGCACTCTCTGGACTCACTGCACTGCATCCCCAGTGGTGCCAGTGCACTCTCTGGAATCACTGCACTGCATCCCCAGTGGTGCCAGTGCACTCTCTGGACTAACTGCACTGCATCCCCAGTGGTGCCAGTGCACTCTCTAGTCTCACTGCACTGCATCCCCAGTGGTGCAGAGCACTCCCTGGAGTCACTGCAGTGCATCTCCAGTGGTGCCAGTGCACTCTCTGGATTCACTGCACTGCATCTCCACTGGTGCCAGTGCACTCTCTAGACTCACTGCACTGCATCCCCAGTGGTGCCAGTGCACTCTCTGGACTCACTGCACTGCATCTCCAGTGGTGCCAGTGCACTCTCTGGACTCACTGCACTGCATCCCCACTGGTGCCAGTGCACTCTCTGTACTCACTGCACTGCATCCCCACTGGTGCCAGTGCTCTCTCTGGACTCACTTCACTGCTTCACCACTGGTGCCAGTGCACTCTCTGAACTCACTGCACTGCATCCCCAGTGGTGCCAGTGCACTCTCTGGACTCACTGCACTGCATCCCCAGTGGTGCCAGTGCACTCTCTGCACTCACTGCACTGCATCCCCAGTGGTGCCAGTGCACTCTCTGGACACACTGCACTGCATCTCCAGTGGTGCCAGTGCACTCTCTGGACCCACTGCACTGCATCCCCAGTGGTGCCAGTGCACTCTCTGGACTCACTGCACTGCATCCCCAGTGGTGCCAGTGCACTCTCTGGACTCACTGCAGTGCATCCCCAGTGGTGCCAGTGCACTCTCTGGACTCACTGCAGTGCATCCCCAGTGGTGCCAGTGCACTCTCTGGACTAACTGCACTGCATCCCCAGTGGTGACAGTGCACTCTCTGGACTCACTGCACTGCATCCCCAGTGTTGCCAGTGCACTCTCTGGACTCACTGCACTGCATCCCCACTGGTGCCAGTGCACTCTCTGGACTAACTGCACTGCATCCCCAGTGGTGCCAGTGCACTCTCTAGTCTCATTGCACTGCATCCCCAGTGGTGCAGAGCACTCCCTGGAGTCACTGCAGTGCATCCCCAGTGGTGCCAGTGCACTCTCTGGAGTCACTGCACTGCATCCCCAGTGGTGCCAGTGCACTCTCTGGACCCACTGCACTGCATCCCCAGTGGTGCCAGTGCATTCTCTGGACTCACTGCACTGCATCCCTAATGGTACCAGTGCACTCTCTGAACTCACTGCACTGCATCCCCAGTGGTGCCAGTGCACTCTCTGGACTCACTGCACTGCATCCCCAGTGGTGCCAGTGCACTCTCTGGAGTCACTGCACTGCATCACCAGTGGTGCCAGTGCACTCTCTGGACCCACTGCACTGCATCCCCAGTGGTGCCAGTGCACTCTCTGGACTCACTGCACTGCATCCCCAGTGGTGACAGTGCACTCTCTGAACTCACTGCACTGCATCCCCAGTGGTGCCAGTGTACTCTCTGGAGTCACTGCACTGCATCACCAGTGGTGCCAGTGCACTCTCTGGACTCACTGCTCTGCATCCCCAGTGGTGCCAGTGCACTCTCTGGACCCACTGCACTGCATCCCGAATGGTGCCAGTGCACTCTCTGGACTCACTGCACTGCATTCCCAGTGGTGCCAGTGCACTCTCTGGACTCACTGCAGTGCATCCCCAGTGATGCCAGTGCACTCTCTGGACTCACTGCACTGCATCCCCAGTGGTGCCAGTGCACTCTCTGGACTCACTGCACTGCATCCCCAATGGTGCCAGTGCACTCTCTGGACTCACTGCACTGCATCCCCAGTGGTGCCAGTGCACTCTCTGGACCCACTGCACTGCATCCCCAATGGTGCCAGTGCACTCTCTGGACTCACTGCACTGCATCCCCAGTGGTGCCAGTGCACTCTCTGGTCTCACTGAAGTGCATCCCCAGTGGTGCCAGTGCACTCTCTGGACTCACTGCACTGCATCCCCAGTGGTGCCAGTGCATTCTCTGGACTCACTGCACTCCATCCCCAGTGCTGCCAGTGCACTCTATGGACTCACTGCACTGCATCCCCAGTGGTGCCAGTGTACTCTCTGGACTCACTGCACTGCATCCCCAATGTGCCAGTGCACTATCTGGACTCACTGCAGTGCATCCCCAGTGGTGCCAGTGCACTCTCTGGACTAACTGCACTGCATCCCCAGTGGTGACAGTGCACTCTCTGGACTCACTGCACTGCATCCCCAGTGGTGCCAGTGCACTCTCTGGACTCACTGCACTGCATCCCCACTGGTGCCAGTGCACTCTCTGGACTAACTGCACTGCATCCCCAGTGGTGCCAGTGCACTCTCTAGTCTCACTGCACTGCATCCCCAGTGGTGCAGAGCACTCCCTGGAGTCACTGCAGTGCATCCCCAGTGGTGCCAGTGCACTCTCTGGAGTCACTGCAGTGCATCCCCAGTGGTGCCAGTGCACTCTCTGGACCCACTGCACTGCATCCCCAGTGGTGCCAGTGCATTCTCTGGACTCACTGCACTGCATCCCTAATGGTACCAGTGCACTCTCTGAACTCACTGCACTGCATCCCCACTGGTGCCAGTGCACTCTCTGGACTCACTGCACTGCATCCCCAGTGGTGCCAGTGCACTCTCTGGACTCACTGCACTGCATCCGCAATGGTGCCAGTGCACTCTCTGAACTCACTGCACTGCATCCCCAGTGGTGCCAGTGCACTCTCTGGAGTCACTGCACTGCATCACCAGTGGTGCCAGTGCACTCTCTGGACCCACTGCACTGCATCCCCAGTGGTGCCAGTGCACTCTCTGGACTCACTGCACTGCATCCCCAGTGGTGACAGTGCACTCTCTGAACTCACTGCACTGCATCCCCAGTGGTTCCAGTGCACTCTCTGGAGTCACTGCACTGCATCACCAGTGGTGCCAGTGCACTCTCTGGACTCACTGCTCTGCATCCCCAGTGGTGCCAGTGCACTCTCTGGACCCACTGCACTGCATCCCGAATGGTGCCAGTGCACTCTCTGGACTCACTGCACTGCATCCCCAGTGGTGCCAGTGCACTCTCTGGACTCACTGCAGTGCATCCCCCGTGATGCCAGTGCACTCTCTGGACTCACTGCACTGCATCCCCAGTGGTGCCAGTGCACTCTCTGGACTCACTGCAGTGCATCCCCAATGGTGCCAGTGCACTCTCTGGACTCACTGCACTGCATCCCCAGTAGTGCCAGTGCACTCTCTGGACCCACTGCACTGCATCCCCAATGGTGCCAGTGCACTCTCTGGACTCACTGCACTGCATCCCCAGTGGTGCCAGTGCACTCTCTGGTCTCACTGCAGTGCATCTGCAGTGGTGCCAGTGCACTCTCTGGACTCACTGCACTGCATCCCCAGTGGTGCCAGTGCATTCTCTGGCTCACTGCACTCCATACCCAGTGCTGCCAGTGCACTCTCTGGACTCACTGCACTGCATCCCCAGTGGTGCCAGTGCACTCTCTGGACTCACTGCACTGCATCCCCAATGTGCCAGTGCACTCTCTGGACTCACTGCAGTGCATCCCCAGTGGTGCCAGTGCACTCTCTGGACTCACTGCACTGCATCCCCAGTGCTGCCAGTGCACTCTCTGGAGTCACTTCACTGCATCCCCAGTGGTGCCAGTGCACTCTCTGGACTCACTGCACTGCATCCCCAGTGGTGACAGTGCACTCTCTGGAGTCACTGCACTGCATCCCAGTGGTGCCAGTGCACACTCTGGAGTCACTGCACTGCTTCCCCAGTGCTTCCAGTGCACGCTCTGGACTCACTGCACTTCTTCCCCACTGGTGCCAGTGCACTCTCGGGACTCACTGCACTGCATCCCCAGTGGTGCCAGTGCACTCCCTGGAGTCACTGCACTGCATCCCCAGTGGTGCCAGTGCACTCTCTGGACTCACTGCACTCCATCCCCACTGGTGCCAGTGAACTCTCTGGACTCACTGCACTGCATCCCCAGTGGTGCCAGTGCACTCTCTGGACCCACGGCGCTGCATCCCCACTGGTGCCAGTACACTCTCTGAGCTCACTGCACTGCATCCCCAGTGATGCCAGTGCAGTCTCTGGACTGACTGCACTGCATCCCCAGTGGTTCCAGTGCACTCTCTGGACTCACTGCACTGCATCCCCGGTGGTGCCAGTGCACTCTCTGGAGTCACTGCACTGCATCCCCACTGGTGCCAGTGCACTCTCTGGACTCACTGCACTGCATCCCCACTGGTGTCAGTGCACTCTCTGGACTCACTGCACTGCATCCCCAGTGGTGCCAGTGCACTCTCTGGACTCAACGGGGTGCATCCCCAGTGGTGCCAGTGCACGCTCTGGACCCACTGCACTGCATCCCCAGTGGTGCCAGTGCACTCTCTGGACTCACTGCACTGCATCCCCAATGGTGCCAGTGCACTCTCTGGACTCACTGCACTGCATCCCCAGTGGTGCCAGTGCACTCTCTGGACCCACTGCACTGCATCCCCAATGGTGCCAGTGCACTCTCTGGACTCACTGCACTGCATCCCCAGTGGTGCCAGTGCACTCTCTGGTCTCACTGCAGTGCATCCCCAGTGGTGCCAGTGCACTCTCTGGACTCACTGCACTGCATCCCCAGTGGTGCCAGTGCATTCTCTGGACTCACTGCACTCCATCCCCAGTGCTGCCAGTGCACTCTATGGACTCACTGCACTGCATCCCCAGTGGTGCCAGTGCACTCTCTGGACTCACTGCACTGCATCCCCAATGTGCCAGTGCACTCTCTGGACTCACTGCACTGCATCCCCAGTGGTGCCAGTGCACTCTCTGGATTCACCGCAGTACATCTCCAGTGGTGCCAGTGCACTCTCTGGACTCACTGCACTGCATCCCCACTGGTGCCAGTACACTGTCTGGTGTCAGTGCACTGCATCCCCAGTGGTGCCAGTGCACTCTCTGGACCCACTGCACTGCATCCCCAGTGGTGCCAGTGCACTCTCTGGACTCACTGCACTGCATCCCCAGTGGTGCCAGTGCACTCTCTGGACCCACTGCACCGCATCACCACTGGTGCCACTGCACTCTCTGGACTCACTGCACTGCATCCCCAGTGGTGCCAGTGTACTCTCTGGAGTCACTGCATTGCATCCGCACTGGTGCCAGTGCACTCTCTGGACTCACTGCACTGCATCCCCAGTGGTGCCAGTGCACTCTCTGGACTCACTGCACTGCATCCCCAGTGGTGCCAGTGCACTCTCTGGACTAACTGCACTGCATCCCCAGTGGTGCCAGTGCACTCTCTAGTCTCACTGCACTGCATCCCCAGTGGTGCAGAGCACTCCCTGGAGTCACTGCAGTGCATCTCCAGTGGTGCCAGTGCACTCTCTGGATTCACTGCACTGCATCTCCACTGGTGCCAGTGCACTCTCTGGACTCACTGCACTGCATCCCCAGTGGTGCCAGTGCACTCTCTGGACTCACTGCACTGCATCCCCAGTGGTGCCAGTGCACTCTCTGGACCAACTGCACTGCATCCCCAGTGGTGCCAGTGCACTCTCTGGACTCACTGCACTGCATGCCCAGTGGTGCCAGTGCACTCTCTGGAGTCACTGCAGTGCATCCCCAGTGGTGCCAGTGCACTCTCTGGACTCACTGCACTGCATCCCCAGTGCTGCCAGTGCACTCTCTGGACTCACTGCACTGCATCCCCAGTGGTGCCAGTGCACTCTCTGGACTCACTGCACTGCATCCCCAGTGGTGCCAGTGCACTCTCTGGACTCACTGCACTGCATCCCCAGTGGTGCCAGTGCACTCTCTGGACTCACTGCACTGCATCCCCACTGGTGCCAGTGCTCTCTCTGGACTCACTTCACTGCTTCACCACTGGTGCCAGTGCACTCTCTGGACTCACTGCACTGCATCCCCAGTGGTGCCAGTGCACTCTCTGGACTCACTGCACTGCATCCCCAGTGGTGCCAGTGCACTCTCTGGACTCACTGCAGTGCATCCCCAGTGGTGGCAGTGCTCTCTCTGGATTCACTGCACTGCTTCCCCACTGGTGCCAGTGCACTCTCTGGACTCACTGCACTGCATCCCCAGTGGTGCCAGTGCACTCTCTGAACTCACTGCACTGCATCCCCAGTGGTGCCAGTGCACTCTCTGGACTCACTGCACTGCATCTCCACTGGTGCCAGTGCACTCTCTAGACTCACTGCACTGCATCCCCACTGGTGCCACTGCACTCTCTGGACTCACTGCACTGCATCCCCAGTGGTGTCAGTGCACTCTCTGGACCCACTGCACTGCATCCCCAGTGGTGCCAGTGCACTCTCTGGACTCACTGCACTGCATCCCCAGTGGTGCCAGTGTACTCTCTGGACTCACTGAACTGCATCCCCAGTGGTGCCAGTGCACTCTCTGGACTCAATGCACTGCATCCCCAGTGGTGCAAGTGCACTCTCTGGACTCACTGCACTGCATCCCCAATGCTGCCAGTGCACTCTCTGAACTCACTGCACTGCATCTCCAGTGGTGCCAGTGCACTCTCTGGACTCACTGCACTGCATCCCCAGTGGTGCCAGTGCACTCTCTGGACTCACTGCACTGCATCCCCAGTGGTGCCAGTGCTCTCTGGACTCACTGCACTGCATCCCCACTGGTGGCAGTGCTCTCTCTGGACTCACTGCACTGCATCACCACTGGTGCCAGTGCACTCTCTGGACTCACTGCACTGCATCCCCAGTGGTGCCAGTGCACTCTCTGGACTCACTGCACTGCATCCCCAGTGGTGCCAGTGCACTCTCTGGACTCACTGCACTGCATCCCCACTGGTGCCAGTGCACTCTCTGGACTCACTGCACTGCATCCCCACTGGTGCCAGTGCACTCTCTGGACTCACTGCACTGCATCCCCAGTGGTGTCAGTGCACTCTCTGGACCCACTGCACTGCATCCCCAGTGGTGCCAGTGCACTCTCTGGACTCACTGCACTGCATCCCCAGTGGTGCCAGTGCACTCTCTGGACTCACTGCACTGCATCCCCAGTGCTGCCAGTGCACTCTCTGGACTCACTGCACTGCATCCCCAATGGTGCCAGTGCACTCTCTGGACTCACTGCACTGCATCCCCAGTGGTGCCAGTGCACTCTCTGGACTCACTGCACTGCATCCCCAGTGGTGCCAGTGCACTCTCTGGACTCACTGCACTGCATCCCCAGTGGTGCCAGTGCACTCTCTGGACCCACTGCACTGCATCCCCACTGGTGCCAGTGCACTCTCTGGACTCACTGCACTGCATCCCTAATGGTGCCAGTGCACTCTCTGGACTCACTGCACTGCATCCCCAGTGGTGCCAGTGCACTCTCTGGACTCACTGCACTGCATCCCCAGTGGTGCCAGTGCACTCTCTGGACTCACTGCACTGCATCCCCAATGGTGCCAGTGCACTCTCTGGACTCACTGCACTGCATCCCCACTGGTGCCAGTGCACTCTCTGGACTCACTGCACTGCATCCCCAGTGGTGCCAGTGCACTCTCTGGACTCACTGCACTGCATCCCCAGTGGTGCCAGTGCACTCTCTGGACTCACTGCACTGCATCCCCAGTGGTGCCAGTGCACTCTCTGGACTCACTGCACTGCATCCCCAGTGGTGCCAGTGCACTCTCTGGACTCACTGCACTGCATCCCCAGTGGTGCCAGTGCACTCTCTGGACTCACTGCACTGCATCCCCAGTGGTGCCAGTGCACTCTCTGGACTCACTGCACTGCATCCCCAGTGGTGCCAGTGCACTCTCTGGACTCACTGCACTGCATCCCCAGTGGTGCCAGTGCACTCTCTGGACTCACTGCACTGCATCCCCAGTGGTGCCAGTGCACTCTCTGGAGTCACTGCACTGCATCCCCAGTGGTGCCAGTGCACTCTCTGGACTCACTGCACTGCATCCCCAGTGGTGCCAGTGCACTCTCTGGACTCACTGCACTGCATCCCCAGTGGTGCCAGTGCACTCTCTGGACCCACTGCACTGCATCCCCACTGGTGCCAGTGCACTCTCTGGACTCACTGCACTGCATCCCCAGTGGTGCCAGTGCACTCTCTGGACTCACTGCACTGCATCCCCAGTGGTGCCAGTGCACTCTCTGGACTCACTGCACTGCATCCCCAGTGGTGCCAGTGCACTCTCTGGACTCACTGCACTGCATCCCCAGTGGTGCCAGTGCACTCTCTGGACTCACTGCACTGCATCCCCAGTGGTGCCAGTGCACTCTCTGGACTCACTGCACTGCATCCCCAGTGGTGCCAGTGCACTCTCTGGACTCACTGCACTGCATCCCCAGTGGTGCCAGTGCACTCTCTGGACTCACTGCACTGCATCCCCAGTGGTGCCAGTGCACTCTCTGGACTCACTGCACTGCATCCCCAGTGGTGCCAGTGCACTCTCTGGACTCACTGCACTGCATCCCAGTGGTGCCAGTGCACTCTCTGGACTCACTGCACTGCATCCCCAGTGGTGCCAGTGCACTCTCTGGATTCACTGCAGTGCATCCCCAGTGGTGCCAGTGCACTCTCTGGACTCACTGCACTGCATCCCCACTGGTGCCAGTGCACTCTCTGGACTCACTGCACTGCATCCCCAGTGGTGCCAGTGCACTCTCTGGACTCACTGCACTGCATCCCCAGTGGTGCCAGTGCACTCTCTGGACTCACTGCACTGCATCCCCAGTGGTGCCAGTGCACTCTCTGGACTCACTGCACTGCATCCCCACTGGTGCCAGTGCACTCTCTGGACTCACTGCACTGCATCCCCAGTGGTGCCAGTGCACTCTCTGGACTCACTGCACTGCATCCCCAGTGGTGCCAGTGCACTCTCTGGACTCACTGCACTGCATCCCCAGTGGTGCCAGTGCACTCTCTGGACTCACTGCACTGCATCCCCAGTGGTGCCAGTGCACTCTCTGGACTCACTGCACTGCATCCCCAGTGGTGCCAGTGCACTCTCTGGACTCACTGCACTGCATCCCCAGTGGTGCCAGTGCACTCTCTGGACTCACTGCACTGCATCCCCAGTGGTGCCAGTGCACTCTCTGGACTCACTGCACTGCATCCCCAGTGGTGCCAGTGCACTCTCTGGACTCACTGCACTGCATCCCCAGTGGTGCCAGTGCACTCTCTGGACTCACTGCACTGCATCCCCACTGGTGCCAGTGCACTCTCTGGACTCACTGCACTGCATCCCCAGTGGTGCCAGTGCACTCTCTGGACTCACTGCACTGCATCCCCAGTGGTGCCAGTGCACTCTCTGGACTCACTGCACTGCATCCCCAGTGGTGCCAGTGCACTCTCTGGACTCACTGCACTGCATCCCCAGTGGTGCCAGTGCACTCTCTGGACTCACTGCACTGCATCCCCAGTGGTGCCAGTGCACTCTCTGGACTCACTGCACTGCATCCCCAGTGGTGCCAGTGCACTCTCTGGACTCACTGCACTGCATCCCCAGTGGTGCCAGTGCACTCTCTGGACTCACTGCACTGCATCCCCAGTGGTGCCAGTGCACTCTCTGGACTCACTGCACTGCATCCCCAGTGGTGCCAGTGCACTCTCTGGACTCACTGCACTGCATCCCCAGTGGTGCCAGTGCACTCTCTGGACTCACTGCACTGCATCCCCAGTGGTGCCAGTGCACTCTCTGGACTCACTGCACTGCATCCCCAGTGGTGCCAGTGCACTCTCTGGACTCACTGCACTGCATCCCCAGTGGTGCCAGTGCACTCTCTGGACTCACTGCACTGCATCCCCAGTGGTGCCAGTGCACTCTCTGGACTCACTGCACTGCATCCCCAGTGGTGCCAGTGCACTCTCTGGACTCACTGCACTGCATCCCCAGTGGTGCCAGTGCACTCTCTGGACTCACTGCACTGCATCCCCAGTGGTGCCAGTGCACTCTCTGGACTCACTGCACTGCATCCCCAGTGGTGCCAGTGCACTCTCTGGACTCACTGCACTGCATCCCCAGTGGTGCCAGTGCACTCTCTGGACTCACTGCACTGCATCCCCAGTGGTGCCAGTGCACTCTCTGGACTCACTGCACTGCATCCCCAGTGGTGCCAGTGCACTCTCTGGACTCACTGCACTGCATCCCCAGTGGTGCCAGTGCACTCTCTGGACTCACTGCACTGCATCCCCAGTGGTGCCAGTGCACTCTCTGGACTCACTGCACTGCATCCCCAGTGGTGCCAGTGCACTCTCTGGACTCACTGCACTGCATCCCCAGTGGTGCCAGTGCACTCTCTGGACTCACTGCACTGCATCCCCAGTGGTGCCAGTGCACTCTCTGGACTCACTGCACTGCATCCCCAGTGGTGCCAGTGCACTCTCTGGACTCACTGCACTGCATCCCCAGTGGTGCCAGTGCACTCTCTGGACTCACTGCACTGCATCCCCAGTGGTGCCAGTGCACTCTCTGGACTCACTGCACTGCATCCCCAGTGGTGCCAGTGCACTCTCTGGACTCACTGCACTGCATCCCCAGTGGTGCCAGTGCACTCTCTGGACTCACTGCACTGCATCCCCAGTGGTGCCAGTGCACTCTCTGGACTCACTGCACTGCATCCCCAGTGGTGCCAGTGCACTCTCTGGACTCACTGCACTGCATCCCCAGTGGTGCCAGTGCACTCTCTGGACTCACTGCACTGCATCCCCAGTGGTGCCAGTGCACTCTCTGGACTCACTGCACTGCATCCCCAGTGGTGCCAGTGCACTCTCTGGACTCACTGCACTGCATCCCCAGTGGTGCCAGTGCACTCTCTGGACTCACTGCACTGCATCCCCAGTGGTGCCAGTGCACTCTCTGGACTCACTGCACTGCATCCCCAGTGGTGCCAGTGCACTCTCTGGACTCACTGCACTGCATCCCCAGTGGTGCCAGTGCACTCTCTGGACTCACTGCACTGCATCCCCAGTGGTGCCAGTGCACTCTCTGGACTCACTGCACTGCATCCCCAGTGGTGCCAGTGCACTCTCTGGACTCACTGCACTGCATCCCCAGTGGTGCCAGTGCACTCTCTGGACTCACTGCACTGCATCCCCAGTGGTGCCAGTGCACTCTCTGGACTCACTGCACTGCATCCCCAGTGGTGCCAGTGCACTCTCTGGACTCACTGCACTGCATCCCCAGTGGTGCCAGTGCACTCTCTGGACTCACTGCACTGCATCCCCAGTGGTGCCAGTGCACTCTCTGGACTCACTGCACTGCATCCCCAGTGGTGCCAGTGCACTCTCTGGACTCACTGCACTGCATCCCCAGTGGTGCCAGTGCACTCTCTGGACTCACTGCACTGCATCCCCAGTGGTGCCAGTGCACTCTCTGGACTCACTGCACTGCATCCCCAGTGGTGCCAGTGCACTCTCTGGACTCACTGCACTGCATCCCCAGTGGTGCCAGTGCACTCTCTGGACTCACTGCACTGCATCCCCAGTGGTGCCAGTGCACTCTCTGGACTCACTGCACTGCATCCCCAGTGGTGCCAGTGCACTCTCTGGACTCACTGCACTGCATCCCCAGTGGTGCCAGTGCACTCTCTGGACTCACTGCACTGCATCCCCAGTGGTGCCAGTGCACTCTCTGGACTCACTGCACTGCATCCCCAGTGGTGCCAGTGCACTCTCTGGACTCACTGCACTGCATCCCCAGTGGTGCCAGTGCACTCTCTGGACTCACTGCACTGCATCCCCAGTGGTGCCAGTGCACTCTCTGGACTCACTGCACTGCATCCCCAGTGGTGCCAGTGCACTCTCTGGACTCACTGCACTGCATCCCCAGTGGTGCCAGTGCACTCTCTGGACTCACTGCACTGCATCCCCAGTGGTGCCAGTGCACTCTCTGGACTCACTGCACTGCATCCCCAGTGGTGCCAGTGCACTCTCTGGACTCACTGCACTGCATCCCCAGTGGTGCCAGTGCACTCTCTGGACTCACTGCACTGCATCCCCAGTGGTGCCAGTGCACTCTCTGGACTCACTGCACTGCATCCCCAGTGGTGCCAGTGCACTCTCTGGACTCACTGCACTGCATCCCCAGTGGTGCCAGTGCACTCTCTGGACTCACTGCACTGCATCCCCAGTGGTGCCAGTGCACTCTCTGGACTCACTGCACTGCATCCCCAGTGGTGCCAGTGCACTCTCTGGACTCACTGCACTGCATCCCCAGTGGTGCCAGTGCACTCTCTGGACTCACTGCACTGCATCCCCAGTGGTGCCAGTGCACTCTCTGGACTCACTGCACTGCATCCCCAGTGGTGCCAGTGCACTCTCTGGACTCACTGCACTGCATCCCCAGTGGTGCCAGTGCACTCTCTGGACTCACTGCACTGCATCCCCAGTGGTGCCAGTGCACTCTCTGGACTCACTGCACTGCATCCCCAGTGGTGCCAGTGCACTCTCTGGACTCACTGCACTGCATCCCCAGTGGTGCCAGTGCACTCTCTGGACTCACTGCACTGCATCCCCAGTGGTGCCAGTGCACTCTCTGGACTCACTGCACTGCATCCCCAGTGGTGCCAGTGCACTCTCTGGACTCACTGCACTGCATCCCCAGTGGTGCCAGTGCACTCTCTGGACTCACTGCACTGCATCCCCAGTGGTGCCAGTGCACTCTCTGGACTCACTGCACTGCATCCCCAGTGGTGCCAGTGCACTCTCTGGACTCACTGCACTGCATCCCCAGTGGTGCCAGTGCACTCTCTGGACTCACTGCACTGCATCCCCAGTGGTGCCAGTGCACTCTCTGGACTCACTGCACTGCATCCCCAGTGGTGCCAGTGCACTCTCTGGACTCACTGCACTGCATCCCCAGTGGTGCCAGTGCACTCTCTGGACTCACTGCACTGCATCCCCAGTGGTGCCAGTGCACTCTCTGGACTCACTGCACTGCATCCCCAGTGGTGCCAGTGCACTCTCTGGACTCACTGCACTGCATCCCCAGTGGTGCCAGTGCACTCTCTGGACTCACTGCACTGCATCCCCAGTGGTGCCAGTGCACTCTCTGGACTCACTGCACTGCATCCCCAGTGGTGCCAGTGCACTCTCTGGACTCACTGCACTGCATCCCCAGTGGTGCCAGTGCACTCTCTGGACTCACTGCACTGCATCCCCAGTGGTGCCAGTGCACTCTCTGGACTCACTGCACTGCATCCCCAGTGGTGCCAGTGCACTCTCTGGACTCACTGCACTGCATCCCCAGTGGTGCCAGTGCACTCTCTGGACTCACTGCACTGCATCCCCAGTGGTGCCAGTGCACTCTCTGGACTCACTGCACTGCATCCCCAGTGGTGCCAGTGCACTCTCTGGACTCACTGCACTGCATCCCCAGTGGTGCCAGTGCACTCTCTGGACTCACTGCACTGCATCCCCAGTGGTGCCAGTGCACTCTCTGGACTCACTGCACTGCATCCCCAGTGGTGCCAGTGCACTCTCTGGACTCACTGCACTGCATCCCCAGTGGTGCCAGTGCACTCTCTGGACTCACTGCACTGCATCCCCAGTGGTGCCAGTGCACTCTCTGGACTCACTGCACTGCATCCCCAGTGGTGCCAGTGCACTCTCTGGACTCACTGCACTGCATCCCCAGTGGTGCCAGTGCACTCTCTGGACTCACTGCACTGCATCCCCAGTGGTGCCAGTGCACTCTCTGGACTCACTGCACTGCATCCCCAGTGGTGCCAGTGCACTCTCTGGACTCACTGCACTGCATCCCCAGTGGTGCCAGTGCACTCTCTGGACTCACTGCACTGCATCCCCAGTGGTGCCAGTGCACTCTCTGGACTCACTGCACTGCATCCCCAGTGGTGCCAGTGCACTCTCTGGACTCACTGCACTGCATCCCCAGTGGTGCCAGTGCACTCTCTGGACTCACTGCACTGCATCCCCAGTGGTGCCAGTGCACTCTCTGGACTCACTGCACTGCATCCCCAGTGGTGCCAGTGCACTCTCTGGACTCACTGCACTGCATCCCCAGTGGTGCCAGTGCACTCTCTGGACTCACTGCACTGCATCCCCAGTGGTGCCAGTGCACTCTCTGGACTCACTGCACTGCATCCCCAGTGGTGCCAGTGCACTCTCTGGACTCACTGCACTGCATCCCCAGTGGTGCCAGTGCACTCTCTGGACTCACTGCACTGCATCCCCAGTGGTGCCAGTGCACTCTCTGGACTCACTGCACTGCATCCCCAGTGGTGCCAGTGCACTCTCTGGACTCACTGCACTGCATCCCCAGTGGTGCCAGTGCACTCTCTGGACTCACTGCACTGCATCCCCAGTGGTGCCAGTGCACTCTCTGGACTCACTGCACTGCATCCCCAGTGGTGCCAGTGCACTCTCTGGACTCACTGCACTGCATCCCCAGTGGTGCCAGTGCACTCTCTGGACTCACTGCACTGCATCCCCAGTGGTGCCAGTGCACTCTCTGGACTCACTGCACTGCATCCCCAGTGGTGCCAGTGCACTCTCTGGACTCACTGCACTGCATCCCCAGTGGTGCCAGTGCACTCTCTGGACTCACTGCACTGCATCCCCAGTGGTGCCAGTGCACTCTCTGGACTCACTGCACTGCATCCCCAGTGGTGCCAGTGCACTCTCTGGACTCACTGCACTGCATCCCCAGTGGTGCCAGTGCACTCTCTGGACTCACTGCACTGCATCCCCAGTGGTGCCAGTGCACTCTCTGGACTCACTGCACTGCATCCCCAGTGGTGCCAGTGCACTCTCTGGACTCACTGCACTGCATCCCCAGTGGTGCCAGTGCACTCTCTGGACTCACTGCACTGCATCCCCAGTGGTGCCAGTGCACTCTCTGGACTCACTGCACTGCATCCCCAGTGGTGCCAGTGCACTCTCTGGACTCACTGCACTGCATCCCCAGTGGTGCCAGTGCACTCTCTGGACTCACTGCACTGCATCCCCAGTGGTGCCAGTGCACTCTCTGGACTCACTGCACTGCATCCCCAGTGGTGCCAGTGCACTCTCTGGACTCACTGCACTGCATCCCCAGTGGTGCCAGTGCACTCTCTGGACTCACTGCACTGCATCCCCAGTGGTGCCAGTGCACTCTCTGGACTCACTGCACTGCATCCCCAGTGGTGCCAGTGCACTCTCTGGACTCACTGCACTGCATCCCCAGTGGTGCCAGTGCACTCTCTGGACTCACTGCACTGCATCCCCAGTGGTGCCAGTGCACTCTCTGGACTCACTGCACTGCATCCCCAGTGGTGCCAGTGCACTCTCTGGACTCACTGCACTGCATCCCCAGTGGTGCCAGTGCACTCTCTGGACTCACTGCACTGCATCCCCAGTGGTGCCAGTGCACTCTCTGGACTCACTGCACTGCATCCCCAGTGGTGCCAGTGCACTCTCTGGACTCACTGCACTGCATCCCCAGTGGTGCCAGTGCACTCTCTGGACTCACTGCACTGCATCCCCAGTGGTGCCAGTGCACTCTCTGGACTCACTGCACTGCATCCCCAGTGGTGCCAGTGCACTCTCTGGACTCACTGCACTGCATCCCCAGTGGTGCCAGTGCACTCTCTGGACTCACTGCACTGCATCCCCAGTGGTGCCAGTGCACTCTCTGGACTCACTGCACTGCATCCCCAGTGGTGCCAGTGCACTCTCTGGACTCACTGCACTGCATCCCCAGTGGTGCCAGTGCACTCTCTGGACTCACTGCACTGCATCCCCAGTGGTGCCAGTGCACTCTCTGGACTCACTGCACTGCATCCCCAGTGGTGCCAGTGCACTCTCTGGACTCACTGCACTGCATCCCCAGTGGTGCCAGTGCACTCTCTGGACTCACTGCACTGCATCCCCAGTGGTGCCAGTGCACTCTCTGGACTCACTGCACTGCATCCCCAGTGGTGCCAGTGCACTCTCTGGACTCACTGCACTGCATCCCCAGTGGTGCCAGTGCACTCTCTGGACTCACTGCACTGCATCCCCAGTGGTGCCAGTGCACTCTCTGGACTCACTGCACTGCATCCCCAGTGGTGCCAGTGCACTCTCTGGACTCACTGCACTGCATCCCCAGTGGTGCCAGTGCACTCTCTGGACTCACTGCACTGCATCCCCAGTGGTGCCAGTGCACTCTCTGGACTCACTGCACTGCATCCCCAGTGGTGCCAGTGCACTCTCTGGACTCACTGCACTGCATCCCCAGTGGTGCCAGTGCACTCTCTGGACTCACTGCACTGCATCCCCAGTGGTGCCAGTGCACTCTCTGGACTCACTGCACTGCATCCCCAGTGGTGCCAGTGCACTCTCTGGACTCACTGCACTGCATCCCCAGTGGTGCCAGTGCACTCTCTGGACTCACTGCACTGCATCCCCAGTGGTGCCAGTGCACTCTCTGGACTCACTGCACTGCATCCCCAGTGGTGCCAGTGCACTCTCTGGACTCACTGCACTGCATCCCCAGTGGTGCCAGTGCACTCTCTGGACTCACTGCACTGCATCCCCAGTGGTGCCAGTGCACTCTCTGGACTCACTGCACTGCATCCCCAGTGGTGCCAGTGCACTCTCTGGACTCACTGCACTGCATCCCCAGTGGTGCCAGTGCACTCTCTGGACTCACTGCACTGCATCCCCAGTGGTGCCAGTGCACTCTCTGGACTCACTGCACTGCATCCCCAGTGGTGCCAGTGCACTCTCTGGACTCACTGCACTGCATCCCCAGTGGTGCCAGTGCACTCTCTGGACTCACTGCACTGCATCCCCAGTGGTGCCAGTGCACTCTCTGGACTCACTGCACTGCATCCCCAGTGGTGCCAGTGCACTCTCTGGACTCACTGCACTGCATCCCCAGTGGTGCCAGTGCACTCTCTGGACTCACTGCACTGCATCCCCAGTGGTGCCAGTGCACTCTCTGGACTCACTGCACTGCATCCCCAGTGGTGCCAGTGCACTCTCTGGACTCACTGCACTGCATCCCCAGTGGTGCCAGTGCACTCTCTGGACTCACTGCACTGCATCCCCAGTGGTGCCAGTGCACTCTCTGGACTCACTGCACTGCATCCCCAGTGGTGCCAGTGCACTCTCTGGACTCACTGCACTGCATCCCCAGTGGTGCCAGTGCACTCTCTGGACTCACTGCACTGCATCCCCAGTGGTGCCAGTGCACTCTCTGGACTCACTGCACTGCATCCCCAGTGGTGCCAGTGCACTCTCTGGACTCACTGCACTGCATCCCCAGTGGTGCCAGTGCACTCTCTGGACTCACTGCACTGCATCCCCAGTGGTGCCAGTGCACTCTCTGGACTCACTGCACTGCATCCCCAGTGGTGCCAGTGCACTCTCTGGACTCACTGCACTGCATCCCCAGTGGTGCCAGTGCACTCTCTGGACTCACTGCACTGCATCCCCAGTGGTGCCAGTGCACTCTCTGGACTCACTGCACTGCATCCCCAGTGGTGCCAGTGCACTCTCTGGACTCACTGCACTGCATCCCCAGTGGTGCCAGTGCACTCTCTGGACTCACTGCACTGCATCCCCAGTGGTGCCAGTGCACTCTCTGGACTCACTGCACTGCATCCCCAGTGGTGCCAGTGCACTCTCTGGACTCACTGCACTGCATCCCCAGTGGTGCCAGTGCACTCTCTGGACTCACTGCACTGCATCCCCAGTGGTGCCAGTGCACTCTCTGGACTCACTGCACTGCATCCCCAGTGGTGCCAGTGCACTCTCTGGACTCACTGCACTGCATCCCCAGTGGTGCCAGTGCACTCTCTGGACTCACTGCACTGCATCCCCAGTGGTGCCAGTGCACTCTCTGGACTCACTGCACTGCATCCCCAGTGGTGCCAGTGCACTCTCTGGACTCACTGCACTGCATCCCCAGTGGTGCCAGTGCACTCTCTGGACTCACTGCACTGCATCCCCAGTGGTGCCAGTGCACTCTCTGGACTCACTGCACTGCATCCCCAGTGGTGCCAGTGCACTCTCTGGACTCACTGCACTGCATCCCCAGTGGTGCCAGTGCACTCTCTGGACTCACTGCACTGCATCCCCAGTGGTGCCAGTGCACTCTCTGGACTCACTGCACTGCATCCCCAGTGGTGCCAGTGCACTCTCTGGACTCACTGCACTGCATCCCCAGTGGTGCCAGTGCACTCTCTGGACTCACTGCACTGCATCCCCAGTGGTGCCAGTGCACTCTCTGGACTCACTGCACTGCATCCCCAGTGGTGCCAGTGCACTCTCTGGACTCACTGCACTGCATCCCCAGTGGTGCCAGTGCACTCTCTGGACTCACTGCACTGCATCCCCAGTGGTGCCAGTGCACTCTCTGGACTCACTGCACTGCATCCCCAGTGGTGCCAGTGCACTCTCTGGACTCACTGCACTGCATCCCCAGTGGTGCCAGTGCACTCTCTGGACTCACTGCACTGCATCCCCAGTGGTGCCAGTGCACTCTCTGGACTCACTGCACTGCATCCCCAGTGGTGCCAGTGCACTCTCTGGACTCACTGCACTGCATCCCCAGTGGTGCCAGTGCACTCTCTGGACTCACTGCACTGCATCCCCAGTGGTGCCAGTGCACTCTCTGGACTCACTGCACTGCATCCCCAGTGGTGCCAGTGCACTCTCTGGACTCACTGCACTGCATCCCCAGTGGTGCCAGTGCACTCTCTGGACTCACTGCACTGCATCCCCAGTGGTGCCAGTGCACTCTCTGGACTCACTGCACTGCATCCCCAGTGGTGCCAGTGCACTCTCTGGACTCACTGCACTGCATCCCCAGTGGTGCCAGTGCACTCTCTGGACTCACTGCACTGCATCCCCAGTGGTGCCAGTGCACTCTCTGGACTCACTGCACTGCATCCCCAGTGGTGCCAGTGCACTCTCTGGACTCACTGCACTGCATCCCCAGTGGTGCCAGTGCACTCTCTGGACTCACTGCACTGCATCCCCAGTGGTGCCAGTGCACTCTCTGGACTCACTGCACTGCATCCCCAGTGGTGCCAGTGCACTCTCTGGACTCACTGCACTGCATCCCCAGTGGTGCCAGTGCACTCTCTGGACTCACTGCACTGCATCCCCAGTGGTGCCAGTGCACTCTCTGGACTCACTGCACTGCATCCCCAGTGGTGCCAGTGCACTCTCTGGACTCACTGCACTGCATCCCCAGTGGTGCCAGTGCACTCTCTGGACTCACTGCACTGCATCCCCAGTGGTGCCAGTGCACTCTCTGGACTCACTGCAGTGCATCCCCAGTGGTGCCAGTGCACTCTCTGGACTCACTGCACTGCATCCCCAGTGGTGCCAGTGCACTCTCTGGACTCACTGCACTGCATCCCCAGTGGTGCCAGTGCACTCTCTGGACTCACTGCAGTGCATCCCCAGTGGTGCCAGTGCACTCTCTGGACTCACTGCACTGCATCCCCAGTGGTGCCAGTGCACTCTCTGGACTCACTGCACTGCATCCCCAGTGGTGCCAGTGCACTCTCTGGACTCACTGCACTGCATCCCCAGTGGTGCCAGTGCACTCTCTGGACTCACTGCACTGCATCCCCAGTGGTGCCAGTGCACTCTCTGGACTCACTGCACTGCATCCCCAGTGGTGCCAGTGCACTCTCTGGACTCACTGCACTGCATCCCCAGTGGTGCCAGTGCACTCTCTGGACTCACTGCACTGCATCCCCAGTGGTGCCAGTGCACTCTCTGGACTCACTGCACTGCATCCCCAGTGGTGCCAGTGCACTCTCTGGACTCACTGCACTGCATCCCCAGTGGTGCCAGTGCACTCTCTGGACTCACTGCACTGCATCCCCAGTGGTGCCAGTGCACTCTCTGGACTCACTGCACTGCATCCCCAGTGGTGCCAGTGCACTCTCTGGACTCACTGCACTGCATCCCCAGTGGTGCCAGTGCACTCTCTGGACTCACTGCACTGCATCCCCAGTGGTGCCAGTGCACTCTCTGGACTCACTGCACTGCATCCCCAGTGGTGCCAGTGCACTCTCTGGACTCACTGCACTGCATCCCCAGTGGTGCCAGTGCACTCTCTGGACTCACTGCACTGCATCCCCAGTGGTGCCAGTGCACTCTCTGGACTCACTGCACTGCATCCCCAGTGGTGCCAGTGCACTCTCTGGACTCACTGCACTGCATCCCCAGTGGTGCCAGTGCACTCTCTGGACTCACTGCACTGCATCCCCAGTGGTGCCAGTGCACTCTCTGGACTCACTGCACTGCATCCCCAGTGGTGCCAGTGCACTCTCTGGACTCACTGCACTGCATCCCCAGTGGTGCCAGTGCACTCTCTGGACTCACTGCACTGCATCCCCAGTGGTGCCAGTGCACTCTCTGGACTCACTGCACTGCATCCCCAGTGGTGCCAGTGCACTCTCTGGACTCACTGCACTGCATCCCCAGTGGTGCCAGTGCACTCTCTGGACTCACTGCACTGCATCCCCAGTGGTGCCAGTGCACTCTCTGGACTCACTGCACTGCATCCCCAGTGGTGCCAGTGCACTCTCTGGACTCACTGCACTGCATCCCCAGTGGTGCCAGTGCACTCTCTGGACTCACTGCACTGCATCCCCAGTGGTGCCAGTGCACTCTCTGGACTCACTGCACTGCATCCCCAGTGGTGCCAGTGCACTCTCTGGACTCACTGCACTGCATCCCCAGTGGTGCCAGTGCACTCTCTGGACTCACTGCACTGCATCCCCAGTGGTGCCAGTGCACTCTCTGGACTCACTGCACTGCATCCCCAGTGGTGCCAGTGCACTCTCTGGACTCACTGCACTGCATCCCCAGTGGTGCCAGTGCACTCTCTGGACTCACTGCACTGCATCCCCAGTGGTGCCAGTGCACTCTCTGGACTCACTGCACTGCATCCCCAGTGGTGCCAGTGCACTCTCTGGACTCACTGCACTGCATCCCCAGTGGTGCCAGTGCACTCTCTGGACTCACTGCACTGCATCCCCAGTGGTGCCAGTGCACTCTCTGGACTCACTGCACTGCATCCCCAGTGGTGCCAGTGCACTCTCTGGACTCACTGCACTGCATCCCCAGTGGTGCCAGTGCACTCTCTGGACTCACTGCACTGCATCCCCAGTGGTGCCAGTGCACTCTCTGGACTCACTGCACTGCATCCCCAGTGGTGCCAGTGCACTCTCTGGACTCACTGCACTGCATCCCCAGTGGTGCCAGTGCACTCTCTGGACTCACTGCACTGCATCCCCAGTGGTGCCAGTGCACTCTCTGGACTCACTGCACTGCATCCCCAGTGGTGCCAGTGCACTCTCTGGACTCACTGCACTGCATCCCCAGTGGTGCCAGTGCACTCTCTGGACTCACTGCACTGCATCCCCAGTGGTGCCAGTGCACTCTCTGGACTCACTGCACTGCATCCCCAGTGGTGCCAGTGCACTCTCTGGACTCACTGCACTGCATCCCCAGTGGTGCCAGTGCACTCTCTGGACTCACTGCACTGCATCCCCAGTGGTGCCAGTGCACTCTCTGGACTCACTGCACTGCATCCCCAGTGGTGCCAGTGCACTCTCTGGACTCACTGCACTGCATCCCCAGTGGTGCCAGTGCACTCTCTGGACTCACTGCAGTGCATCCCCAGTGGTGCCAGTGCACTCTCTGGACTCACTGCACTGCATCCCCAGTGGTGCCAGTGCACTCTCTGGACTCACTGCACTGCATCCCCAGTGGTGCCAGTGCACTCTCTGGACTCACTGCACTGCATCCCCAGTGGTGCCAGTGCACTCTCTGGACTCACTGCACTGCATCCCCAGTGGTGCCAGTGCACTCTCTGGACTCACTGCACTGCATCCCCAGTGGTGCCAGTGCACTCTCTGGACTCACTGCACTGCATCCCCAGTGGTGCCAGTGCACTCTCTGGACTCACTGCACTGCATCCCCAGTGGTGCCAGTGCACTCTCTGGACTCACTGCACTGCATCCCCAGTGGTGCCAGTGCACTCTCTGGACTCACTGCAGTGCATCCCCAGTGGTGCCAGTGCACTCTCTGGACTCACTGCACTGCATCCCCAGTGGTGCCAGTGCACTCTCTGGACTCACTGCACTGCATCCCCAGTGGTGCCAGTGCACTCTCTGGACTCACTGCACTGCATCCCCAGTGGTGCCAGTGCACTCTCTGGACTCACTGCACTGCATCCCCAGTGGTGCCAGTGCACTCTCTGGACTCACTGCACTGCATCCCCAGTGGTGCCAGTGCACTCTCTGGACTCACTGCACTGCATCCCCAGTGGTGCCAGTGCACTCTCTGGACTCACTGCACTGCATCCCCAGTGGTGCCAGTGCACTCTCTGGACTCACTGCAGTGCATCCCCAGTGGTGCCAGTGCACTCTCTGGACTCACTGCACTGCATCCCCAGTGGTGCCAGTGCACTCTCTGGACTCACTGCACTGCATCCCCAGTGGTGCCAGTGCACTCTCTGGACTCACTGCACTGCATCCCCAGTGGTGCCAGTGCACTCTCTGGACTCACTGCACTGCATCCCCAGTGGTGCCAGTGCACTCTCTGGACTCACTGCACTGCATCCCCAGTGGTGCCAGTGCACTCTCTGGACTCACTGCAGTGCATCCCCAGTGGTGCCAGTGCACTCTCTGGACTCACTGCACTGCATCCCCAGTGGTGCCAGTGCACTCTCTGGACTCACTGCACTGCATCCCCAGTGGTGCCAGTGCACTCTCTGGACTCACTGCACTGCATCCCCAGTGGTGCCAGTGCACTCTCTGGACTCACTGCAGTGCATCCCCAGTGGTGCCAGTGCACTCTCTGGACTCACTGCAGTGCATCCCCAGTGGTGCCAGTGCACTCTCTGGACTCACTGCACTGCATCCCCAGTGGTGCCAGTGCACTCTCTGGACTCACTGCACTGCATCCCCAGTGGTGCCAGTGCACTCTCTGGACTCACTGCACTGCATCCCCAGTGGTGCCAGTGCACTCTCTGGAGTCACTGCAGTGCATCCCCAGTGGTTCTAGTGCACTCTCTGTACTCACTGCACTGCATCCCCAGTGGTGCCTGTGCACTCTCTGGACTCACTGCAATGCTTCCCCGTGGTGCCACTGCACTCTCTGGACTCACTGCATTGCATTCCCCGTGGTGCCAGTGCACTCTCTGGACTCACTGCACTGCATCCCCAGTGGTGCCAGTGCACTCTCTGGACTCACTGCACTGCATCCCCAGTGGTGCCAGTGCACTCTCTAGAGTCACTGCAGTGCATCTCCAGTGGTGCCAGTGCACTCTCTGGACTCACTGCACTGCATCCCCAGTGGTTCTAGTGCACTCTCTGGACTCACTGCACTGCATCGCCAGTGGTGCCAGTGCACTCTCTGGACTCACGGCAGTGCATCCCCAGTGGTGCCAGTGCACTCTCTGGACTCACTGCACTGCATCCCCAGTGGTGCCAGTGCACTCTCTGGACTCACTGCACTGCATCCCCAGTGGTGCCAGTGCACTCTCTGGACTCACTGCAGTGCATCCCCAGTGGTTCCAGTGCACTCTCTGGAGTCACTGCAGTGCATCCCCAGTGGTGCCAGTGCACTCTCTGGACCCACAGCACTGCATCCCCAGTGGTGCCAGTGCAATCTTTGGACGCACTGCAGTGCATCCCCAGTGGTGCCAGTGCACTCTCTGGACTCACTGCAGTGCATCCCCATTGGTGCCAGTGCACTCTCCTGAGTCACTGTACTGCATCCCCAGTGGTGCCAGTGCACTCTCTGGACTCACTGCAGTGCATCCCCAGTGGTGCCAGTGCATTCTCTGGACTCACTGCACTGCATCCCCATTGGTGCCAGTGCATTCTCTGGACTCACTGCACTGCACCCTGAGTGGTGCCAGTGCACTCTATGGACTCACTGCACCGCATCCCCAGTGGTGCCAGTGCACTCTCTGGACTCACTGCAGTGCATCCCCAGTGGTGCCAGTGCACTATCTGGACTCCCGGAACCGCATCCCCAGTGGTGCCAGTGCATTCTCTGGACTCACTGCACTGCACCCTGATTGGTGCCAGTGCACTCTCTGGACTCAGTGCACCGCATTCCCAGTGGTGCCAGTGCACTCTCTGGACTCACTGCACCGAATCCCCAGTGGTGCCAGTGCACTCTCTGGAATTACTGCACTGCATCCCCACTGGTAACAGTGCACTCTCTGGACTCACTGCACTACATCCCCTGTGGTGCCAGTGCACTCTCTGGCCTCACTGCACTGCATCTCCAATGGTGCCAGTGCACTCTCTAGGTTCACTGCAGTGCATCGCCAGTGGTGCGAGTGCACTCTCTGCATGACTGCACTGCATCCCCACTGGTGCCAGTGCACTCTCTGGACTCACTGCACTGCATCCCCAGTGGTGCCAGTGCACTCTCTGGACTCACGGCACTGCATCCCCCCTGGTGCCAGTGCACTCTCTGGACTCGCGGCACTGCATCCCCAGTGGTGCCAGTGCACTCTCTGGAGTCACTGCACTGCATCCCCATTGCCCAGTGCACTCTCTGGACTCACTGCACTGCATCCCCAGTGGTGCCTGTGCACTCTCTGGACTCACAGCACTGCATCCCCAGTGGTGCCAGTGCACTCTCTGGAGTCACTGCACTGCATCCCCAGTGGTGCCAGTGCACTCTCTGGACTCACTGCACTGCATCCCCAGTGCTGCCAGTGCACTCTCTGGACTCACTGCACTGCATCCCCAGTGGTGCCAGTGCACTCTCTGGACTCACTGCACTGCAACCCCAGTGGTGCCAGTGCACTCTCTGGACTCACTGCACTGCATCGTCAGTGGTGCCAGTGCACTCTCTGGACTCACTGCACTGCATCCCCACTGGTGCCAGTGCACTCTCTGGACTCACTGCACTGCATCCCCTGTGGTGCCAGTGCACTCTCTGGACTCACTGCACTGCATCCCCAGTGGTGCCAGTGCACTCTCTGGATTCACTGCAGTGCATCCCCAGTGGTTCCAGTGCACTCTCTGGACTCACTGCACTGCATCCCCAGTGGTGCCAGTGCACTCTCTAGAGTCACTGCAGTGCATCCCCAGTGGTGCCAGTGCACTCTCTGGACTCACTACACTGCATCCCCAGTGGTGCCAGTGCACTCTCTGGACTCACTGCAGTGCATCCCCAGTGATGCCAGTGCACTCTCTGGACTCACTGCACTGCATCCCCAGTGGTGCCAGTGCACTCTATGGACTCACTGCACTGCATCCCCAGTGGTGCCAGTGCAATCTTTGGACTCACTGCAGTGCATCCCCCCAGTGGTGCATCCCCAGTGTGCCACTCTCTGTCACTCACTGCATCCCCAGTGGTGCCAGTGCATGGAGTCCCAGTGGTGCCAGTGCACTCTCTCTCTGCACTGAGTGGTGCCAGTCACTGCACTGCTCTGCATCCCCAGTGGTGCCAGTGCACTCTCTGACTCACAGACTCACTGCAGTGCACTCTCTGCATGCACTGCATCCCCAGTGGTGCCAGTGCACTCTCTGGAATCACTGCAGTGCATCCCCAGTGGTGCCAGTGCACTCTATGGACTCACTGCAGTGCATCCCCAGTGGTGCCAGTGCATTCTCCGGACTCACTGCACTGCATCCCCAGTGGTGCCAGTGCACTCTCTGGTCTCACTGCACTGCATCCCCAGTGATGCCAGTGCACTCTCTGGACTCACTGCACTGCATCCCCAGTGGTGCCAGTGCACTCCCAGGACTCACTGCAGTGCATCCCCAGTGGTGCCTGTGTACTCTCTGCACTCACTGCAGTGCATCCCCAGTGGTGCCAGTTCACTCTCTGGACTCACTGCACTGCATCCCCAGTGGTGCCAGTGCACTCCCTAGAGTCACTGCAGTGCATCCCCAGTGGTGCCAGTACACTCTCAGGACTCACTGCACTGCATCCCCAGTGGTGCCAGTGCACTCTCTGGAGTCACTACAGTGCATCCCCAGTGGTGCCAGTGCACTCTCTGGAGTCACTGTACTGCATCCCCACTGGTGCCAGTGTACTCTCTGGACTCACTGCATTGCATCCCCAGTGGTGCCAGTGCACTCTCTGGACTCACAGCACTGCATCCCCAGTGGTGCCAGTGCACTCTCTGGACTCACTGCAGTGCATCCCCAGTGGTGCCAGTGCACTCTCTGGACTCACTGCACTGCATCCCCAAGGTGCCAGTGCACTCTCTGGACTCACTGCACTGCATCCCCAGTAGTGCCAGTGCACTCTCTGGAGTCACTGCAGTGCATCCCCAGTGGTTCTAGTGCACTCTCTGTACTCACTGCACTGCATCCCCAGTGGTGCCTGTGCACTCTCTGGACTCACTGCAATGCTTCCCCGTGGTGCCACTGCACTCTCTGGACTCAATGCATTGCATTCCCCGTGGTGCCAGTGCACTCTCTGGACTCACTGCACTGCATCCCCAGTGGTGCCAGTGCACTCTCTGGACTCACTGCACTGCATCCCCAGTGGTGCCAGTGCACTCTCTAGAGTCACTGCAGTGCATCTCCAGTGGTGCCAGTGCACTCTCAGGACTCACTGCACTGCATCCCCAGTGGTGCCAGTGCACTCTCTGGACTCACAGCACTGCATCGCCAGTGGTGCCAGTGCACTCTCTGGACTCACTGCACTGCATCCCCAGTGGTGCCAGTGCACTCTCTGGACTCACTGCACTGCATCCCCAGTGGTGCCAGTGCACTCTCTGGACTCACTGCACTGCATCCCCAGTGGTGCCAGTGCACTCTCTGGACTCACTGCACTGCATCCCCAGTGGTGCCAGTGCACTCTCTGGACTCACTGCACTGCATCCCCAGTGGTGCCAGTGCACTCTCTGGACTCACTGCACTGCATCCCCAGTGGTGCCAGTGCACTCTCTGGACTCACTGCACTGCATCCCCAGTGGTGCCAGTGCACTCTCTGGACTCACTGCACTGCATCCCCAGTGGTGCCAGTGCACTCTATGGACTCACTGCACTGCATCCCCAGTGGTGCCAGTGCACTCTCTGGACTCACTGCACTGCATCCCCAGTGGTGCCAGTGCACTCTCTGGAGTCACTGCACTGCATCCCCAGTGGTGCCAGTGCACTCTCTGGAGTCACTGCAGTGCATCCCCAGTGGTGCCAGTGCACTCTCTGGACTCACTGCACTGCATCCCCAGTGGTGCCAGTGCACTCTCTGGACTCACTGCACTGCATCCCCACTGGTGCCAGTGCACTCTCTGGACTCACTGCAGTGCATCCCCAGTGGTGCTAGTGCACTCTCTGGAGTCACTGCAGTGCATCCCCAGTGGTGCCAGTGCACTCTCTGGACTCACTGCAGTGCATCCCCAGTGATGCCAGTGCACTCTCTGGACTCACTGCACTGCATCCCCAGTGGTGCCAGTGCACTCTCTGGACTCACGGCACTGCATCCCCAGTGGTGCCAGTGCACTCTCTGGACTCACTGCAGTGCATCCCCAGTGGTGCCAGTGCACTCTCTGGACTCACTGCAGTGCATCCCCAGTGGTGCCAGTGCACTCTCTGGAGTCACTGCACTGCATCCCCAGTGGTGCCAGTGCACTCTCTGGACTCACTGCACTGCATCCCCAGTGGTGCCAGTGCAATCTTTGGACTCACTGCACTGCATCCCCAGTGGTGCCAGTACACTCTCTGGACTCACTGCACTGCATCCCCAGTGGTGCCAGTGCACTCTCTGGAGTCACTGCAGTGCATCCCCAGTGATGCCAGTGCACTCTCTGGACTCACTGCAGTGCATCCCCAGTGGTGCCAGTGCACTCTCTGGACTCACTGCACTGCATCCCCCGTGGTGCCAGTGCAATCTTTGGACGCACTGCATTGCATACCCAGTGGTGCCAGTGTACTCTCTGCACTCATTGCACTGCATCCCCAGTGATGCCAGTGCACTCTCTGGAGTCACTGCACTGCATCCCCAGTGGTGCCAGTGCACTCTCTGGACTCACTGCACTGCATCCCCAGTGGTGCCAGTGCACTCTCTGGACTCACTGTACTGCATCATCAGTCGTGCCAGTGCACTCTCTAGACTCACTGCAGTGCATCCCCAGTGGTGCCAGTGTACTCTCTGCATTCACTGCAGTGCATCCCCAGTGGAGCCAGTGCACTCTCTGGACTCATTGCACTGCATCCCCAAGGTGCCAGTGCACTCTCTGGACTCACTGCACTGCATCCCCACTGGTGCGAGTGCACTCTGTGGACTCACTGCACTGCATCCCCAGTGGTGCCAGTGCACTCTCTGGAGTCACTGCACTGCATCCCCAGTGGTGCCAGTGCACTCTCTATACTCACTGCAGTGCATTCCCCGTGGTGCCAGTACACTCTCTGGACTCACTGCACTGCATCCCCAGTGGTGCCAGTGCACTCTCTGGACTCACAGCACTGCATCCCCAGTGGTGCCAGTGCACTCTCTGGAGTCACTGCACTGCATTCCCCAGTGGTGCCAGTGCACTCTCTGGACTCACTGCACTGCATCCCCAGTGGTGCCAGCGCACTCTCTGGACTCACTGCACTGCATCCCCAGTGGTGCCAGTGCACTCTCTGGACTCACTGCACTGCATCCCCAGTGGTGCCAGTGCACTCTCTGGACTCACTGCACTGCATCCCCAGTGGTGCCAGTGCACTCTCTGGACTCACTGCACTGCATCCCCAGTGGTGCCAGTGCACTCTCTAGAGTCACTACAGTGCATCCCCAGTGGTGCCAGTGCACTCTCTGGACTCACTGCACTGCATCCCCAGTGGTGCCAGTGCACTCTCTGGACTCACTGCACTGCATCCCCAGTGGTGCCAGTGCACTCTCTAGACTCACTGCAGTGCATCCCCAGTGGTGCCAGTGCACTCTCTGGACTCACTGCACTGCATCCCCAGTGGTGCCAGTGCACTCTCTGGAGTCACTGCAGTGCATCCCCAGTGATGCCAGTGCACTCTCTGTACTCACTGCACTGCATCCCCAGTGGTGCCAGTGCACTCTCTGGACTCACTGCACTGCATCCCCAGTGGTGCCAGTGCACTCTCTGGACTCACTGCAGTGCATCCCCAGTGGTGCCAGTGCACTCTCTGGACTCACTGCACTGCATCCCAGTGGTGCCAGTGCACTCTCTGGAGTCACTGCAGTGCATCCCCAGTGATGCCAGTGCACTCTCTGGACTCACTGCAGTGCATTCCCAGGGGTGCCAGTGCACTCTATGGACTCACTGCAGTGCATCCCCAATTGTGCCAGTGCACTCTCTGGACTCACTGCACTGCATCCCCAGTGGTGCCAGTGCACTCTCTGGACTCACTGCAGTGCATCCCCAGTGGTGCCAGTGCACTCTCTGGACTCACTGCACTGCATCCCCAGTGGTGCCAGTGCACTCTCTGCAATCACTGCACTGCATCCCCAGTGGTGCCAGTGCACTCTCTGGACTCACTGCACTGCATCCCCAGTGGTGCCAGTGCACTCTCTGGACTCACTGCACTGCATCCCCAAGGTGCCAGTGCACTCTCTGGACTCACTGCAGTGCATCCCCAGTGGAGCCAGTGCACTCTGTGGACTCACTGTACTGCATCCCCACTGGTGCCAGTGCACTCTCTGGACTCACTGCAGTGCATCACCAGTGGTGCCAGTGCACTCTCTGGACTCACTGCACTGCATCCCCAGTGGTGCCAGTGCACTCTCTGGACTCATTGCACTGCATCCCCAGTGGTGCCAGTGCACTCTCTGGACTCACTGCACTGCATCCCCAGTGGTGCCAGTGCACTCTCTGGAGTCACTGCCCTGCATCCCCAGTGGTGCCAGTGCACTCTCTGGACTCACTGCACTGCATCCCCAGTGGTGCCAGTGCACTCTCTGGACTCACTGCAGTGCATCCCCAGTGGTGCCAGTGCACTCTCTGGACTCCCTGCACTGCATCCCCAGTGATGCCAGTGCACTCTCTGGACTCACTGCACTGCATCCCCAGTGGTGCCAGTGCACTCTCTGGACTCACTGCACTGCATCCCCAGTGGTGCCTGTGTACTCTATGGACTCACTGCAGTGCCAGTGGTGCCAGTGCACTCTCTGGACTCACTGCACTGCATCCCCAGTGGTGCCAGTGCACTCTCTGGACTCACTGCACTGCATCCCCAGTGGTGCCAGTGCACTCTCTGGACTCACTGCACTGCATCCCCAGTGGTGCCAGTGCACTCTCTGGACTCACTGCAGTGCATCCCCAGTGGTGCCAGTGCACTCTCTGGACTCACTGCACTGCATCCCCAGTGGTGCCAGTGCACTCTCTGGACTCACTGCACTGCATCCCCAGTGGTGCCAGTGCACTCTCTGGACTCACTGCACTGCATCCCAGTGGTGCCAGTGCACTCTCTGGACTCACTGCACTGCATCCCCAGTGGTGCCAGTGCACTCTCTAGAGTCACTGCACTGCATCCCCAGTGGTGCCAGTGCACTCTCTGGACTCACTGCACTGCATCACCAGTGGTGCCAGTGCACTCTCTGGACTCACTGCACTGCATCCCCAGTGGTGCCAGTGCACTCTCTGGACTCACTGCACTGCATCCCCAGTGGTGCCAGTGCACTCTCTGGACTCACTGCAGTGCATCCCCAGTGGTGCCAGTGCACTCTGTGGACTCACTGCACTGCATCCCCAGTGGTGCCAGTGCACTCTCTGGACTCACTGCACTGCATCCCCAGTGGTGCCAGTGCACTCTCTGGACTCACTGCACTGCATCCCCAGTGGTGCCAGTGCACTCTCTGGACTCACTGCACTGCATCCCCAGTGGTGCCAGTGCACTCTCTGGACTCACTGCAGTGCATCCCCAGTGGTGCCAGTGCACTCTCTGGACTCACTGCACTGCATCCCCAGTGGTGCCAGTGCACTCTCTGGACTCACTGCAGTGCATCCGCAAGGTGCCAGTGCACTCTCTGGACTCACTGCACTGCATCTCCAGTGGTGCCAGTGCACTCTCTGCAATCACTGCACTGCATCACCAGTGGTGCCAGTGCACTCTCTGGACTCACTGCACTGCATCCCCAGTGGTGCCAGTGCACTCTCTGGACTCACTGCACTGCATCCCCAAGGTGCCAGTGCACTCTCTGGACTCACTGCAGTGCATCCCCAGTGGAGCCAGTGCACTCTGTGGACTCACTGTACTGCATCCCCACTGGTGCCAGTGCACTCTCTGGACTCACTGCAGTGCATCCCCAGTGGTGCCAGTGCACTCTCTGGACTCACTGCACTGCATCCCCAGTGGTGCCAGTGCACTCTCTGGACTCATTGCACTGTATCCCCAGTGGTGCCAGTGCACTCTCTGGACTCACTGCACTGCATCCCCAGTGGTGCCAGTGCACTCTCTGGAGTCACTGCCCTGCATCCCCAGTGGTGCCAGTGCACTCTCTGGACTCACTGCACTGCATCCCCAGTGGTGCCAGTGCACTCTCTGGACTCACTGCAGTGCATCCCCAGTGGTGCCAGTGCACTCTCTGGACTCCCTGCACTGCATCCCCAGTGATGCCAGTGCACTCTCTGGACTCACTGCACTGCATCCCCAGTGGTGCCAGTGCACTCTCTGGACTCACTGCACTGCATCCCCAGTGGTGCCTGTGTACTCTATGGACTCACTGCAGTGCCAGTGGTGCCAGTGCACTCTCTGGACTCACTGCACTGCATCCCCAGTGGTGCCAGTGCACTCTATGGACTCACTGCACTGCATCCCCTGTGGTGCCAGTGCACTCTCTGGACTCACTGCACTGCATCCCCAGTGGTGCCAGTGCACTCTCTAGAGTCACTGCAGTGCATCCCCAGTGGTGCCAGTGCACTCTCTGGACTCACTGCACTGCATCCCCAGTGGTGCCAGTGCACTCTCTGGACTCACTGCACTGCATCCCCAGTGGTGCCAGTGCACTCTCTGGACTCACTGCAGTGCATTCCCAGTGGTGCCAGTGCACTCTCTGGACACACAGCACTGCATCCCCAGTGGTGCCAGTGCACTCTCTAGAGTCACTGCACTGCATCCCCAGTGGTGCCAGTGCACTCTCTGCACTCACTCCACTACATCACCAGTGGTGCCAGTGCACTCTCTGGACTCACTGCACTGCATCCCCAGTGGTGCCAGTGCACTCTCTGGACTCACTGCACTGCATCCCCAAGGTGCCAGTGCACTCTCTGGACTCACTGCAGTGCATCCCCAGTGGTGCCAGTGCACTCTGTGGACTCACTGTACTGCATCCCCAGTGGTGCCAGTGCACTCTCTGGACTCACTGCAGTGCATCCCCAGTGGTGCCAGTGCACTCTCTGGACTCACTGCACTGCATCCCCAGTGGTGCCACTGCACTCTCTGGACTCATTGCACTGTATCCCCAGTGGTTCCAGTGCACTCTCTGGACTCACTGCAGTGCATCCCCAGTGGTGCCAGTGCACTCTCTGGAGTCACTGCACTGCATCCCCAGTGGTGCCAGTGCACTCTCTGGACTCACTAGAGAGCATCCCCACTGGTGACAGTGCCCTCTCTGCATGACTGCACTGCATCCCCAGTGGTGCCAATGCACTCTCTGGACTCACTGCACTGCATCCCCTCTGGTGCCAGTGCACTCTCTGGACTCGCGGCACTGCATCCCCAGTGGTGCCACTGCACTCTCTGGAGTCAATGCACTGCATCCCCATTGCTGCCAGTGCACTCTCTGGACTCACTGCACTGCATCCCCAGTGGTGCCAGTACACTCTCTGGACTCACTGCACTGAATCCCCAATGGTGCCAGTGCACATCTCTGGACTCACTGCACTACATCCCCAGTGGTGCCAGTGTACTCTCTGGACTCACTGCACTGCATCCCCAGTGGTGCCAGTGCACTCTCTGGACTCACTGCACGCATCCCCACTGGTGCCAGTGCACTCTCTGGACTCACTGCAGTGCATCCCCAGTGGTGCCAGTGCACTCTCTGGACTCACTGCAGTGCATCCCCAGTGGTGCCAGTGCACTCTCTGGACTCACTGCAGTGCATCCCCAGTGGTGCCAGTGCACTCTCTGGACTCACTGCACTGCATCCCCAGTGGTGCCAGTGCACTCTCTGGACTCACTGCACTGCATCCCCAGTGGTGCCAGTGCACTCTCTGGACTCACTGCACTGCATCCCCTCTGGTGCCAGTGCACTCTCTGGACTCACTGCAGTGCATCCCCGATGGTGCCAGTGCACTCTCTGGACTCACTGTAGTGCATCCCCAGTGGTGCCAGTGCACTCTCTGGACTCACTGCACTGCATCCCCAGTGGTGCCAGTGCACTCTCTGGACTCACTGCACTGCATCCCCAGTGGTGCCAGTGCACTCTCTGGACTCACTGCACTGCATCCCCAGTGGTGCCAGTGCACTCTCTGGACTCACTGCAGTGCATCCCCAGTGGTGCCAGTGCACTCTCTGGACTCACTGCACTGCATCCCCAGTGGTGCCAGTGCACTCTCTGGACTCACTGCACTGCATCCCCAGTGGTGCCAGTGCACTCTCTGGACTCACTGCACTGCATCCCCAGTGGTGCCAGTGCACTCTCTGGACTCACTGCACTGCATCCCCAGTGGATGCCAGTGCACTCTCTGGACTCACTGCAGTGCATCCCCAGTGGTGCCAGTGCACTCTCTGGACTCACTGCAGTGCATCCCCAGTGGTGCCAGTTTACTCTCTGGACTCACTGCACTGCATCCCCAGTGGTGCCAGTGCACTCTCTGGACTCACTGCACTGCATCCCCACTGGTGCCAGTGCACTCTCTGGACTCACTGCAGTGCATCCCCAGTGGTGCCAGTGCACTCTCTGGACTCACTGCACTGCATCCCCAGTGGTGCCAGTGCACTCTCTGGACTCACTGCACTGCATCCCCAGTGGTGCCAGTGCACTCTCTGGACTCACTGCACTGCATCCCCAGTGGTGCCACTGCACTCTCTGGACTCACTGCACTGCATCCCCAGTGGTGCCAGTGCACTCTCTGGACTCACTGCAGTGCATCCCAGTGGTGCCAGTCCACTCTCTGGAGTCACTGCACTGCATCCCCAGTGGTGCCAGTGCACTCTCTGGACTCACTAGAGAGCATCCCCACTGGTGACAGTGCCCTCTCTGCATGACTGCACTGCATCACCAGTGGTGCCAGTGCACTCTCTGGACTCACTGCACTGCATCCCCAATGGTGCCAGTGCACTCTCTGGACTCGCGGCACTGCATCCCCAGTGGTGCCAGTGCACTCTCTGGACTCACTGCACTGCATCCCCATTGCTGCCAGTGCACTCTCTGGACTCACTGCACTGCATCCCCAGTGGTGCCAGTGCACTCTCTGGACTCACTGCACTGCATCCCCAATGGTGCCAGTGCACTCTCTGGACTCACTGCACTGCATCCCCAGTGGTGCCAGTGTACTCTCTGGACTCACTGCACTGCATCCCCAGTGGTGCCAGTGCACTCTCTGGACTCACTGCACCGCATCCCCAGTGGTGCCAGTGCAATCTCTGGACTCACTGCTGTGCATCCCCAGTGGTGCCAGTGCACTCTCTGGACTCACTGCACTGCATCCCCAGTGGTGCCAGTGCACTCTCTGGACTCACTGCACTGCATCCCCGATGGTGCCAGTGCACTCTCTGGACTCACTGCACTGCATCCCCAGTGGTACCAGTGCACTCTCTGGACTCACTGCACTGCATCCCCAGTGGTGCCAGTGCACTCTCTGGACTCACTGCAGTGCATCCCCGATGGTGCCAGTGCACTCTCTGGACTCACTGCAGTGCATCCCCAGTGGTGCCAGTGCACTCTCTGGAGTCACTGCACTGCATCCCCAGTGGTGCCAGTGCACTCTCTGGACTCACTGCACTGCATCCCCAGTGGTGCCAGTGCACTCTCTGGACTCACTGCAGTGCATCCCCAGTGGTGCCAGTGCACTCTCTGGACTCACTGCAGTGCATCCCCAGTGGTGCCAGTTTACTCTCTGGAGTCACTGCACTGCATCCCCAGTGGTGCCAGTGCACTCTCTGGACTCACTGCACTGCATCCCCAGTGGTGCCAGTGCACTCTCAGCACTCATTGCACTGCATCTCCACTGGTGCCAGTGCACTCTCTGGACTCACTGCAGTGCATCCCCAGTGGTGCCAGTGCTCTCTCTGGACTCACTGCAGTGCATCACCAATGGTGCCTGTGCACTCTCTGGAGCCACTGCACTGCATCCCCAGTTGTGCCAGTGCACTCTCTGGACTCACTGCACTGCATCCCCAGTGGTGCCTGTGCAGTCTCTGGACTCACTGCACTGCATCCCCAGTGGTGCCAGTGCAATCTCTGGACTCACTGCAGTGCAGCCCCAGTGGTGCCAGTGCACTCTCTGGACTCACTGCACTGCATCCCCTGTGGTGCCAGTGCACTCTCTGGACTCACTGCACTGCATCCCCAGTGGTGCCAGTGCACTCTCTGGACTCACTGCACTGCATCCCCAGTGAATCCAGTGCACTCTCTGGACTCACTGCAGTGCAACCCCAGTGGTGCCAGTGCACTCTCTGGACTCACTGCACTGCATCCCCAGTGGTGCCAGTGCACTCTCTGGACTCACTGCAGTGCATCCCCAGTGGTGCCACTGCACTCTCTGGACTCACTGCACTGCATCCCCAGTGGTGCCAGTGCACTCTCTGGACTCACTGCACCGCATCCCCACTGGTGCCAGTGCACTCTCTGGACTCACTGCAGTGCATCCCCAGTGGTGCCAGTGCACTCTCTGGACTCACTGCAGTGCATCCCCAGTGGTGCCAGTGCACTCTCTGGACTCACTGCAGTGCATCCCCGATGGTGCCAGTGCACTCTCTGGACTCACTGCACTGCATCCCCAGTGGTGCCAGTGCCACTCTCTGGACTCACTGCACTGCATCCCCAGTGGTGCCAGTGCACTCTCTGGACTCACTGCACTGCATCCCCAGTGGTGCCAGTGCACTCTCTGGACTCACTGCAGTGCATCCCCAGTGGTGCCAGTGCACTCTCTGGACTCACTGCACTGCATCCCCAGTGGTGCCAGTGCACTCTCTGGACTCACTGCACTGCATCCCCAGTGGTGCCAGTGCACTCTCTGGACTCACTGCACTGCATCCCCAGTGGTGCCAGTGCACTCTCTGGACTCACTGCACTGCATCCCCAGTGGTGCCAGTGCACTCTCTGGACTCACTGCAGTGCATCCCCAGTGGTGCCAGTGCACTCTCTGGACTCACTGCACTGCATCCCCAGTGGTGCCAGTGCACTCTCTGGACTCACTGCACTGCATCCCCTGTGGTGCCAGTGCACTCTCTGGACTCACTGCACTGCATCCCCACTGGTGCCAGTGCACTCTCTGGACTCACTGCACTGCATCCCCAGTGGTGCCAGTGCACTCTCTGGACTCACTGCAGTGCATCCCCAGTGGTGCCAGTGCACTCTCTGGACTCACTGCACTGCATCCCCAGTGGTGCCAGTGCACTCTCTGGAGTCACTGCACTGCATCCCCAGTGGTGCCAGTGCACTCTCTGGACTCACTGCACTGCATCCCCAGTGGTGCCAGTGCACTCTCTGGACTCACTGCAGTGCATCCCCAGTGGTGCCAGTGCACTCTCTGGACTCACTGCACTGCATCCCCAGTGGTGCCAGTGCACTCTCTGGACTCACTGCACTGCATCCCCAGTGGTGCCAGTGCACTCTCTGGACTCACTGCACTGCATCCCCAGTGGTGCCAGTGCACTCTCTGGACTCACTGCAGTGCATCCCAGTGGTGCCAGTGCACTCTCTGGACTCACTGCACTGCATCCCCAGTGGTGCCAGTGCACTCTCTGGACTCACTGCACTGCATCCCCACTGGTGCCAGTGCACTCTCTGGACTCACTGCACTGCATCCCCAGTGGTGCCAGTGCACTCTCTGGACTCACTGCACTGCATCCCCAATGGTGCCAGTGCACTCTCTGGACTCACTGCACTGCATCCCCAGTGGTGCCAGTGCACTCTCTGGACTCACTGCACTGCATCCCCAGTGGTGCCAGTGCACTCTCTGGACTCACTGCACTGCATCCCCAGTGGTGCCAGTGCACTCTCTGGACTCACTGCACTGCATCCCCAATGGTGCCAGTGCACTCTCTGGACTCACTGCAGTGCATCCCCAGTGGTGCCAGTGCACTCTCTGGACTCACTGCACTGCATCCCCAGTGGTGCCAGTGCACTCTCTGGACTCACTGCTGTGCATCCCCAGTGGTGCCAGTGCACTCTCTGGACTCACTGCACTGCATCCCCAGTGGTGCCAGTGCACTCTCTGGACTCACTGCACTGCATCCCCATGGTGCCAGTGCACTCTCTGGACTCACTGCACTGCATCCCCAGTGGTACCAGTGCACTCTCTGGACTCACTGCACTGCATCCCCAGTGGTGCCAGTGCACTCTCTGGACTCACTGCACTGCATCCCCAGTGGTGCCAGTGCACTCTCTGGACTCACTGCAGTGCATCCCCAGTGGTGCCAGTGCACTCTCTGGAGTCACTGCACTGCATCCCCAGTGGTGCCAGTGCACTCTCTGGACTCACTGCACTGCATCCCCAGTGGTGCCAGTGCACTCTCTGGTCTCACTGCAGTGCATCCCCAGTGGTGCCAGTGCACTCTCTGGACTCACTGCAGTGCATCCCCAGTGGTGCCAGTGCACTCTCTGGACTCACTGCACTGCATCCCCAGTGGTGCCAGTGCACTCTCTGGACTCACTGCACTGCATCCCCAGTGGTGCCAGTGCACTCTCTGGACTCACTGCACTGCATCCCCAGTGGTGCCAGTGCACTCTCTGGACTCACTGCACTGCATCCCCAGTGGTGCCAGTGCACTCTCTGGACTCACTGCAGTGCATCCCCAGTGGTGCCAGTGCACTCTCTGGAGCCACTGCACTGCATCCCCAGTTGTGCCAGTGCACTCTCTGGACTCACTGCACTGCATCCCCAGTGGTGCCAGTGCACTCTCTGGACTCACTGCACTGCATCCCCAGTGGTGCCAGTGCACTCTCTGGACTCACTGCAGTGCATCCCCAGTGGTGCCAGTGCACTCTCTGGACTCACTGCACTGCATCCCCAGTGGTGCCAGTGCACTCTCTGGACTCACTGCACTGCATCCCCAGTGGTGCCAGTGCACTCTCTGGACTCACTGCACTGCATCCCCAGTGGTGCCAGTGCACTCTCTGGACTCACTGCAGTGCATCCCCAGTGGTGCCAGTGCACTCTCTGGACTCACTGCACTGCATCCCCAGTGGTGCCAGTGCACTCTCTGGACTCACTGCAGTGCATCCCCAGTGGTGCCAGTGCACTCTCTGGACTCACTGCACTGCATCCCCAGTGGTGCCAGTGCACTCTCTGGACTCACTGCACTGCATCCCCAATGGTGCCAGTGCACTCTCTGGACTCACTGCACTGCATCCCCAGTGGTGCCAGTGCACTCTCTGGACTCACTGCACTGCATCCCCAGTGGTGCCAGTGCACTCTCTGGACTCACTGCACTGCATCCCCAGTGGTGCCAGTGCACTCTCTGGACTCACTGCACTGCATCCCCAGTGGTGCCAGTGCACTCTCTGGACTCACTGCACTGCATCCCCTCTGGTGCCAGTGCACTCTCTGGACTCACTGCACTGCATCCCCGATGGTGCCAGTGCACTCTCTGGACTCACTGCAGTGCATCCCCAGTGGTGCCAGTGCACTCTCTGGACTCACTGCACTGCATCCCCAGTGGTGCCAGTGCACTCTCTGGACTCACTGCACTGCATCCCCAGTGGTGCCAGTGCACTCTCTGGACTCACTGCACTGCATCCCCAGTGGTGCCAGTGCACTCTCTGGACTCACTGCAGTGCATCCCCAGTGGTGCCAGTTTACTCTCTGGAGTCACTGCACTGCATCCCCAGTGGTGCCAGTGCACTCTCTGGACTCACTGCACTGCATCCCCAGTGGTGCCAGTGCACTCTCTGCACTCATTGCACTGCATCTCCACTGGTGCCAGTGCACTCTCTGGACTCACTGCAGTGCATCCCCAGTGGTGCCAGTGCACTCTCTGGACTCACTGCAGTGCATCACCAATGGTGCCTGTGCACTCTCTGGAGCCACTGCACTGCATCCCCAGTTGTGCCAGTGCACTCTCTGGACTCACTGCACTGCATCCCCAGTGGTGCCTGTGCACTCTCCGGACTCACTGCACTGCATCCCCAGTGGTGCCAGTGCACTCTCTGGACTCACTGCAGTGCATCCCCAGTGGTGCCAGTGCACTCTCTGGACTCACTGCACTGCATCCCCAGTGGTGCCAGTGCACTCTCTGGAGTCACTGCACTGCATCCCCAGTGGTGCCAGTGCACTCTCTGGACTCACTGCACTGCATCCCCAGTGGTGCCAGTGCACTCTCTGGACTCACTGCAGTGCATCCCCAGTGGTGCCAGTGCACTCTCTGGACTCACTGCAGTGCATCCCCAGTGGTGCCAGTTTACTCTCTGGACTCACTGCAGTGCATCCCCAGTGGTGCCAGTGCACTCTCTGGACTCACTGCACTGCATCCCCAGTGGTGCCAGTGCACTCTCTGGACTCACTGCACTGCATCCCCAGTGGTGCCAGTGCACTCTCTGGACTCACTGCACTGCATCCCCAGTGGTAACAGTGCACTCTCTGGACTCACTGCACTGCATCCCCAGTGGTGCCAGTGCACTCTATGGACTCACTGCACTGCATCCCCGGTGGTGCCAGTGTACTCTCTGGACTCACTGCACTGCATCCCCAGTGGTGCCAGTGCACTCTCTGGAGTCACTGCAGTGCATCCCCAGTGGTGCCAGTGCACTCTCTGGACTCACTGCACTGCATCCCCAGTGGTGCCAGTGCACTCTCTGGACTCACTGCAGTGCATCCCCAGTGGTGCCAGTGCACTCTCTGGACTCACTGTACTGCATCCCCAGTGGTGCCAGTGCACTCTCTGGACTCACTGCACTGCATCCCCAGTGGTGCCAGTGCACTCTCTGGACTCACTGCACTGCATCCCCAGTGGTGCCAGTGCACTCTCTGGACTCACTGCACTGCATCCCCAGTGGTGCCAGTGCACTCTCTGGACTCACTGCACTGCATCCCCAGTGGTGCCAGTGCACTCTCTGGACTCACTGCACTGCATCCCCAGTGGTGCCAGTGCACTCTCTGGACTCACTGCACTGCATCCCCAGTGGTGCCAGTGCACTCTCTGGACTCACTGCACTGCATCCCCAGTGGTGCCAGTGCACTCTCTGGACTCACTGCACTGCATCCCCAAGGTGCCAGTGCACTCTCTGGACTCACTGCAGTGCATCCCCAGTGGTGCCAGTGCACTCTCTGGACTCACTGCAGTGCATCCCCAGTGGTGCCAGTGCACTCTCTGGACTCACTGCACTGCATCCCCAGTGGTGCCAGTGCACTCTCTGGACTCACTGCAGTGCATCCCCAGTGGTGCCAGTGCACTCTCTGGACTCACTGCACTGCATCCCCAGTGGTGCCAGTGCACTCTCTGGACTCACTGCACTGCATCCCCAGTGGTGCCAGTGCACTCTCTGGAGTCACTGCAGTGCATCCCCAGTGGTGCCAGTGCACTCTCTAGACTCAATGCAGTGCATCCCACTGGTGCCAGTGCACTCTCTGGACTCACTGCACTGCATCCCCAGTGGTGCCAGTGCACTCTCTGGACTCACAGCACTGCATCCCCAGTGGTGCCAGTGCACTCTCTGGACTCACTGCACTGCATCCCCAGTGGTGCCAGTGCACTCTCTGGACTCACTGCACTGCATCCCCAGTGGTGCCAGTGCACTCTCTGGACTCACTGCACTGCATCCCCAGTGGTGCCAGTGCACTCTATGGACTCACTGCACTGCATCCCCAGTGGTTCCAGTGCACTCTCTGGACTCACTGCAGTGCATCCCCAGTGGTGCCAGTGCACTCTCTAGAGTCACTGCAGTGCATCCCCAGTGGTGCCAGTGCACTCTCTGGACTCACTGCAGTGCATCCCCAGTGGAGCCAGTGCACTCTCTGGACTCACTGCACTGCATCCCCAGTGGCGCCAGTGCACTCTCTGGACTCACTGCTCTGCATCCCCAGTGGTGCCACTGCACTCTCTGGACTCACTGCACTGCATCCCCAGTGGTGCCAGTGCACTCTCTGGACTCACTGCACTGCATCCCCAGTGGTGCCAGTGCACTCTCTGGACTCACTGCACTGCATCCCCAGTGGTGCCAGTGCACTCTATGGACTCACTGCACTGCATCCCCAGTGGTGCCAGTGCACTCTCTGGACTCACTGCACTGCATCCCCAGTGGTGCCAGTGCACTCTCTGGAGTCACTGCACTGCATCCCCAGTGGTGCCAGTGCACTCTCTGGACTCACTGCAGTGCATCCCCACTGGTGCCAGTGCACTCTCTGGACCCACTGCACTGCATCCCCACTGGTGCCAGTGCACTCTCTGGACTCACTGCACTGCATCCCCAGTGGTGCCAGTGCACTCTCTGGACTCACGGCGCTGCATCCCCAGTGGTGCCAGTGCACTCTCTGAGCTCACTGCACTGCATCCCCAGTGGTGCCAGTGCACTCTCTGGACTCACTGCACTGCATCCCCAGTGGTGCCAGTGCACTCTCTGGACTCACTGCACTGCATCCCCGGTGGTGCCAGTGCACTCTCTGGGGTCACTGCACTGCATCCCCACTGGTGCCAGTGCACTCTCTGGACTCACTGCACTGCATCCCCACTGGTGCCAGTGCACTCTCTGGACTCACTGCACTGCATCCCCAGTGGTGCCAGTGCACTCTCTGGACTCACTGCACTGCATCCCCAGTGGTGCCAGTGCACTCTCTGGACCCACTGCACTGCATCCCCAGTGGTGCCAGTGCACTCTCTGGACTCACTGCACTGCATCCCCAGTGGTGCCAGTGCACTCTCTGGACTCACTGCACTGCATCCCCAGTGGTGCCAGTGCACTCTCTGGACTCACTGCACTGCATCCCCACTGGTGCCAGTGCACTCTCTGGACTCACTGCACTGCATCCCCAGTGGTGCCAGTGCACTCTCTGGACCCACTGCACCGCATCCCAGTGGTGCCACTGCACTCTCTGGACTCACTGCACTGCATCCCCAGTGGTGCCAGTGTACTCTCTGGAGTCACTGCATTGCATCAGCACTGGTGCCAGTGCACTCTCTGGACTCACTGCACTGCATCCCCAGTGGTGCCAGTGCACTCTCTGGACTCACTGCACTGCATCCCCAGTGGTGCCAGTGCACTCTCTGGACTAACTGCACTGCATCCCCAGTGGTGCCAGTGCACTCTCTAGTCTCACTGCACTGCATCCCCAGTGGTGCAGAGCACTCCCTGGAGTCACTGCAGTGCATCTCCAGTGGTGCCAGTGCACTCTCTGGATTCACTGCACTGCATCTCCACTGGTGCCAGTGCACTCTCTAGACTCACTGCACTGCATCCCCAGTGGTGCCAGCGCACTCTCTGGACTCACTGCACTGCATCTCCAGTGGTGCCAGTGCACGCTCTGGACTCACTGCACTGCATCCCCACTGGTGCCAGTGCACTCTCTGGACCAACTGCACTGCATCCCCAGTGGTGCCAGTGCACTCTCTGTAGTCACTGCAGTGCATCCCCAGTGGTGCCAGTGCACTCTCTGGACTCACTGCACTGCATCTCCAGTGGTGCCAGTGCACTCTCTGGACTCACTGCACTGCATCCCCAGTGGTGCCAGTGCACTCTCTGGACTCACTGCACTGCATCCCCAGTGGTGCCAGTGCACTCTCTGGACTCACTGCACTGCATCCCCACTGGTGCCAGTGCACTCTCTGGACTCACTGCACTGCATCCCCAGTGGTGCCAGTGCACTCTCTGGACTCACTGCACTGCATCCCCAGTGGTGCCAGTGCACTCTCTGGACTCACTGCACTGCATCCCCAGTGGTGCCAGTGCACTCTCTGGACTCACTGCACTGCATCCCCAGTGGTGCCAGTGCACTCTCTGGACTCACTGCACTGCATCCCCAGTGGTGCCAGTGCACTCTCTGGACTCACTGCACTGCATCCCCTCTGGTGCCAGTGCACTCTCTGGAGTCACTGCACTGCATCCCCAGTGGTGCCAGTGCACTCTCTGGACTCACTGCACTGCATCCCCAGTGGTGCCAGTGCACTCTCTGGACTCACTGCAGTGCATCCCCAGTGGTGCCAGTGCACTCTCTGGACTCACTGCACTGCATCCCCAGTGGTGCCAGTGCACTCTCTGGACTCACTGCACTGCATCCCCAGTGGTGCCAGTGCACTCTCTGGACTCACTGCACTGCATCCCCAGTGGTGCCAGTGCACTCTCTGGACTCACTGCACTGCATCCCCAGTGGTGCCAGTGCACTCTCTAGTCTCACTGCACTGCATCCCCAGTGGTGCCAGTGCACTCCCTGGAGTCACTGCAGTGCATCCCCAGTGGTGCCAGTGCACTCTCTGGACTCACTGCACTGCATCCCCAGTGGTGCCAGTGCACTCTCTGGACTCACTGCACTGCATCCCTAGTGGTGCCAGTGCACTCTCTGGACTCACAGCACTGCATCCCCAGTGGTGCCAGTGCACTCTCTGGACTCACTGCACTGCATCCCCAGTGGTGCCAGTGCACTCTCTGGACTCACTGCACTGCATCTCCAGTGGTGCCAGTGCACTCTCTGGACTCACTGCACTGCATCCCCAGTGGTGCCAGTGCACTCTCTGGACTCACTGCACTGCATCCCCAGTGGTGCCAGTGTACTCTCTGGACTCACTGCACTGCATCCCCAGTGGTGCCAGTGCACTCTCTGGACTCACTGCACTGCTTCCCACAGTGGTGCCAGTGCACTCTCTGGACTCACTGCACTGCATCCCCAGTGGTGCCAGTGCACTCTCTGAACTCACTGCACTGCATCCCCAGTGGTGCCAGTGCACTCTCTGGACTCACTGCTCTGCATCCCCAGTGGTGCCAGTGCACTCTCTGGACTCACTGCACTGCATCCCCAATGGTGCCAGTGCACTCTCTGGACTCACTGCACTGCATCCCCAGTGGTGCCAGTGCACTCTCTGGACTCACTGCAGTGCATCCCCAGTGGTGCCAGTGCACTCTCTGGACTCACTGCACTGCATCCCCAGTGGTGCCAGTGCACTCTCTGGACTCACTGCAGTGCATCCCCAATGGTGCCAGTGCACTCTCTGGACTCACTGCACTGCATCCCCAGTGGTGCCAGTGCACTCTCTGGACTCACTGCACTGCATCCCCAATGGTGCCAGTGCACTCTCTGGACTCACTGCACTGCATCCCCAGTGGTGCCAGTGCACTCCCTGGAGTCACTGCACTGCATCCCCAGTGGTGCCAGTGCACTCTCTGGACTCACTGCACTGCATCCCCAGTGGTGCCAGTGCACTCTCTGGACTCACTGCACTGCATCCCCAGTGGTGCCAGTGCACTCTATGGACTCACTGCACTGCATCCCCAGTGGTGCCAGTGCACTCTCTGGACTCACTGCACTGCATCCCCAATGTGCCAGTGCACTCTCTGGACTCACTGCACTGCATCCCCAGTGGTGCCAGTGCACTCTCTGGACTCACTGCACTGCATCCCAAGTGCTGCCAGTGCACTCTCTGGACTCACTGCACTGCATCCCCAGTGGTGCCAGTGCACTCTCTGGACTCACTGCACTGCATCCCCAGTGGTGCCAGTGCACTCTCTGGAGTCACTGCACTGCATCCCCAGTGGTGCCAGTGCACACACTGGAGTCACTGCACTGCTTCCCCAGTGCTTCCAGTGCACGCTCTGGACTCACTGCACTTCTTCCCCACTGGTGCCAGTGCACTCTTGGGACTCACTGCACTGCATCCCCAGTGGTGCCAGTGCACTCCCTGGAGTCACTGCACTGCATCCCCAGTGGTGCCAGTGCACTCTCTGGACTCACTGCACTCCATCCCCAGTGGTGCCAGTGCACTCTCTGGACTCACTGCACTGCATCCCCACTGGTGTCAGTGCACTCTCTGGACCCACTGCACTGCATCCCCACTGGTGCCAGTGAACTCTCTGGACTCACTGCACTGCATCCCCAGTGGTGCCAGTGCACTCTCTGGACCCACGGCGCTGCATCCCCACTGGTGCCAGTGCACTCTCTGAGCTCACTGCACTGCATCCCCAGTGATGCCAGTGCAGTCTCTGGACTGACTGCACTGCATCCCCAGTGGTTCCAGTGCACTCTCTGGACTCACTGCACTGCATCCCCGGTGGTGCCAGTGCACTCTCTGGAGTCACTGCACTGCATCCCCACTGGTGCCAGTGCACTCTCTGGACTCACTGCACTGCATCCCCACTGGTGCCAGTGCACTCTCTGGACTCACTGCACTGCATCCCCAGTGGTGCCAGTGCACTCTCTGGACTCAACGGGGTGCATCCCCAGTGGTGCCAGTGCACTCTCTGGACCCACTGCACTGCATCCCCACTGGTGCCAGTGCACTCTCTGGACTCACTGCACTGCATCCCCAGTGGTGCCAGTGCACTCGCTGGACTCACTGCACTGCATCCCCACTGGTGCCAGTGCACTCTCTGGACTCACCGGAGTGCATCCCAGTGGTGCCAGTGCACTCTCTGGACTCACTGCACTGCATCCCCAGTGGTGCCAGTGCACTCTCTGGATTCACCGCAGTACATCTCCAGTGGTGCCAGTGCACTCTCTGGACTCACTGCACTGCATCCCCAGTGGTGCCAGTGCACTCTCTGTAGTCACTGCAGTGCATCCCCAGTGGTGCCAGTGCACTCTAAGGACTCACTGCACTGCATCCCCAGTGGTGGCAGTGCACTCTCTGGAGTCACTGCACTGCATCCCCAGTGGTGCCAGTGCACTCTCTGGACTCACTGTACTACATCACCAGTCGTGCCAGTGCACTCTCTGGACTCACTGCACTGCATCCCCAGTGGTGCCAGTGTACTCCCTGGACTCACTGCAGTGCATCCCCAGTGGTGCCAGTGTACTCTCTGCACTCACTGCAGTGCATCCCCAGTGGTGCCAGTGTACTCTCTGCACTCACTGCAGTGCATCCCCAGTGGTGCCAGTGCACTCTCTGGACTCACTGCACTGCATCCCCAGTGGTGCCACTGCACTCTCTGGACTCACTGCACTGCATCCCCAGTGGTGCCAGTGCACTCTCTGGACTCACTGCACTACAAACCCAAGGTGCCAGTGCACTCTCTGGACTCACTGCACTGCATCCCCAGTGGTGCCAGTGCACTCTCTGGACTCACTGCATTGCATCCCCAGTGGTGCCAGTGCACTCTCTGGAGTCACTGCACTGCATCCCCACTGGTGCCAGTGCACTCTCTGGACTCACTGCACTGCATCCCCAAGGTGCCAGTGCACTCTCTGGACTCACTGCACTGCATCCCCACTGGTGCGAGTGCACTCTCTGGACTCACTGCAGTGCATCCCCAGTGGTGCCAGTGCACTCTCTGGAGTCACTGCACTGCATTCCCTAGTGGTGCCAGTGCACTCTCTGGACTCACTGCACTGCATCCCCAGTGGTGCCACTGCACTCTCTGGACTCACTGCACTGCATCCCCAGTGGTGCCAGTGCACTCTCTGGACTCACTGCACTACAACCCCAAGGTGCCAGTGCACTCTCTGGACTCACTGCACTGCATCCCCAGTGGTGCCAGTGCACTCTCTGGACTCACTGCACTGCATCCCCAGTGGTGCCAGTGCACTCTCTGGACTCACTGCAGTGCATCCCCAGTGGTGCCAGTGCACTCTCTGGAGTCACTGCACTGCGTCCCCAGTGGCGCCAGTGCACTCTCTGGACTCACTGTACTACATCACCAGTCGTGCCAGTGCACTCTCTGGACTCACTGCACTGCATCCCCAGTGGTGCCAGTGTACTCCCTGGACTCACTGCAGTGCATCCCCAGTGGTGCCAGTGTACTCTCTGCACTCACTGCAGTGCATCCCCAGTGGTGCCAGTGTACTCTCTGCACTCACTGCAGTGCATCCCCAGTGGTGCCAGTGCACTCTCTGGACTCACTGCACTGCATCCCCAGTGGTGCCACTGCACTCTCTAGACTCACTGCACTGCATCCCCAGTGGTGCCAGTGCACTCTCTGGACTCACTGCACTACAACCCCAAGGTGCCAGTGGACTCTCTGGACTCACTGCACTGCATCCCCAGTGGTGCCAGTGCACTCTCTGGACTCACTGCAGTGCATCCCCAGTGGTGCCAGAGCACTCTCTGGACTCACTGCAGTGCATCCCCAGTGGTGCCAGTGCACTCTTGGGACTCACTGCACTGCATCCCCAGTGGTGCCAGTGCACTCTCTAGAGTCACTGCAGTGCATCCCCAGTGGTGCCAGTGCACTCTCTGGACTCACTGCAGTGCATCCCCAGTGGTGCCAGTGCACTCTCTGGAGTCACTGCACTGCGTCCCCAGTGGCGCCAGTGCACTCTCTGGACTCACTGTACTACATCACCAGTCGTGCCAGTGCACTCTCTGGACTCACTGCACTGCATCCCCAGTGGTGCCAGTGTACTCCCTGGACTCACTGCAGTGCATCCCCAGTGGTGCCAGTGTACTCTCTGCACTCACTGCAGTGCATCCCCAGTGGTGCCAGTGTACTCTCTGCACTCACTGCAGTGCATCCCCAGTGGTGCCAGTGCACTCTCTGGACTCACTGCACTGCATCCCCAGTGGTGCCACTGCACTCTCTAGACTCACTGCACTGCATCCCCAGTGGTGCCAGTGCACTCTCTGGACTCACTGCACTACAACCCCAAGGTGCCAGTGCACTCTCTGGACTCACTGCACTGCATCCCCAGTGGTGCCAGTGCACTCTCTGGACTCACTGCAGTGCATCCCCAGTGGTGCCAGAGCACTCTCTGGACTCACTGCAGTGCATCCCCAGTGGTGCCACTGCACTCTCTGGACTCACTGCACTGCATCCCCAGTGGTGCCAGTGCACTCTGTGGACTCACTGCACTGCATCCCCAGTGGTGCCAGTGCACTCTCTGGACTCACTGCACTGCATCCCCAGTGGTGCCAGTGTTCTCTCTGGACTCACTGCACTGCATCACCAATGGTGCCTGTGCATTCTCTGGAGTCACTGCAATGCATCCCCAATGGTGCCAGTGCACTCTCTGGACTCACTGCACTGCATCCCCAGTGGTGCCAGTGCAATCTCTGGACTCACTGTAGTGCATCTCCATTGGTGCAAGTGCACTCTCTGGACTCAGCGCAGTGCAGCCCCAGTGATGCCAGTGCAGTCTCTGGACTGACTGCACTGCATCCCCAGTGGTTCCAGTGCACTCTCTGGACTCACTGCTCTGCATCCCCAGTGGTGCCAGTGCACTCTCTGGACTCACTGCACTGCATCCCCAAGGTGCCAGTGCACTCTCTGGACTCACTGCAGTGCATCCCCAGTGGTGCCAGTGCACTCTGTGGACTCACTGTACTGCATCCCCAGTGGTGCCAGTGCACTCTCTGGACTCACTGCAGTGTATCCCCAGTGGTGCCAGTGCACTCTCTGGACTCACTGCACTGCATCCCCAGTGGTGCCACTGCACTCTCTGGACTCATTGCACTGTATCCCCAGTGGTTCCAGTGCACTCTCTGGACTCACTGCAGTGCATCCCCAGTGGTGCCAGTGCACTCTCTGGAGTCACTGCACTGCATCCCCAGTGGTGCCAGTGCACTCTCTGGACTCACTAGAGAGCATCCCCACTGGTGACAGTGCCCTCTCTGCATGACTGCACTGCATCCCCAGTGGTGCCAATGCACTCTCTGGACTCACTGCACTGCATCCCCTCTGGTGCCAGTGCACTCTCTGGACTCGCGGCACTGCATCCCCAGTGGTGCCACTGCACTCTCTGGAGTCAATGCACTGCATCCCCATTGCTGCCAGTGCACTCTCTGGACTCACTGCACTGCATCCCCAGTGGTGCCAGTACACTCTCTGGACTCACTGCACTGAATCCCCAATGGTGCCAGTGCACATGCTGGACTCACTGCACTACATCCCCAGTGGTGCCAGTGTACTCTCTGGACTCACTGCACTGCATCCCCAGTGGTGCCAGTGCACTCTCTGGACTCACTGCACCGCATCCCCACTGGTGCCAGTGCACTCTCTGGACTCACTGCAGTGCATCCCCAGTGGTGCCAGTGCACTCTCTGCACTCACTGCAGTGCATCCCCAGTGGTGCCAGTGCACTCTCTGGACTCACTGCAGTGAATCCCCGATGGTGCCAGTGCACTCTCTGGACTCACTGCACTGCATCCCCAGTGGGGCCAGTGCCCTCTCTGGACTCACTGCACTGCATCCCCAGTGGTGCCAGTGCACTCTCTGGACTCACTGCACTGCATCCCCTCTGGTGGCAGTGCACTCTCTGGACTCACTGCAGTGCATCCCCGATGGTGCCAGTGCGCACTCTGGACTCACTGTAGTGCATCCCCAGTGGTGCCAGTGCACTCTCTGGACTCACTGCACTGCATCCCCAGTGGGGCCAGTGCATTCTCTGGACTCACTGCACTGCATCCCCAGTGGTGCCAGTGCACTCTCTGGACTCACTGCACTGCATCCCCAGTGGTGCCAGTGCACTCTCTGTACTCACTGCAGTGCATCCCCAGTGGTGCCAGTGCACTCTCTGGACTCACTGCACTGCATCCCCACTGGTGCCAGTGCACTCTCTGGACTCACTGCACTGCATCCCCTGTGGTGCCAGTGCACTCTCTGGACTTACTGCACTGCATCCCCACTAGTGCCAGTGCACTCTCTGGACTCACTGCACTGCATCCCCAGTGGATCCAGTGCACTCTCTGGACTCACTGCAGTGCAACCCCAGTGGTGCCAGGGCACTCTCTGGACTCACTGCAGTGCATCCCCAGTGGTGCCAGTTTACTCTCTGGAGTCACTGCACTGCATCCCCAGTGGTGCCAGTGCACTCTCTGGACTCACTGCACTGCATCCCCACTGGTGCCAGTGCACTCTCTGGACTCACTGCAGTGCATCCCCAGTGGTGCCAGTGCACTCTCTGCACTCATTGAACTGCATCCCCAGTGGTGCCAGTGCACTCTCTGGACTCACTGCACTGCATCCCCAGTGGTGCCAGTGCACTCTCTGGACTCACTGCACTGCATCCCCAGTGGTGCCACTGCACTCTCTGGACTCATTGCACTGTATCCCCAGTGGTGCCAGTGCACTCTCTGGACTCACTGCAGTGCATCGCAGTGGCGCCAGTCCACTCTCTGGAGTCACTGCACTGCATCCCCAGTGGTGCCAGTGCACTCTCTGGACTCACTAGAGAGCATCCCCACTGGTGACAGTGCCCTCTCTGCATGACTGCACTGCATCACCAGTGGTGCCAGTGCACTCTCTGGACTCACTGCACTGCATCCCCAATGGTGCCAGTGCACTCTCTGGACTCACTGCACTGCATCCCCAGTGGTACCAGTGCACTCTCTGGACTCACTGCACTGCGTCCCCTCTGGTGCCAGTGCACTCTCTGGACTCACTGCAGTGCATCGCCGATGGTGCCAGTGCACACTCTGGACTCACTGCAGTGCATCCCCAGTGGTGCCAGTGCACTCTCTGGAGTCACTGCACTGCATCCCCAGTGGTGCCAGTGCACTCTCTGCACTCACTGCACTGCATCCCCAGTGGATCCAGTGCACTCTCTGGACTCACTGCAGTGCAACCCCAGTGGTGCCAGTGCACTCTCTGGACTCACTGCAGTGCATCCCCAGTGGTGCCAGTTTACTCTCTGGAGTCACTGCACTGCATCCCCAGTGGTGCCAGTGCACTCTCTGGACTCACTGCACTGCATCCCCAGTGGTGCCAGTGCACTCTCAGCACTCATTGCACTGCATCTCCACTGGTGCCAGTGCACTCTCTGGACTCACTGCAGTGCATCCCCAGTGGTGCCAGTGCTCTCTCTGGACTCACTGCAGTGCATCACCAATGGTGCCTGTGCACTCTCTGGACTCACTGCACTGCATCCCCAGTTGTGCCAGTGCACTCTCTGGACTCACTGCACTGCATCCCCAGTGGTGCCTGTGCAGTCTCTGGACTCACTGCACTGCAACCCCAGTGGTGCCAGTGCAATCTCTGGACTCACTGCAGTGCAGCCCCAGTGGTGCCAGTGCACTCTCTGGACTCACTGCACTGCATCCCCTGTGGTGCCAGTGCAATCTCTGGAGTCACTGCACTGCATCCCCAGTGGTGCCAGTGCACTCTCTGGACTCACTGCACTGCATCCCCAGTGAATCCAGTGCACTCTCTGGACTCACTGCAGTGCAACCCCAGTGGTGCCAGTGCACTCTCTGGACTCACTGCACTTCATCCCCAGTGGTGCCAGTGCACTCTCTGGACTCACTGCAGTGCATCCCCAGTGGTGCCACTGCACTCTCTGGACTCACTGCACTGCAACCCCAGTGGTGCCAGTGCACTCTCTGGACTCACTGCACCGCATCCCCACTGGTGCCAGTGCACTCTCTGGACTCACTGCAGTGCATCCCCAGTGGTGCCAGTGCACTCTCTGGACTCACTGCAGTGCATCCCCAGTGGTGCCAGTGCACTCTCTGGACTCACTGCAGTGAATCCCCGATGGTGCCAGTGCACTCTCTGGACTCACTGCACTGCATCCCCAGTGGGGCCAGTGCCCTCTCTGGACTCACTGCACTGCATCCCCAGTGGTGCCAGTGCACTCTCTGGACTCACTGCACTGCATCCCCTCTGGTGGCAGTGCACTCTCTGGACTCACTGCAGTGCATCCCCGATGGTGCCAGTGCACACTCTGGACTCACTGTAGTGCATTCCCAGTGGTGCCAGTGCACTCTCTGGACTCACTGCACTGCATCCCCAGTGGGGCCAGTGCATTCTCTGGACTCACTGCACTGCATCCCCAGTGGTGCCAGTGCACTCTCTGGACTCACTGCACTGCATCCCCAGTGGTGCCAGTGCACTCTCTGTACTCACTGCAGTGCATCCCCAGTGGTGCCAGTGCACTCTCTGGACTCACTGCACTGCATCCCCACTGGTGCCAGTGCACTCTCTGGACTCACTGCACTGCATCCCCTGTGGTGCCAGTGCACTCTCTGGACTTACTGCACTGCATCCCCACTAGTGCCAGTGCACTCTCTGGACTCACTGCACTGCATCCCCAGTGGATCCAGTGCACTCTCTGGACTCACTGCAGTGCAACCCCAGTGGTGCCAGGGCACTCTCTGGACTCACTGCAGTGCATCCCCAGTGGTGCCAGTTTACTCTCTGGAGTCACTGCACTGCATCCCCAGTGGTGCCAGTGCACTCTCTGGACTCACTGCACTGCATCCCCACTGGTGCCAGTGCACTCTCTGGACTCACTGCAGTGCATCCCCAGTGGTGCCAGTGCACTCTCTGCACTCATTGAACTGCATCCCCAGTGGTGCCAGTGCACTCTCTGGACTCACTGCACTGCATCCCCAGTGGTGCCAGTGCACTCTCTGGACTCACTGCACTGCATCCCCAGTGGTGCCACTGCACTCTCTGGACTCATTGCACTGTATCCCCAGTGGTGCCAGTGCACTCTCTGGACTCACTGCAGTGCATCGCAGTGGCGCCAGTCCACTCTCTGGAGTCACTGCACTGCATCCCCAGTGGTGCCAGTGCACTCTCTGGACTCACTAGAGAGCATCCCCACTGGTGACAGTGCCCTCTCTGCATGACTGCACTGCATCACCAGTGGTGCCAGTGCACTCTCTGGACTCACTGCACTGCATCCCCAATGGTGCCAGTGCACTCTCTGGACTCGCGGCACTGCATCCCCAGTGGTGCCAGTGCACTCTCTGGATTCACTGCACTGCATCCCCATTGCTGCCAGTGCACTCTCTGGACTCACTGCACTGCATCCCCAGTGGTGCCAGTGCACTCTCTGGACTCACTGCACTGCATCCCCAATGGTGCCAGTGCACTCTCTGGACTCACTGCACTGCATCCCCAGTGGTGCCAGTGTACTCTCTGGACTCACTGCACTGCATCCCCAGTGGTGCCAGTGTACTCTCTGGACTCACTGCACCGCATCCCCAATGGTGCCAGTGCAATCTCTGGACTCACTGCTGTGCATCCCCAGTGGTGACAGTGCACTCTCTGGACTCACTGCACTGCATCCCCAGTGGTGCCAGTGCACTCTCTGGACTCACTGCACTGCATCCCCGATGGTGCCAGTGCACTCTCTGGACTCACTGCACTGCATCCCCAGTGGTACCAGTGCACTCTCTGGACTCACTGCACTGCGTCCCCTCTGGTGCCAGTGCACTCTCTGGACTCACTGCAGTGCATCGCCGATGGTGCCAGTGCACACTCTGGACTCACTGCAGTGCATCCCCAGTGGTGCCAGTGCACTCTCTGGAGTCACTGCACTGCATCCCCGATGGTGCCAGTGCACTCTCTGCACTCACTGCACTGCATCCCCAGTGGTACCAGTGCACTCTCTGGACTCACTGCACTGCGTCCCCTCTGGTGCCAGTGCACTCTCTGGACTCACTGCAGTGCATCGCCGATGGTGCCAGTGCACTCTCTGGACTCACTGCAGTGCAACCCCAGTGGTGCCAGTGCACTCTCTGGACTCACTGCAGTGCATCCCCAGTGGTGCCAGTTTACTCTCTGGAGTCACTGCACTGCATCCCCAGTGGTGCCAGTGCACTCTCTGGACTCACTGCACTGCATCCCCAGTGGTGCCAGTGCACTCTCAGCACTCATTGCACTGCATCTCCACTGGTGCCAGTGCACTCTCTGGACTCACTGCAGTGCATCCCCAGTGGTGCCAGTGCTCTCTCTGGGCTCACTGCAGTGCATCACCAATGGTGCCTGTGCACTCTCTGGAGCCACTGCACTGCATCCCCAGTTGTGCCAGTGCACTCTCTGGACTCACTGCACTGCATCCCCAGTGGTGCCTGTGCAGTCTCCGGACTCACTGCACTGCAACCCCAGTGGTGCCAGTGCAATCTCTGGACTCACTGCAGTGCAGCCCCAGTGGTGCCAGTGCACTCTCTGGACTCACTGCACTGCATCCCCTGTGGTGCCAGTGCAATCTCTGGAGTCACTGCACTGCATCCCCAGTGGTGCCAGTGCACTCTCTGGACTCACTGCACTGCATCCCCAGTGAATCCAGTGCACTCTCTGGACTCACTGCAGTGCAACCCCAGTGGTGCCAGTGCACTCTCTGGACTCACTGCAGTGCATCCCCAGTGGTGCCAGTGCACTCTCTGGACTCACTGCAGTGCATCCCCAGTGGTGCCACTGCACTCTCTGGACTCACTGCACTGCAACCCCAGTGGTGCCAGTGCACTCTCTGGACTCACTGCACTGCATCCCCAATGGTGCCAGTGCACTCTCTGGACTCACTGCACTGCATCCCCAGTGGTAACAGTGCACTCTCTGGACTCACTGCACTGCATCCCCAGTGGTGCCAGTGCACTCTCTGGACTCACTGCACTGCATCCCCGATGGTGCCAGTGCACTCTCTGGACTCACTGCACTGCATCCCCAGTGGTACCAGTGCACTCTCTGGACTCACTGCACTGCGTCCCCTCTGGTGCCAGTGCACTCTCTGGACTCACTGCAGTGCATCGCCGATGGTGCCAGTGCACACTCTGGACTCACTGCAGTGCATCCCCAGTGGTGCCAGTGCACTCTCTGGAGTCACTGCACTGCATCCCCAGTGGTGCCAGTGCACTCTCTGCACTCACTGCACTGCATCCCCAGTGGATCCAGTACACTCTCTGGACTCACTGCAGTGCATCCCCAGTGGTGCCAGTGCACTCTCTGGACTCACTGCAGTGCATCCCCAGTGGTGCCAGTTTACTCTCTGGAGTCACTGCACTGCATCCCCAGTGGTGCCAGTGCACTCTCTGGACTCACTGCACTGCATCCCCAGTGGTGCCAGTGCACTCTCTGCACTCATTGCACTGCATCTCCACTGGTGCCAGTGCACTCTCTGGACTCACTGTAGTGCATCCCCAGTGGTGCCAGTGCACTCTCTGGACTCACTGCAGTGCATCACCAATGGTGCCTGTGCACTCTCTGGAGCCACTGCACTGCATCCCCAGTTGTGCCAGTGCACTCTCTGGACTCACTGCACTGCATCCCCAGTGGTGCCTGTGCAGTCTCCGGACTCACTGCACTGCATCCCCAGTGGTGCCAGTGCAATCTCTGGACTCACTGCAGTGCAGCCCCAGTGGTGCCAGTGCACTCTCTGGACTCACTGCACTGCATCCCCAGTGGTGCCAGTGCACTCTCTGGAGTCACTGCACTGCATCCCCAGTGGTGCCAGTGCACTCTCTGGACTCACTGCACTGCATCCCCAGTGAATCCAGTGCACTCTCTGGACTCACTGCAGTGCAACCCCAGTGGTGCCAGTGCACTCTCTGGACTCACTGCAGTGCATCCCCAGTGGTGCCAGTTTACTCTCTGGACTCACTGCAGTGCATCCCCAGTGGTGCCACTGCACTCTCTGGACTCACTGCACTGCAACCCCAGTGGTGCCAGTGCACTCTCTGGACTCACTGCACTGCATCCCCAATGGTGCCAGTGCACTCTCTGGACTCACTGCACTGCATCCCCAGTGGTAACAGTGCACTCTCTGGACTCACTGCACTGCATCCCCAGTGGTGCCAGTGCACTCTATGGACTCACTGCACTGCATCCCCGGTGGTGCCAGTGCACTCTCTGGACTCACTGCACTGCATCCCAGTGGTGCCAGTGCACTCTCTGGACTCACTGCAGTGCATCCCCAGCGGTGCCAGTGCACTCTCTGGACTCACTGCACTGCATCCCCAGTGGTGCCAGTGCACTCTCTGGACTCACTGCAGTGCATCCCCAGTGGTGCCAGTGCACTCTCTGGACTCACTGCACTGCATCCCCAGTGGTGCCAGTGCACTCTCTGGACTCACTGCACTGCATCCCCAGTGGTGCCAGTGCACTCTCTGGACTCACTGCAGTGCATCCCCAGTGGTGCCAGTGCACTCTCTGGACTCACTGCACTGCATCCCCAGTGGTGCCAGTGCACTCTCTGGACTCACTGCACTGCATCCCCAGTGGTGCCAGTGCACTCTCTGGACTCACTGCACTGCATCCCCAGTGGTGCCAGTGCACTCTCTGGACTCACTGCACTGCATCCCCAGTGGTGCCAGTGCACTCTCTGGACTCACTGCATTGCATCCCCAGTGGTGCCAGTGCACTCTCTGGACTCACTGCACTGCATCCCCAAGGTGCCAGTGCACTCTCTGGACTCACTGCAGTGCATCCCCAGTGGTGCCAGTGCACTCTCTGGACTCACTGCAGTGCATCCCCTGTGGTGCCAGTGCACTCTCTGGACTCACTGCATATCATCCCCAAGGTGCCAGTGCACTCTCTGGACTCACTGCAGTGCATCCCCAGTGGTGCCAGTGCACTCTCTGGACTCACTGCACTGCATCCCCAGTGGTGCCAGTGCACTCTCTGGACTCACTGCACTGCATCCCCAGTGGTGCCAGTGCACTCTCTAGAGTCACTGCAGTGCATCCCCAGTGGTGCCAGTGCACTCTCTAGAGTCAATGCAGTGCATCTCCACTGGTGCCAGTGCACTTTCTGGACACACTGCACTGCATCCCCAGTGGTGCCAGTGCACTCTCTGGACTCACAGCACTGCATCGCCAGTGGTACCAGTGCACTCTCTGGACTCACTGCACTGCATCCCCAGTGGTGCCAGTGCACTCTCTGGACTCACTGCACTGCATCCCCAGTGGTAACAGTGCACTCTCTGGACTCACTGCACTGCATCCCCAGTGGTGCCAGTGCACTCTATGGACTCACTGCACTGCATCCCCGGTGGTTCCAGTGTACTCTCTGGACTCACTGCAGTGCATCCCCAGTGGTGCCAGTGCACTCTCTAGAGTCACTGCAGTGCATCCCCAGTGGTGCCAGTGCACTCTCTGGACTCACTGCAGTGCATCCCCAGTGGTGCCAGTGCACTCTCTGGACTCACTGTACTGCATCCCCAGTGGCGCCAGTGCACTCTCTGGACTCACTGCTCTGCATCCCCAGTGGTGCCACTGCACTCTCTGGACTCACTGCACTGCATCCCCAGTGGTGCCAGTGCACTCTCTGGACTCACTGCACTGCATCCCCAGTGGTGCCAGTGCACTCTCTGGACTCACTGCACTGCATCCCCAGTGGTGCCAGTGCACTCTATGGACTCACTGCACTGCATCCCCAGTGGTGCCAGTGTACTCTCTGGACTCACTGCACTGCATCCCCAGTGGTGCCAGTGCACTCTCTAGAGTCACTGCAGTGCATCCCCAGTGGTGCCAGTGCACTCTCTGGACTCACTGCAGTGCATCCCCAGTGGTGCCAGTGCACTCTCTGGACTCACTGCACTGCATCCCCAGTGGTGCCAGTGCACTCTCTGGACTCACTGCACTGCATCCCCAGTGGTGCCAGTGCACTCTCTGGACTCACTGCGCTGCATCCCCAGTGGTGCCAGTGCACTCTCTGGAGCTCACTGCACTGCATCCCCAGTGGTGCCAGTGCACTCTCTGGACTCACTGCACTGCATCCCCAGTGGTGCCAGTGCACTCTCTGGACTCACTGCACTGCATCCCCAGTGGTGCCAGTGCACTCTCTGGACTCACTGCACTGCATCCCCAGTGGTGCCAGTGCACTCTCTGGACTCACTGCACTGCATCCCCAGTGGTGCCAGTGCACTCTCTGGACTCACTGCACTGCATCCCCAGTGGTGCCAGTGCACTCTCTGGACTCACTGCACTGCATCCCCAGTGGTGCCAGTGCACTCTCTGGACTCACTGCACTGCATCCCCAGTGGTGCCAGTGCACTCTCTGGACTCACTGCACTGCATCCCCACTGGTGCCAGTGCACTCTCTGGACTCACTGCACTGCATCCCCAGTGGTGCCAGTGCACTCTCTGGACCCACTGCACCGCATCCCCACTGGTGCCACTGCACTCTCTGGACTCACTGCACTGCATCCCCAGTGGTGCCAGTGTACTCTCTGGAGTCACTGCATTGCATCAGCACTGGTGCCAGTGCACTCTCTGGACTCACTGCACTGCATCCCCAGTGGTGCCAGTGCACTCTCTGGACTCACTGCACTGCATCCCCAGTGGTGCCAGTGCACTCTCTGGACTAACTGCACTGCATCCCCAGTGGTGCCAGTGCACTCTCTAGTCTCACTGCACTGCATCCCCAGTGGTGCAGAGCACTCCCTGGAGTCACTGCAGTGCATCTCCAGTGGTGCCAGTGCACTCTCTGGATTCACTGCACTGCATCTCCACTGGTGCCAGTGCACTCTCTAGACTCACTGCACTGCATCCCCAGTGGTGCCAGCGCACTCTCTGGACTCACTGCACTGCATCTCCAGTGGTGCCAGTGCACTCTCTGGACTCACTGCACTGCATCCCCACTGGTGCCAGTGCACTCTCTGGACCACTGCACTGCATCCCCAGTGGTGCCAGTGCACTCTCTGGAGTCACTGCAGTGCATCCCCAGTGGTGCCAGTGCACTCTCTGGACTCACTGCACTGCATCTCCAGTGGTGCCAGTGCACTCTCTGGACTCACTGCACTGCATCCCCAGTGGTGCCAGTGCACTCTCTGGACTCACTGCACTGCATCCCCAGTGGTGCCAGTGTACTCTCTGTACTCACTGCACTGCATCCCCACTGGTGCCAGTGCTCTCTCTGGACTCACTTCACTGCATCCCCAGTGGTGCCAGTGCACTCTCTGGACTCACTGCACTGCATCCCCAGTGGTGCCAGTGCACTCTCTGAACTCACTGCACTGCATCCCCAGTGGTGCCAGTGCACTCTCTGGACTCACTGCACTGCATCCCCAGTGGTGCCAGTGCACTCTCTGGACTCACTGCACTGCATCCCCACTGGTGCCAGTGCACTCTCTGGACACACTGCACTGCATCCCCAGTGGTGCCAGTGCACTCTCTGGACCCACTGCACTGCATCCCCAGTGGTGCCAGTGCACTCTCTGGAGTCACTGCACTGCATCCCCAGTGGTGCCAGTGCACTCTCTGGACTCACTGCACTGCATCCCCAGTGGTGCCAGTGCACTCTCTGGACTCACTGCAGTGCATCCCCAGTGGTGCCAGTGCACTCTCTGGACTAACTGCACTGCATCCCCAGTGGTGCCAGTGCACTCTCTGGACTCACTGCACTGCATCCCCAGTGGTGCCAGTGCACTCTCTGGACTCACTGCACTGCATCCCCACTGGTGCCAGTGCACTCTCTGGACTCACTGCACTGCATCCCCAGTGGTGCCAGTGCACTCTCTAGTCTCACTGCACTGCATCCCCAGTGGTGCCAGTGCACTCTCTGGACTCACTGCAGTGCATCCCCAGTGGTGCCAGTGCACTCTCTGGACTCACTGCACTGCATCCCCAGTGGTGCCAGTGCATTCTCTGGACTCACTGCACTGCATCCCTAATGGTACCAGTGCACTCTCTGAACTCACTGCACTGCATCCCCAGTGGTGCCAGTGCACTCTCTGGACTCACTGCACTGCATCCCCAGTGGTGCCAGTGCACTCTCTGGACTCACTGCACTGCATCCCCAGTGGTGCCAGTGCACTCTCTGGACTCACTGCACTGCATCCCCAGTGGTGCCAGTGCACTCTCTGGACTCACTGCACTGCATCCCCAGTGGTGCCAGTGCACTCTCTGGACTCACTGCACTGCATCCCCAGTGGTGCCAGTGCACTCTCTGGACTCACTGCACTGCATCCCCAGTGGTGCCAGTGCACTCTCTGGACTCACTGCACTGCATCCCCAGTGGTGCCAGTGCACTCTCTGGACTCACTGCACTGCATCCCCAGTGGTGCCAGTGCACTCTCTGGACTCACTGCTCTGCATCCCCAGTGGTGCCAGTGCACTCTCTGGACTCACTGCACTGCATCCCCAGTGGTGCCAGTGCACTCTCTGGACTCACTGCACTGCATCCCCAGTGGTGCCAGTGCACTCTCTGGACTCACTGCAGTGCATCCCCAGTGGTGCCAGTGCACTCTCTGGACTCACTGCACTGCATCCCCAGTGGTGCCAGTGCACTCTCTGGACTCACTGCAGTGCATCCCCAGTGGTGCCAGTGCACTCTCTGGACTCACTGCACTGCATCCCCAGTGGTGCCAGTGCACTCTCTGGACTCACTGCACTGCATCCCCAGTGGTGCCAGTGCACTCTCTGGACTCACTGCACTGCATCCCCAGTGGTGCCAGTGCACTCTCTGGACTCACTGCACTGCATCCCCAGTGGTGCCAGTGCACTCTCTGGACTCACTGCACTGCATCCCCAGTGGTGCCAGTGCACTCTCTGGACTCACTGCACTGCATCCCCAGTGGTGCCAGTGCACTCTCTGGACTCACTGCACTGCATCCCCAGTGGTGCCAGTGCACTCTCTGGACTCACTGCACTGCATCCCCAGTGGTGCCAGTGCACTCTCTGGACTCACTGCACTGCATCCCCAGTGGTGCCAGTGCACTCTCTGGACTCACTGCACTGCATCCCCAGTGGTGCCAGTGCACTCTCTGGACTCACTGCACTGCATCCCCAGTGGTGCCAGTGCACTCTCTGGACTCACTGCACTGCATCCCCAGTGGTGCCAGTGCACTCTCTGGACTCACTGCACTGCATCCCCAGTGGTGCCAGTGCACTCTCTGGACTCACTGCACTGCATCCCCAGTGGTGCCAGTGCACTCTCTGGACTCACTGCACTGCATCCCCAGTGGTGCCAGTGCACTCTCTGGACTCACTGCACTGCATCCCCAGTGGTGCCAGTGCACTCTCTGGAGTCACTGCACTGCATCCCCAGTGGTGCCAGTGCACTCTCTGGACTCACTGCACTGCATCCCCAGTGGTGCCAGTGCACTCTCTGGACTCACTGCACTGCATCCCCAGTGGTGCCAGTGCACTCTCTGGACTCACTGCACTGCATCCCCAGTGGTGCCAGTGCACTCTCTGGACTCACTGCACTGCATCCCCAGTGGTGCCAGTGCACTCTCTGGACTCACTGCACTGCATCCCCAGTGGTGCCAGTGCACTCTCTGGACTCACTGCACTGCATCCCCAGTGGTGCCAGTGCACTCTCTGGACTCACTGCACTGCATCCCCAGTGGTGCCAGTGCACTCTCTGGACTCACTGCACTGCATCCCCAGTGGTGCCAGTGCACTCTCTGGACTCACTGCACTGCATCCCCACTGGTGCCAGTGCACTCTCTGGACTCACTGCACTGCATCCCCAGTGGTGCCAGTGCACTCTCTGGACTCACTGCACTGCATCCCCAGTGGTGCCAGTGCACTCTCTGGACTCACTGCACTGCATCCCCAGTGGTGCCAGTGCACTCTCTGGACTCACTGCACTGCATCCCCAGTGGTGCCAGTGCACTCTCTGGACTCACTGCACTGCATCCCCAGTGGTGCCAGTGCACTCTCTGGACTCACTGCACTGCATCCCCAGTGGTGCCAGTGCACTCTCTGGACTCACTGCACTGCATCCCCAGTGGTGCCAGTGCACTCTCTGGACTCACTGCAGTGCATCCCCAGTGGTGCCAGTGCACTCTCTGGACTCACTGCACTGCATCCCCAGTGGTGCCAGTGCACTCTCTGGACTCACTGCACTGCATCCCCAGTGGTGCCAGTGCACTCTCTGGACTCACTGCACTGCATCCCCAGTGGTGCCAGTGCACTCTCTGGACTCACTGCACTGCATCCCCAGTGGTGCCAGTGCACTCTCTGGACTCACTGCACTGCATCCCCAGTGGTGCCAGTGCACTCTCTGGACTCACTGCACTGCATCCCCAGTGGTGCCAGTGCACTCTCTGCACTCACTGCAGTGCATCCCCAGTGGTGCCAGTGCACTCTCTGGACTCACTGCACTGCATCCCCAGTGGTGCCAGTGCACTCTCTGGACTCACTGCACTGCATCCCCAGTGGTGCCAGTGCACTCTCTGGACTCACTGCACTGCATCCCCAGTGGTGCCAGTGCACTCTCTGGACTCACTGCACTGCATCCCCAGTGGTGCCAGTGCACTCTCTGGACTCACTGCAGTGCATCCCCAGTGGTGCCAGTGCACTCTCTGGACTCACTGCACTGCATCCCCAGTGGTGCCAGTGCACTCTCTGGACTCACTGCACTGCATCCCCAGTGGTGCCAGTGCACTCTCTGGACTCACTGCACTGCATCCCCACTGGTGCCAGTGCACTCTCTGGACTCACTGCAGTGCATCCCCAGTGGTGCCAGTGCACTCTCTGGACTCACTGCACTGCATCCCCAGTGGTGCCAGTGCACTCTCTGGACTCACTGCACTGCATCCCCAGTGGTGCCAGTGCACTCTCTGGACTCACTGCACTGCATCCCCAGTGGTGCCAGTGCACTCTCTGGACTCACTGCACTGCAACCCCAGTGGTGCCAGTGCACTCTCTGGACTCACTGCACTGCATCCCCAGTGGTGCCAGTGCACTCTCTGGACTCACTGCAGTGCATCCCCAGTGGTGCCAGTGCACTCTCTGGACTCACTGCAGTGCATCCCCAGTGGTGCCAGTGCACTCTCTGGACTCACTGCACTGCATCCCCAGTGGTGCCAGTGCACTCTCTGGACTCACTGCACTGCATCACCCAGTGGTGCCAGTGCACTCTCTGGACTCACTGCACTGCATCCCCAGTGGTGCCAGTGCACTCTCTGGACTCACTGCAGTGCATCCCCAGTGGTGCCAGTGCACTCTCTGGACTCACTGCAGTGCATCCCCAGTGGTGCCAGTGCACTCTCTGGACTCACTGCAGTGCATCCCCAGTGGTGCCAGTGCACTCTCTGGACTCACTGCACTGCATCCCCAGTGGTGCCAGTGCACTCTCTGGACTCACTGCACTGCATCCCCAGTGGTGCCAGTGCACTCTCTGGACTCACTGCACTGCAACCCCAAGGTGCCAGTGCACTCTCTGGACTCACTGCACTGCATCCCCAGTGGTGCCAGTGCACTCTCTGGACTCACTGCAGTGCATCCCCAGTGGTGCCAGTGCACTCTCTGGACTCACTGCAGTGCATCCCCAGTGGTGCCAGTGCACTCTCTGGACTCACTGCACTGCATCCCCAGTGGTGCCAGTGCACTCTCTGGACTCACTGCAGTGCATCCCCAGTGGTGCCAGTGCACTCTCTGGACTCACTGCAGTGCATCCCCAGTGGTGCCAGTGCACTCTCTGGACTCACTGCACTGCATCCCCAGTGGTGCCAGTGCACTCTCTGGACTCACTGCACTGCATCCCCAGTGGTGCCAGTGCACTCTCTGGACTCACTGCACTGCATCCCCAGTGGTGCCAGTGCACTCTCTGGACTCACTGCACTGCATCCCCAGTGGTGCCAGTGCACTCTCTGGACTCACTGCACTGCATCCCCAGTGGTGCCAGTGCACTCTCTGGACTCACTGCACTGCATCCCCAGTGGTGCCAGTGCACTCTCTGGACTCACTGCAGTGCATCCCCAGTGGTGCCAGTGCACTCTCTGGACTCACTGCACTGCATCCCCAGTGGTGCCAGTGCACTCTCTGGACTCACTGCACTGCATCCCCAGTGGTGCCAGTGCACTCTCTGGACTCACTGCACTGCATCCCCAGTGGTGCCAGTGCACTCTCTGGACTCACTGCACTGCATCCCCAGTGGTGCCAGTGCACTCTCTGGACTCACTGCACTGCATCCCCAGTGGTGCCAGTGCACTCTCTGGACTCACTGCAGTGCATCCCCAGTGGTGCCAGTGCACTCTCTGGACTCACTGCACTGCATCCCCAGTGGTGCCAGTGCACTCTCTGGACTCACTGCACTGCATCCCCAGTGGTGCCAGTGCACTCTCTGGACTCACTGCACTGCATCCCCAGTGGTGCCAGTGCACTCTCTGGACTCACTGCACTGCATCCCCAGTGGTGCCAGTGCACTCTCTGGACTCACTGCACTGCATCCCCAGTGGTGCCAGTGCACTCTCTGGACTCACTGCACTGCATCCCCAGTGGTGCCAGTGCACTCTCTGGACTCACTGCACTGCATCCCCAGTGGTGCCAGTGCACTCTCTGGACTCACTGCACTGCATCCCCAGTGGTGCCAGTGCACTCTCTGGACTCACTGCAGTGCATCCCCAGTGGTGCCAGTGCACTCTCTGGACTCACTGCAGTGCATCCCCAGTGGTGCCAGTGCACTCTCTGGACTCACTGCACTGCATCCCCAGTGGTGCCAGTGCACTCTCTGGACTCACTGCACTGCATCCCCAGTGGTGCCAGTGCACTCTCTGGACTCACTGCACTGCATCCCCAGTGGTGCCAGTGCACTCTCTGGACTCACTGCAGTGCATCCCCAGTGGTGCCAGTGCACTCTCTGGACTCACTGCAGTGCATCCCCAGTGGTGCCAGTGTACTCTCTGGACTCACTGCAGTGCATCCCCAGTGGTGCCAGTGCACTCTCTGGACTCACTGCACTGCATCCCCAGTGGTGCCAGTGCACTCTCTGGACTCACTGCACTGCATCCCCAGTGGTGCCAGTGCACTCTCTGGACTCACTGCACTGCATCCCCAGTGGTGCCAGTGCACTCTCTGGACTCACTGCACTGCATCCCCAGTGGTGCCAGTGCACTCTCTGGACTCACTGCAGTGCATCCCCAGTGGTGCCAGTGCACTCTCTGGACTCACTGCACTGCATCCCCAGTGGTGCCAGTGCACTCTCTGGACTCACTGCACTGCATCCCCAGTGGTGCCAGTGCACTCTCTGGACTCACTGCAGTGCATCCCCAGTGGTGCCAGTGCACTCTCTGGACTCACTGCAGTGCATCCCCAGTGGTGCCAGTGCACTCTCTGGACTCACTGCACTGCATCCCCAGTGGTGCCAGTGCACTCTCTGGACTCACTGCACTGCATCCCCAGTGGTGCCAGTGCACTCTCTGGACTCACTGCACTGCATCCCCAGTGGTGCCAGTGCACTCTCTGGACTCACTGCACTGCATCCCCAGTGGTGCCAGTGCACTCTCTGGACTCACTGCACTGCATCCCCAGTGGTGCCAGTGCACTCTCTGGACTCACTGCAGTGCATCCCCAGTGGTGCCAGTGCACTCTCTGGACTCACTGCAGTGCATCCCCAGTGGTGCCAGTGCACTCTCTGGACTCACTGCACTGCATCCCCAGTGGTGCCAGTGCACTCTCTGGACTCACTGCACTGCATCCCCAGTGGTGCCAGTGCACTCTCTGGACTCACTGCACTGCATCCCCAGTGGTGCCAGTGCACTCTCTGGACTCACTGCACTGCATCCCCAGTGGTGCCAGTGCACTCTCTGGACTCACTGCACTGCATCCCCAGTGGTGCCAGTGCACTCTCTGGACTCACTGCACTGCATCCCCAGTGGTGCCAGTGCACTCTCTGGACTCACTGCACTGCATCCCCAGTGGTGCCAGTGCACTCTCTGGACTCACTGCACTGCATCCCCAGTGGTGCCAGTGCACTCTCTGGACTCACTGCACTGCATCCCCAGTGGTGCCAGTGCACTCTCTGGACTCACTGCACTGCATCCCCAGTGGTGCCAGTGCACTCTCTGGACTCACTGCACTGCATCCCCAGTGGTGCCAGTGCACTCTCTGGACTCACTGCACTGCATCCCCAGTGGTGCCAGTGCACTCTCTGGACTCACTGCACTGCATCCCCAGTGGTGCCAGTGCACTCTCTGGACTCACTGCACTGCATCCCCACTGGTGCCAGTGCACTCTCTGGACTCACTGCACTGCATCCCCAGTGGTGCCAGTGCACTCTCTGGAGTCACTGCACTGCATCCCCAGTGGTGCCAGTGCACTCTCTGGACTCACTGCACTGCATCCCCAGTGGTGCCAGTGCACTCTCTGGACTCACTGCACTGCATCCCCAGTGGTGCCAGTGCACTCTCTGGACTCACTGCACTGCATCCCCAGTGGTGCCAGTGCACTCTCTGGACTCACTGCACTGCATCCCCAGTGGTGCCAGTGCACTCTCTGGAGTCACTGCAGTGCATCCCCAGTGGTGCCAGTGCACTCTCTGGACTCACTGCACTGCATCCCCACTGGTGCCAGTGCACTCTCTGGACTCACTGCACTGCATCCCCAGTGGTGCCAGTGCACTCTCTGGACTCACTGCACTGCATCTCCAGTGGTGCCAGTGCACTCTCTGGACTCACTGCACTGCATCCCCAGTGGTGCCAGTGCACTCTCTGGACTCACTGCACTGCATCCCCAGTGGTGCCAGTGCACTCTCTGGAGTCACTGCAGTGCATCCCCAGTGGTGCCAGTGCACTCTCTGGACTCACTGCACTGCATCCCCAGTGGTGCCAGTGCACTCTCTGGACTCACTGCACTGCATCCCCAGTGGTGCCAGTGCACTCTCTGGACTCACTGCACTGCATCCCCAGTGGTGCCAGTGCACTCTCTGGACTCACTGCACTGCATCCCCAGTGGTGCCAGTGCACTCTCTGGACTCACTGCACTGCATCCCCAGTGGTGCCAGTGCACTCTCTGGACTCACTGCACTGCATCCCCAGTGGTGCCAGTGCACTCTCTGGACTCACTGCACTGCATCCCCAGTGGTGCCAGTGCACTCTCTGGACTCACTGCACTGCATCCCCAGTGGTGCCAGTGCACTCTCTGGACTCACTGCACTGCATCCCCAGTGGTGCCAGTGCACTCTCTGGACTCACTGCACTGCATCCCCAGTGGTGCCAGTGCACTCTCTGGACTCACTGCACTGCATCCCCAGTGGTGCCAGTGCACTCTCTGGACTCACTGCACTGCATCCCCAGTGGTGCCAGTGCACTCTCTGGACTCACTGCACTGCATCCCCAGTGGTGCCAGTGCACTCTCTGGACTCACTGCACTGCATCCCCAGTGGTGCCAGTGCACTCTCTGGACTCACTGCACTGCATCCCCAGTGGTGCCAGTGCACTCTCTGGACTCACTGCACTGCATCCCCAGTGGTGCCAGTGCACTCTCTGGACTCACTGCACTGCATCCCCAGTGGTGCCAGTGCACTCTCTGGACTCACTGCACTGCATCCCCAGTGGTGCCAGTGCACTCTCTGGGACTCACTGCACTGCATCCCCAGTGGTGCAGAGCACTCCCTGGAGTCACTGCAGTGCATCCCCAGTGGTGCCAGTGCACTCTCTGGACCCACTGCACTGCATCCCCCGTGGTGCCAGTGCATTCTCTGGACTCACTGCACTGCATCCCTAATGGTACCAGTGCACTCTCTGAACTCACTGCACTGCATCCCCAGTGGTGCCAGTGCACTCTCTGGACTCACTGCACTGCATCCCCAGTGGTGCCAGTGCACTCTCTGGACTCACTGCACTGCATCTCCAGTGGTGCCAGTGCACTCTCTGGACTCACTGCACTGCATCCCCAGTGGTGCCAGTGCACTCTCTGGACTCACTGCACTGCATCCCCAGTGGTGCCAGTGTACTCTCTGTACTCACTGCACTGCATCCCCAGTGGTGCCAGTGCTCTCTCTGGACTCACTTCACTGCTTCACCACTGGTGCCAGTGCACTCTCTGGACTCACTGCACTGCATCCCCAGTGGTGCCAGTGCACTCTCTGAACTCACTGCACTGCATCACCAGTGGTGCCAGTGCACTCTCTGGACTCACTGCTCTGCATCCCCAGTGGTGCCAGTGCACTCTCTGGACCCACTGCACCGCATCCCCAATGGTGCCAGTGCACTCTCTGGACTCACTGCACTGCATCCCCAGTGGTGCCAGTGCACTCTCTGGACTCACTGCAGTGCATCCCCAGTGATGCCAGTGCACTCTCTGGACTCACTGCACTGCATCCCCAGTGGTGCCAGTGCACTCTCTGGACTCACTGCAGTGCATCCCCAGTGGTGCCAGTGCACTCTCTGGACTCACTGCACTGCATCCCCAGTGGTGCCAGTGCACTCTCTGGACCCACTGCACTGCATCCCCAATGGTGCCAGTGCACTCTCTGGACTCACTGCACTGCATCCCCAGTGGTGCCAGTGCACTCCCTGGAGTCACTGCACTGCATCCCCAGTGGTGCCAGTGCACTCTCTGGACTCACTGCACTGCATCCCCAGTGGTGCCAGTGCATTCTCTGGACTCACTGCACTCCATCCCCAGTGCTGCCAGTGCACTCTCTGGACTCACTGCACTGCATCCCCAGTGGTGCCAGTGCACTCTCTGGACTCACTGCACTGCATCCCCAATGTGCCAGTGCACTCTCTGGACTCACTGCACTGCATCCCCAGTGGTGCCAGTGCACTCTCTGGACTCACTGCACTGCATCCCCAGTGGTGCCAGTGCACTCTCTGGACTCACTGCACTGCATCCCCAGTGGTGCCAGTGCACTCTCTGGACTCACTGCACTGCATCCCCAGTGGTGCCAGTGCACTCTCTGGACTCACTGCACTGCATCCCCAGTGGTGCCAGTGCACTCTCTGGAGTCACTGCACTGCTTCCCCAGTGCTTCCAGTGCACGCTCTGGACTCACTGCACTTCTTCCCCACTGGTGCCAGTGCACTCTTGGGACTCACTGCACTGCATCCCCAGTGGTGCCAGTGCACTCCCTGGAGTCACTGCACTGCATCCCCAGTGGTGCCAGTGCACTCTCTGGACTCACTGCACTCCATCCCCAGTGGTGCCAGTGCACTCTCTGGACTCACTGCACTGCATCCCCACTGGTGTCAGTGCACTCTCTGGACCCACTGCACTGCATCCCCACTGGTGCCAGTGAACTCTCTGGACTCACTGCACTGCATCCCCAGTGGTGCCAGTGCACTCTCTGGACCCACGGCGCTGCATCCCCACTGGTGCCAGTGCACTCTCTGAGCTCACTGCACTGCATCCCCAGTGATGCCAGTGCAGTCTCTGGACTGACTGCACTGCATCCCCAGTGGTTCCAGTGCACTCTCTGGACTCACTGCACTGCATCCCCGGTGGTGCCAGTGCACTCTCTGGAGTCACTGCACTGCATCCCCACTGGTGCCAGTGCACTCTCTGGACCCACTGCACTGCATCCCCAGTGGTGCCAGTGCACTCTCTGGACTCACTGCACTGCATCCCCAGTGGTGCCAGTGCACTCGCTGGACTCACTGCACTGCATCCCCACTGGTGCCAGTGCACTCTCTGGACTCACCGGAGTGCATCCCAGTGGTGCCAGTGCACTCTCTGGACTCACTGCACTGCATCCCCAGTGGTGCCAGGGCACTCTCTGGATTCACCGCAGTACATCTCCAGTGGTGCCAGTGCACTCTCTGGACTCACTGCACTGCATCCCCAGTGGTGCCAGTGCACTCTCTGTAGTCACTGCAGTGCATCCCCAGTGGTGCCAGTGCACTCTAAGGACTCACTGCACTGCATCCCCAGTGGTGGCAGTGCACTCTCTGGAGTCACTGCACTGCATCCCCAGTGGTGCCAGTGCACTCTCTGGACTCACTGTACTACATCACCAGTCGTGCCAGTGCACTCTCTGGACTCACTGCACTGCATCCCCAGTGGTGCCAGTGTACTCCCTGGACTCACTGCAGTGCATCCCCAGTGGTGCCAGTGTACTCTCTGCACTCACTGCAGTGCATCCCCAGTGGTGCCAGTGTACTCTCTGCACTCACTGCAGTGCATCCCCAGTGGTGCCAGTGCACTCTCTGGACTCACTGCACTGCATCCCCAGTGGTGCCACTGCACTCTCTGGACTCACTGCACTGCATCCCCAGTGGTGCCAGTGCACTCTCTGGACTCACTGCACTACAAACCCAAGGTGCCAGTGCACTCTCTGGACTCACTGCACTGCATCCCCAGTGGTGCCAGTGCACTCTCTGGACTCACTGCATTGCATCCCCAGTGGTGCCAGTGCACTCTCTGGACTCACTGCAGTGCATCCCCACTGGTGCCAGTGCACTCTCTGGACTCACTGCACTGCATCCCCAAGGTGCCAGTGCACTCTCTGGACTCACTGCACTGCATCCCCACTGGTGCGAGTGCACTCTCTGGACTCACTGCAGTGCATCCCCAGTGGTGCCAGTGCACTCTCTGGACTCACTGCACTGCATTCCCTAGTGGTGCCAGTGCACTCTCTGGACTCACTGCACTGCATCCCCAGTGGTGCCACTGCACTCTCTGGACTCACTGCACTGCATCCCCAGTGGTGCCAGTGCACTCTCTGGACTCACTGCACTACAACCCCAAGGTGCCAGTGCACTCTCTGGACTCACTGCACTGCATCCCCAGTGGTGCCAGTGCACTCTCTGGACTCACTGCTGCATCCCCAGTGGTGCCAGTGCACTCTCTGGACTCACTGCAGTGCATCCCCAGTGGTGCCAGTGCACTCTCTGGAGTCACTGCACTGCGTCCCCAGTGGCGCCAGTGCACTCTCTGGACTCACTGTACTACATCACCCGTCGTGCCAGTGCACTCTCTGGACTCACTGCACTGCATCCCCAGTGGTGCCAGTGTACTCCCTGGACTCACTGCAGTGCATCCCCAGTGGTGCCAGTGTACTCTCTGCACTCACTGCAGTGCATCCCCAGTGGTGCCAGTGTACTCTCTGCACTCACTGCAGTGCATCCCCAGTGGTGCCAGTGCACTCTCTGGACTCACTGCACTGCATCCCCAGTGGTGCCACTGCACTCTCTAGACTCACTGCACTGCATCCCCAGTGGTGCCAGTGCACTCTCTGGACTCACTGCACTACAACCCCAAGGTGCCAGTGCACTCTCTGGACTCACTGCACTGCATCCCCAGTGGTGCCAGTGCACTCTCTGGACTCACTGCAGTGCATCCCCAGTGGTGCCAGTGCACTCTCTGGACTCACTGCAGTGCATCCCCAGTGGTGCCAGTGCACTCTTGGGACTCACTGCACTGCATCCCCAGTGGTGCCAGTGCACTCTCTAGAGTCACTGCAGTGCATCCCCAGTGGTGCCAGTGCACTCTCTGGACTCACTGCAGTGCATCCCCAGTGGTGCCAGTGCACTCTGTGGACTCACTGCACTGCATCCCCAGTGGTGCCAGTGCACTCTCTGGACTCACTGCACTGCATCCCCAGTGGTGCCAGTGTTCTCTCTGGACTCACTGCACTGCATCACCCATGGTGCCTGTGCATTCTCTGGAGTCACTGCAATGCATCCCCAATGGTGCCAGTGCACTCTCTGGACTCACTGCACTGCATCCCCAGTGGTGCCTGTGCAGTCTCCGGACTCACTGCACTGCATCCCCAGTGGTGCCAGTGCAATCTCTGGACTCACTGTAGTGCATCTCCATTGGTGCAAGTGCACTCTCTGGACTCAGCGCAGTGCAGCCCCAGTGATGCCAGTGCAGTCTCTGGACTGACTGCACTGCATCCCCAGTGGTTCCAGTGCACTCTCTGGACTCACTGCACTGCATCCCCAGTGGTGCCAGTGCACTCTCTGGACTCACTGCACTGCATCCCCAGTGGTGCCAGTGCACTCGCTGGACTCACTGCACTGCATCCCCAGTTGTGCCAGTGCACTCTCTGAACTCACTGCACTGCATCCCCAGTGGTGCCAGTGCACTCTCTGGACTCACCGGAGTGCATCCCAGTGGTGCCAGTGCACTCTCTGGACTCACTGCACTGCATCCCCAGTGGTGCCAGTTCACTCTCTGGATTCACCGCAGTACATCTCCAGTGGTGCCAGTGCACTCTCTGGACTCACTGCAGTGCATCCCCAGTGGTGCCAGTGTACTCTCTGTACTCACTGCACTGCATCCCCACTGGTGCCAGTGCTCTCTCTGGACTCACTTCACTGCATCCCCAGTGGTGCCAGTGCACTCTCTGGACTCACTGCACTGCATCCCCAGTGGTGCCAGTGCACTCTCTGGACTCACTGCACTGCATCCCCAGTGGTGCCAGTGCACTCTCTGGACTCACTGCACTGCATCCCCACTGGTGCCAGTGCACTCTCTGGACACACTGCACTGCATCCCCAGTGGTGCCAGTGCACTCTCTGGACCCACTGCACTGCATCCCCTCTGGTGCCAGTGCACTCTCTGGAGTCACTGCACTGCATCCCCAGTGGTGCCAGTGCACTCTCTGGACTCACTGCACTGCATCCCCAGTGGTGCCAGTGCACTCTCTGGACTCACTGCACTGCATCCCCAGTGGTGCCAGTGCACTCTCTGGACTCACTGCACTGCATCCCCACTGGTGCCAGTGCACTCTCTGGACTAACTGCACTGCATCCCCAGTGGTGCCAGTGCACTCTCTAGTCTCACTGCACTGCATCCCCAGTGGTGCAGAGCACTCCCTGGAGTCACTGCAGTGCATCCCCAGTGGTGCCAGTGCACTCTCTGGACCCACTGCACTGCATCCCCCGTGGTGCCAGTGCATTCTCTGGACTCACTGCACTGCATCCCTAATGGTACCAGTGCACTCTCTGAACTCACTGCACTGCATCCCCAGTGGTGCCAGTGCACTCTCTGGACTCACTGCACTGCATCCCCAGTGGTGCCAGTGCACTCTCTGGACTCACTGCACTGCATCTCCAGTGGTGCCAGTGCACTCTCTGGACTCACTGCACTGCATCCCCAGTGGTGCCAGTGCACTCTCTGGACTCACTGCACTGCATCCCCAGTGGTGCCAGTGTACTCTCTGTACTCACTGCACTGCATCCCCAGTGGTGCCAGTGCTCTCTCTGGACTCACTTCACTGCTTCACCACTGGTGCCAGTGCACTCTCTGGACTCACTGCACTGCATCCCCAGTGGTGCCAGTGCACTCTCTGAACTCACTGCACTGCATCACCAGTGGTGCCAGTGCACTCTCTGGACTCACTGCTCTGCATCCCCAGTGGTGCCAGTGCACTCTCTGGACCCACTGCACCGCATCCCCAATGGTGCCAGTGCACTCTCTGGACTCACTGCACTGCATCCCCAGTGGTGCCAGTGCACTCTCTGGACTCACTGCAGTGCATCCCCAGTGATGCCAGTGCACTCTCTGGACTCACTGCACTGCATCCCCAGTGGTGCCAGTGCACTCTCTGGACTCACTGCACTGCATCCCCAATGGTGCCAGTGCACTCTCTGGACTCACTGCACTGCATCCCCAGTGGTGCCAGTGCACTCTCTGGACCCACTGCACTGCATCCCCAATGGTGCCAGTGCACTCTCTGGACTCACTGCACTGCATCCCCAGTGGTGCCAGTGCACTCCCTGGAGTCACTGCACTGCATCCCCAGTGGTGCCAGTGCACTCTCTGGACTCACTGCACTGCATCCCCAGTGGTGCCAGTGCATTCTCTGGACTCACTGCACTCCATCCCCAGTGCTGCCAGTGCACTCTATGGACTCACTGCACTGCATCCCCAGTGGTGCCAGTGCACTCTCTGGACTCACTGCACTGCATCCCCAATGTGCCAGTGCACTCTCTGGACTCACTGCACTGCATCCCCAGTGGTGCCAGTGCACTCTCTGGACTCACTGCACTGCATCCCAAGTGCTGCCAGTGCACTCTCTGGACTCACTGCACTGCATCCCCAGTGGTGCCAGTGCACTCTCTGGACTCACTGCACTGCATCCCCAGTGGTGCCAGTGCACTCTCTGGAGTCACTGCACTGCATCCCCAGTGGTGCCAGTGCACACACTGGAGTCACTGCACTGCTTCCCCAGTGCTTCCAGTGCACGCTCTGGACTCACTGCACTTCTTCCCCACTGGTGCCAGTGCACTCTCTGGACTCACTGCACTACAACCCCAAGGTGCCAGTGCACTCTCTGGACTCACTGCACTGCATCCCCAGTGGTGCCAGTGCACTCTCTGGACTCACTGCAGTGCATCCCCAGTGGTGCCAGTGCACTCTCTGGACTCACTGCAGTGCATCCCCAGTGGTGCCAGTGCACTCTCTGGAGTCACTGCACTGCGTCCCCAGTGGCGCCAGTGCACTCTCTGGACTCACTGTACTACATCACCAGTCGTGCCAGTGCACTCTCTGGACTCACTGCACTGCATCCCCAGTGGTGCCAGTGTACTCCCTGGACTCACTGCAGTGCATCCCCAGTGGTGCCAGTGTACTCTCTGCACTCACTGCACTGCATCCCCAGTGGTGCCAGTGTACTCTCTGCACTCACTGCAGTGCATCCCCAGTGGTGCCAGTGCACTCTCTGGACTCACTGCACTGCATCCCCAGTGGTGCCACTGCACTCTCTAGACTCACTGCACTGCATCCCCAGTGGTGCCAGTGCACTCTCTGGACTCACTGCACTACAACCCCAAGGTGCCAGTGCACTCTCTGGACTCACTGCACTGCATCCCCAGTGGTGCCAGTGCACTCTCTGGACTCAGCTGCAGTGCAGCCCCAGTGATGCCAGTGCACTCTCTGGACTCACTGCACTGCATCCCCAGTTGTGCCAGTGCACTCTCTGAACTCACTGCACTGCATCCCCAGTGGTGCCAGTGCACTCTCTGGACTCACTGCAGTGCATCCCAGTGGTGCCAGTGCACTCTCTGGACTCACTGCACTGCATCCCCAGTGGTGCCAGTTCACTCTCTGGACTCACCGCAGTACATCCCAGTGGTGCCAGTGCACTCTCTGGACTCACTGCAGTGCATCCCCAGTGGTGCCAGTGTACTCTCTGACTCACTGCACTGCATCCCCACTGGTGCCAGTGCACTCTCTGGACTCACTGCACTGCATCCCCAGTGGTGCCAGTGCACTCTCTGGACTCACTGCACTGCATCCCCAGTGGTGCCAGTGCACTCTCTGGACTCACTGCACTGCATCCCCAGTGGTGCCAGTGCACTCTCTGGACTCACTGCACTGCATCCCCACTGGTGCCAGTGCACTCTCTGGACTCACTGCACTGCATCCCCAGTGGTGCCAGTGCACTCTCTGGACCCACTGCACTGCATCCCCTCTGGTGCCAGTGCACTCTCTGGAGTCACTGCACTGCATCCCCAGTGGTGCCAGTGCACTCTCTGGACTCACTGCACTGCATCCCCAGTGGTGCCAGTGCACTCTCTGGACTCACTGCACTGCATCCCCAGTGGTGCCAGTGCACTCTCTGGACTCACTGCACTGCATCCCCACTGGTGCCAGTGCACTCTCTGGACTCACTGCACTGCATCCCCAGTGGTGCCAGTGCACTCTCTGGACTCACTGCACTGCATCCCCAGTGGTGCAGAGCACTCCTGGAGTCACTGCAGTGCATCCCCAGTGGTGCCAGTGCACTCTCTGGACTCACTGCACTGCATCCCCAGTGGTGCCAGTGCACTCTCTGGACTCACTGCACTGCATCCCTAATGGTGCCAGTGCACTCTCTGAACTCACTGCACTGCATCCCCAGTGGTGCCAGTGCACTCTCTGGACTCACTGCACTGCATCCCCAGTGGTGCCAGTGCACTCTCTGGACTCACTGCACTGCATCTCCAGTGGTGCCAGTGCACTCTCTGGACTCACTGCACTGCATCCCCAGTGGTGCCAGTGCACTCTCTGGACTCACTGCACTGCATCCCCAGTGGTGCCAGTGTACTCTCTGTACTCACTGCACTGCATCCCCAGTGGTGCCAGTGCTCTCTCTGGACTCACTTCACTGCTTCACCACTGGTGCCAGTGCACTCTCTGGACTCACTGCACTGCATCCCCAGTGGTGCCAGTGCACTCTCTGAACTCACTGCACTGCATCCCAGTGGTGCCAGTGCACTCTCTGGACTCACTGCTCTGCATCCCCAGTGGTGCCAGTGCACTCTCTGGACCCACTGCACCGCATCCCCAATGGTGCCAGTGCACTCTCTGGACTCACTGCACTGCATCCCCAGTGGTGCCAGTGCACTCTCTGGACTCACTGCAGTGCATCCCCAGTGATGCCAGTGCACTCTCTGGACTCACTGCACTGCATCCCCAGTGGTGCCAGTGCACTCTCTGGACTCACTGCAGTGCATCCCCAATGGTGCCAGTGCACTCTCTGGACTCACTGCACTGCATCCCCAGTGGTGCCAGTGCACTCTCTGGACCCACTGCACTGCATCCCCAATGGTGCCAGTGCACTCTCTGGACTCACTGCACTGCATCCCCAGTGGTGCCAGTGCACTCCCTGGAGTCACTGCACTGCATCCCCAGTGGTGCCAGTGCACTCTCTGGACTCACTGCACTGCATCCCCAGTGGTGCCAGTGCATTCTCTGGACTCACTGCACTGCATCCCCAGTGGTGCCAGTGCACTCTCTGGACTCACTGCACTGCATCCCCAGTGGTGCCAGTGCACTCTCTGGACTCACTGCACTGCATCCCCAGTGGTGCCAGTGCACTCTCTGGACTCACTGCACTGCATCCCCAGTGGTGCCAGTGCACTCTCTGGACTCACTGCACTGCATCCCCAGTGGTGCCAGTGCACTCTCTGGACTCACTGCACTGCATCCCCAGTGGTGCCAGTGCACTCTCTGGACTCACTGCACTGCATCCCCAGTGGTGCCAGTGCACTCTCTGGACTCACTGCACTGCATCCCCAGTGGTGCCAGTGCACTCTCTGGACTCACTGCACTGCATCCCCAGTGGTGCCAGTGCACTCTCTGGACTCACTGCACTGCTTCCCCACTGGTGCCAGTGCACTCTCTGGACTCACTGCACTGCATCCCCAGTGGTGCCAGTGCACTCTCTGGAGTCACTGCACTGCATCCCCAGTGGTGCCAGTGCACTCTCTGGACTCACTGCACTGCATCCCCAGTGGTGCCAGTGCACTCTCTGGACTCACTGCACTGCATCCCCACTGGTGCCAGTGCACTCTCTGGACTCACTGCACTGCATCCCCAGTGGTGCCAGTGCACTCTCTGGACTCACTGCACTGCATCCCCAGTGGTGCCAGTGCACTCTCTGGACTCACTGCACTGCATCCCCAGTGGTGCCAGTGCACTCTCTGGACTCACTGCACTGCATCCCCAGTGGTGCCAGTGCACTCTCTGGACTCACTGCACTGCATCCCCAGTGGTGCCAGTGCACTCTCTGGACTCACTGCACTGCATCCCCAGTGGTGCCAGTGCACTCTCTGGACTCACTGCACTGCATCCCCAGTGGTGCCAGTGCACTCTCTGGACTCACTGCACTGCATCCCCAGTGGTGCCAGTGCACTCTCTGGACTCACTGCACTGCATCCCCAGTGGTGCCAGTGCACTCTCTGGACTCACTGGGGTGCATCCCCAGTGGTGCCAGTGCACTCTCTGGACTCACTGCACTGCATCCCCAGTGGTGCCAGTGCACTCTCTGGACTCACTGCACTGCATCCCCAGTGGTGCCAGTGCACTCTCTGGACTCACTGCACTGCATCCCCAGTGGTGCCAGTGCACTCTCTGGACTCACTGCACTGCATCCCCAGTGGTGCCAGTGCACTCTCTGGACTCACTGCACTGCATCCCCAGTGGTGCCAGTGCACTCTCTGGACTCACTGCAGTGCATCCCCAGTGGTGCCAGTGCACTCTCTGGACTCACTGCACTGCATCCCCAGTGGTGCCAGTGCACTCTCTGGAGTCACTGCAGTGCATCCCCAGTGGTGCCAGTGCACTCTCTGGACTCACTGCACTGCATCCCCAGTGGTGCCAGTGCACTCTCTGGACTCACTGCACTGCATCCCCAGTGGTGCCAGTGCACTCTCTGGACTCACTGCACTGCATCCCCAGTGGTGCCAGTGCACTCTCTGGACTCACTGCACTGCATCCCCAGTGGTGCCAGTGCACTCTCTGGACTCACTGCAGTGCATCCCCAGTGGTGCCAGTGCACTCTCTGGACTCACTGCAGTGCATCCCCAGTGGTGCCAGTGCACTCTCTGGACTCACTGCAGTGCATCCCCAGTGGTGCCAGTGCACTCTCTGGACTCACTGCACTGCATCCCCAGTGGTGCCAGTGCACTCTCTGGACTCACTGCACTGCATCCCCAGTGGTGCCAGTGCACTCTCTGGACTCACTGCACTGCATCCCCAGTGGTGCCAGTGCACTCTCTGGACTCACTGCACTGCATCCCCAGTGGTGCCAGTGCACTCTCTGGACTCACTGCATTGCATCCCCAGTGGTGCCAGTGCACTCTCTGGACTCACTGCAGTGCATCCCCACTGGTGCCAGTGCACTCTCTGGACTCACTGCACTGCATCCCCAAGGTGCCAGTGCACTCTCTGGACTCACTGCACTGCATCCCCACTGGTGCCAGTGCACTCTCTGGACTCACTGCAGTGCATCCCCAGTGGTGCCAGTGCACTCTCTGGAGTCACTGCACTGCATCCCTAGTGGTGCCAGTGCACTCTCTGGACTCACTGCACTGCATCCCCAGTGGTGCCAGTGCACTCTCTGGACTCACTGCACTGCATCCCCAGTGGTGCCAGTGCACTCTCTGGACTCACTGCACTGCATCCCCAGTGGTGCCAGTGCACTCTCTGGACTCACTGCACTGCATCCCCAGTGGTGCCAGTGCACTCTCTGGACTCACTGCACTCCATCCCCAGTGGTGCCAGTGCACTCTCTGGACTCACTGCACTGCATCCCCACTGGTGTCAGTGCACTCTCTGGACCCACTGCACTGCATCCCCACTGGTGCCAGTGAACTCTCTGGACTCACTGCACTGCATCCCCAGTGGTGCCAGTGCACTCTCTGGACCCACGGCGCTGCATCCCCACTGGTGCCAGTGCACTCTCTGAGCTCACTGCACTGCATCCCCAGTGATGCCAGTGCAGTCTCTGGACTGACTGCACTGCATCCCCAGTGGTTCCAGTGCACTCTCTGGACTCACTGCACTGCATCCCCGGTGGTGCCAGTGCACTCTCTGGAGTCACTGCACTGCATCCCCACTGGTGCCAGTGCACTCTCTGGACTCACTGCACTGCATCCCCACTGGTGCCAGTGCACTCTCTGGACTCACTGCACTGCATCCCCAGTGGTGCCAGTGCACTCTCTGGACTCAACGGGGTGCATCCCCAGTGGTGCCAGTGCACTCTCTGGACCCACTGCACTGCATCCCCAGTGGTGCCAGTGCACTCTCTGGACTCACTGCACTGCATCCCCAGTGGTGCCAGTGCACTCGCTGGACTCACTGCACTGCATCCCCACTGGTGCCAGTGCACTCTCTGGACTCACTGCAGTGCATCCCCAGTGGTGCCAGTGCACTCTCTGGACTCACTGCACTGCATCCCCAGTGGTGCCAGTGCACTCTCTGGATTCACCGCAGTACATCTCCAGTGGTGCCAGTGCACTCTCTGGACTCACTGCACTGCATCCCCAGTGGTGCCAGTGCACTCTCTGTAGTCACTGCAGTGCATCCCCAGTGGTGCCAGTGCACTCTAAGGACTCACTGCACTGCATCCCCAGTGGTGCCAGTGCACTCTCTGGAGTCACTGCACTGCATCCCCAGTGGTGCCAGTGCACTCTCTGGACTCACTGCACTGCATCCCCAGTGGTGCCAGTGCACTCTCTGGACTCACTGCACTGCATCCCCAGTGGTGCCAGTGCACTCTCTGGACTCACTGCACTGCATCCCCAGTGGTGCCACTGCACTCTCTGGACTCACTGCACTGCATCCCCAGTGGTGCCAGTGCACTCTCTGGACTCACTGCACTACAAACCCAAGGTGCCAGTGCACTCTCTGGACTCACTGCACTGCATCCCCAGTGGTGCCAGTGCACTCTCTGGACTCACTGCATTGCATCCCCAGTGGTGCCAGTGCACTCTCTGGACTCACTGCAGTGCATCCCCACTGGTGCCAGTGCACTCTCTGGACTCACTGCACTGCATCCCCAAGGTGCCAGTGCACTCTCTGGACTCACTGCACTGCATCCCCACTGGTGCGAGTGCACTCTCTGGACTCACTGCAGTGCATCCCCAGTGGTGCCAGTGCACTCTCTGGAGTCACTGCACTGCATTCCCTAGTGGTGCCAGTGCACTCTCTGGACTCACTGCACTGCATCCCCAGTGGTGCCACTGCACTCTCTGGACTCACTGCACTGCATCCCCAGTGGTGCCAGTGCACTCTCTGGACTCACTGCACTACAACCCCAAGGTGCCAGTGCACTCTCTGGACTCACTGCACTGCATCCCCAGTGGTGCCAGTGCACTCTCTGGACTCACTGCAGTGCATCCCCAGTGGTGCCAGTGCACTCTCTGGACTCACTGCAGTGCATCCCCAGTGGTGCCAGTGCACTCTCTGGAGTCACTGCACTGCGTCCCCAGTGGTGCCAGTGCACTCTCTGGACTCACTGTACTACATCCCCAGTCGTGCCAGTGCACTCTCTGGACTCACTGCACTGCATCCCCAGTGGTGCCAGTGTACTCCCTGGACTCACTGCAGTGCATCCCCAGTGGTGCCAGTGTACTCTCTGGACTCACTGCACTGCATCCCCAGTGGTGCCAGTGCACTCTCTGGACTCACTGCAGTGCATCCCCAGTGGTGCCAGTGCACTCTCTGGACTCACTGCACTGCATCCCCAGTGGTGCCAGTGCACTCTCTGGACTCACTGCACTGCATCCCCAGTGGTGCCAGTGCACTCTCTGGACTCACTGCACTGCATCCCCAGTGGTGCCAGTGCACTCTCTGGACTCACTGCACTGCATCCCCAGTGGTGCCAGTGCACTCTCTGGACTCACTGCAGTGCATCCCCAGTGGTGCCAGTGCACTCTCTGGACTCACTGCAGTGCATCCCCAGTGGTGCCAGTGCACTCTCTGGACTCACTGCACTGCATCCCCAGTGGTGCCAGTGCACTCTCTGGAGTCACTGCACTGCATCCCCAGTGGTGCCAGTGCACTCTCTGGACTCACTGCACTGCATCCCCAGTGGTGCCAGTGCACTCTCTGGACTCACTGCACTGCATCCCCAGTGGTGCCAGTGCACTCTCTGGACTCACTGCACTGCATCCCCAGTGGTGCCAGTGCACTCTCTGGACTCACTGCACTGCATCCCCAGTGGTGCCAGTGCACTCTCTGGACTCACTGCAGTGCATCCCATTGGTGCCAGTGCACTCTCTGGACTCAGCTGCAGTGCATCCCCAGTGGTGCCAGTGCACTCTCTGGACTCACTGCACTGCATCCCCAGTGGTGCCAGTGCACTCTCTGGACTCACTGCACTGCATCCCCGGTGGTGCCAGTGCACTCTCTGGGGTCACTGCACTGCATCCCCACTGGTGCCAGTGCACTCTCTGGACTCACTGCACTGCATCCCCACTGGTGCCAGTGCACTCTCTGGACTCACTGCACTGCATCCCCAGTGGTGCCAGTGCACTCTCTGGACTCACTGGGGTGCATCCCCAGTGGTGCCAGTGCACTCTCTGGACTCACTGCACTGCATCCCCAGTGGTGCCAGTGCACTCTCTGGACTCACTGCACTGCATCCCCAGTGGTGCCAGTGCACTCGCTGGACTCACTGCACTGCATCCCCAGTTGTGCCAGTGCACTCTCTGAACTCACTGCACTGCATCCCCAGTGGTGCCAGTGCACTCTCTGGACTCACCGGAGTGCATCCCAGTGGTGCCAGTGCACTCTCTGGACTCACTGCACTGCATCCCCAGTGGTGCCAGTGCACTCTCTGGATTCACCGCAGTACATCTCCAGTGGTGCCAGTGCACTCTCTGGACTCACTGCACTGCATCCCCACTGGTGCCAGTACACTGTCTGGTGTCACTGCACTGCATCCCCAGTGGTGCCAGTGCACTCTCTGGACTCACTGCACTGCATCCCCACTGGTGCCAGTGCACTCTCTGGACTCACTGCACTGCATCCCCAGTGGTGCCAGTGCACTCTCTAGTCTCACTGCACTGCATCCCCAGTGCTGCAGAGCACTCCCTGGAGTCACTGCAGTGCATCTGCAGTGGTGCCAGTGCACTCTCTGGACTCACTGCACTGCATCCCCACTGGTGCCAGTGCACTCTCTGGACTCACTGCACTTTATCCCCAGTGCTGCCAGTGCACTCTCTGGATTCACTGCACTGCATCTCCACTGGTGCCAGTGCACTCTCTAGACTCACTGCACTGCATCCCCAGTGGTGCCAGCGCACTCTCTGGACTCACTGCACTGCATCTCCAGTGGTGCCAGTGCACTCTCTGGACTCACTGCACTGCATCCCCAGTGGTGCCAGTGCACTCTCTGGACTCACTGCACTGCATCCCCAGTGGTGCCTGTGCACTCTCTGTAGTCACTGCAGTGCATCCCCAGTGGTGCCAGTGCACTCTCTGGCCTCACTGCACTGCATCCCCAGTGGTGCCAGTGCACTCTCTGGACTCACTGCACTGCATCTCCAGTGGTGCCAGTGCACTCTCTGGACTCACTGCACTGCATCCCCAGTGGTGCCAGTGCACTCTCTGGACTCACTGCACTGCATCCCCACTGGTGCCAGTGTACTCTCTGTACTCACTGCACTGCATCCCCACTGGTGCCAGTGCTCTCTCTGGACTCACTTCACTGCTTCACCACTGGTGCCAGTGCACTCTCTGGACTCACTGCACTGCATCCCCAGTGGTGCCAGTGCACTCTCTGAACTCACTGCACTGCATCCCCAGTGGTGCCAGTGCACTCTCTGGACTCACTGCACTGCATCCCCAGTGGTGCCAGTGCACTCTCTGGACTCACTGCACTGCATCCCCACTGGTGCCAGTGCACTCTCTGGACACACTGCACTGCATCCCCAGTGGTGCCAGTGCACTCTCTGGACCCACTGCACTGCATCCCCAGTGGTGCCAGTGCACTCTCTGGAGTCACTGCACTGCATCCCCAGTGGTGCCAGTGCACTCTCTGGACTCACTGCACTGCATCCCCAGTGGTGCCAGTGCACTCTCTGGACTCACTGCATTGCATCCCCAGTGGTGCCAGTGCACTCTCTGGACTAACTGCACTGCATCCCCAGTGGTGACAGTGCACTCTCTGGACTCACTGCACTGCATCCCCAGTGGTTCCAGTGCACTCTCTGGACTCACTGCACTGCATCCCCACTGGTGCCAGTGCACTCTCTGGACTAACTGCACTGCATCCCCAGTGGTGCCAGTGCACTCTCTAGTCTCACTGCACTGCATCCCCAGTGGTGCAGAGCACTCCCTGGAGTCACTGCATTGCATCCCCAGTGGTGCCAGGGCACTCTCTGGACTCACTGCACTGCATCCCTAATGGTACCAGTGCACTCTCTGAACTCACTGCACTGCATCCCCAGTGGTGCCAGTGCACTCTCTGGACTCACTGCACTGCATCCCCAGTGGTGCCAGTGCACTCTCTGGACTCACTGCACTGCATCCCAATGGTGCCAGTGCACTCTCTGGACTCACTGCACTGCATCCCCACTGGTGCCAGTGCACTCTCTGGAGTCACTGCACTGCATCCCCAGTGGTGCCAGTGCACTCTCTGGACTCACTGCACTGCATCCCCAGTGGTGCCAGTGCACTCTCTGGACTCACTGCACTGCATCCCCAGTGGTGCCAGTGCACTCTCTGGACTCACTGCACTGCATCCCCACTGGTGCCAGTGCACTCTCTGGAGTCACTGCACTGCATCACCAGTGGTGCCAGTGCACTCTCTGGACTCACTGCTCTGCATCCCCAGTGGTGCCAGTGCACTCTCTGGACTCACTGCACTGCATCCCCAATGGTGCCAGTGCACTCTCTGGACTCACTGCACTGCATCCCCAGTGGTGCCAGTGCACTCTCTGGACTCACTGCACTGCATCCCCAGTGATGCCAGTGCACTCTCTGGACTCACTGCACTGCATCCCCAGTGGTGCCAGTGCACTCTCTGGACTCACTGCAGTGCATCCCCAAAGGTGCCAGTGCACTCTCTGGACTCACTGCACTGCATCCCCAGTGGTGCCAGTGCACTCTCTGGACCCACTGCACTGCATCCCCAATGGTGCCAGTGCACTCTCTGGACTCACTGCACTGCATCCCCAGTGGTGCCAGTGCACTCTCTGGACTCACTGCAGTGCATCCCCAGTGGTGCCAGTGCACTCTCTGGACTCACTGCACTGCATCCCCAGTGGTGCCAGTGCATTCTCTGGACTCACTGCACTCCATCCCCAGTGCTGCCAGTGCACTCTATGGACTCACTGCACTGCATCCCCAGTGGTGCCAGTGCACTCTCTGGACTCACTGCACTGCATCCCCAGTGTGCCAGTGCACTCTCTGGACTCACTGCACTGCATCCCCAGTGGTGCCAGTGCACTCTCTGGACTCACTGCACTGCATCCCCAGTGCTGCCAGTGCACTCTCTGGACTCACTGCACTGCATCCCCAGTGGTGCCAGTGCACTCTCTGGACTCACTGCACTGCATCCCCAGTGGTGCCAGTGCACTCTCTGGAGTCACTGCACTGCATCCCCAGTGGTGCCAGTGCACTCTCTGGAGTCACTGCACTGCATCCCCAGTGGTGCCAGTGCACTCTCTGGACTCACTGCACTGCTTCCCCACTGGTGCCAGTGCACTCTCTGGACTCACTGCACTGCATCCCCAATGTGCCAGTGCACTCTCTGGACTCACTGCACTGCATCCCCAGTGGTGCCAGTGCACTCTCTGGACTCACTGCACTGCATCCCCAGTGCTGCCAGTGCACTCTCTGGACTCACTGCACTGCATCCCCAGAGGTGCCAGTGCACTCTCTGGACTCACTGCAGTGCATCCCCAGTGGTGCCAGTGCACTCTCTGGACTCACTGCAGTGCATCCCCAGTGGTGCCAGTGCACTCTCTGGACTCACTGCACTGCATCCCCAGTGGTGCCAGTGCACTCTGTGGACTCACTGCACTGCATCCCCAGTGGTGCCAGTGCACTCTCTGGACTCACTGCACTGCATCCCCAGTGGTGCCAGTGCACTCTCTGGACTCACTGCATTGCATCCCCAGTGGTGCCAGTGCACTCTCTGGACACACTGCATATCATCCCCAAGGTGCCAGTGCACTCTCTGGACTCACTGCAGTGCATCCCCAGTGGTGCCAGTGCACTCTCTGGACTCACTGCATTGCATCCCCTGTGGTGCCAGTGCACTCTCTGGACACACTGCATATCATCCCCAAGGTGCCAGTGCACTCTCTGGACTCACTGCAGTGCATCCCCAGTGGTGCCAGTGCACTCTCTGGACTCACTGCACTGCATCCCCAGTGGTGCCAGTGCACTCTCTGGACTCACTGCACTGCATCCCCAGTGGTGCCAGTGCACTCTCTGGACTCACTGCACTGCATCCCCAGTGCTGCCAGTGCACTCTCTGGACTCACTGCACTGCATCCCCAGTGGTGCCAGTGCACTCTCTGGACTCACTGCACTGCATCCCCAGTGGTGCCAGTGCACTCTCTGGACTCACTGCACTGCATCCCCAGTGGTGCCAGTGCACTCTCTGGACTCACTGCACTGCATCCCAAGTGGTGCCAGTGCACTCTCTGGACTCACTGCACTGCATCCCCAGTGGTGCCAGTGCACTCTCTGGACTCACTGCACTGCATCCCCAGTGGTGCCAGTGCACTCTCTGGAGTCACTGCACTGCATCCCCAGTGGTGCCAGTGCACTCTCTGGACCCACGGCGCTGCATCCCCACTGGTGCCAGTGCACTCTCTGAGCTCACTGCACTGCATCCCCAGTGATGCCAGTGCAGTCTCTGGACTGACTGCACTGCATCCCCAGTGGTTCCAGTGCACTCTCTGGACTCACTGCACTGCATCCCCGGTGGTGCCAGTGCACTCTCTGGAGTCACTGCACTGCATCCCCACTGGTGCCAGTGCACTCTCTGGACTCACTGCACTGCATCCCCACTGGTGCCAGTGCACTCTCTGGACTCACTGCACTGCATCCCCAGTGGTGCCAGTGCACTCTCTGGACTCACGGGGTGCATCCCCAGTGGTGCCAGTGCACTCTCTGGACTCACTGCACTGCATCCCCAGTGGTGCCAGTGCACTCTCTGGACTCACTGCACTGCATCCCCAGTGGTGCCAGTGCACTCGCTGGACTCACTGCACTGCATCCCCAATGGTGCCAGTGCACTCTCTGGACTCACTGCACTGCATCCCCACTGGTGCCAGTGCACTCTCTGGAGTCACTGCACTGCATCACCAGTGGTGCCAGTGCACTCTCTGGACTCACTGCACTGCATCCCCAGTGGTGCCAGTGCACTCTCTGGACTCACTGCACTGCATCCCCAGTGGTGCCAGTGCACTCTCTGGACTCACTGCACTGCATCCCCACTGGTGCCAGTGCACTCTCTGGAGTCACTGCACTGCATCCCCAGTGGTGCCAGTGCACTCTCTGGACTCACTGCACTGCATCCCCAGTGGTGCCAGTGCACTCTCTGGACTCACTGCACTGCATCCCCAGTGGTGCCAGTGCACTCTCTGGACTCACTGCACTGCATCCCCAGTGGTGCCAGTGCACTCTCTGGACTCACTGCACTGCATCCCCAGTGATGCCAGTGCACTCTCTGGACTCACTGCACTGCATCCCCAGTGGTGCCAGTGCACTCTCTGGACTCACTGCAGTGCATCCCCAGTGGTGCCAGTGCACTCTCTGGACTCACTGCACTGCATCCCCAGTGGTGCCAGTGCACTCTCTGGACCCACTGCACTGCATCCCCAATGGTGCCAGTGCACTCTCTGGACTCACTGCACTGCATCCCCAGTGGTGCCAGTGCACTCTCTGGACTCACTGCACTGCATCCCCAGTGGTGCCAGTGCACTCTCTGGACTCACTGCACTGCATCCCCAGTGGTGCCAGTGCACTCTCTGGACTCACTGCACTGCATCCCCAGTGGTGCCAGTGCACTCTCTGGACTCACTGCACTGCATCCCCAATGTGCCAGTGCACTCTCTGGACTCACTGCACTGCATCCCCAGTGGTGCCAGTGCACTCTCTGGACTCACTGCACTGCATCCCCAGTGGTGCCAGTGCACTCTCTGGACTCACTGCACTGCATCCCCAGTGGTGCCAGTGCACTCTCTGGACTCACTGCACTGCATCCCCAGTGGTGCCAGTGCACTCTCTGGAGTCACTGCACTGCATCCCCAGTGGTGCCAGTGCACTCTCTGGAGTCACTGCACTGCATCCCCAGTGCTTCCAGTGCACTCTCTGGACTCACTGCACTGCATCCCCACTGGTGCCAGTGCACTCTCTGGACTCACTGCACTGCATCCCCAGTGGTGCCAGTGCACTCTCTGGACTCACTGCAGTGCATCCCCAGTGGTGCCAGTGCACTCTCTGGACTCACTGCACTGCATCCCCAGTGGTGCCAGTGCACTCTCTGGACTCACTGCATTGCATCCCCAGTGGTGCCAGTGCACTCTCTGGACACACTGCATGCATCCCCAAGGTGCCAGTGCACTCTCTGGACTCACTGCAGTGCATCCCCAGTGGTGCCAGTGCACTCTCTGGACTCACTGCATTGCATCCCCTGTGGTGCCAGTGCACTCTCTGGACACACTGCATATCATCCCCAAGGTGCCAGTGCACTCTCTGGACTCACTGCAGTGCATCCCCAGTGGTGCCAGTGCACTCTCTGGACTCACTGCACTGCATCCCCAGTGGTGCCAGTGCACTCTCTGGACTCACTGCACTGCATCCCCAGTGGTGCCAGTGCACTCTCTGGACTCACTGCACTGCATCCCCAGTGCTGCCAGTGCACTCTATGGACTCACTGCACTGCATCCCCAGTGGTGCCAGTGCACTCTCTGGACTCACTGCACTGCATCCCCAATGTGCCAGTGCACTCTCTGGACTCACTGCACTGCATCCCCAGTGGTGCCAGTGCACTCTCTGGACTCACTGCACTGCATCCCCAGTGCTGCCAGTGCACTCTCTGGACTCACTGCACTGCATCCCCAGTGGTGCCAGTGCACTCTCTGGACTCACTGCACTGCATCCCCAGTGGTGCCAGTGCACTCTCTGGACTCACTGCACTGCATCCCCAGTGGTGCCAGTGCACTCTCTGGAGTCACTGCACTGCTTCCCCAGTGCTGCCAGTGCACTCTCTGGACTCACTGCACTGCATCCCCACTGGTGCCAGTGCACTCTCTGGGACTCACTGCACTGCATCCCCAGTGGTGCCAGTGCACTCTCTGGAGTCACTGCACTGCATCCCCAGTGGTGCCAGTGCACTCTCTGGACTCACTGCACTGCATCCCCAGTGGTGCCAGTGCACTCTCTGGACTCACTGCACTGCATCCCCAGTGGTGTCAGTGCACTCTCTGGACTCACTGCACTGCATCCCCACTGGTGCCAGTGCACTCTCTGGACTCACTGCACTGCATCCCCAGTGGTGCCAGTGCACTCTCTGGACTCACTGCGCTGCATCCCACTGGTGCCAGTGCACTCTCTGGACTCACTGCACTGCATCCCCAGTGGTGCCAGTGCACTCTCTGGACTCACTGCACTGCATCCCCAATGTGCCAGTGCACTCTCTGGACTCACTGCACTGCATCCCCAGTGGTGCCAGTGCACTCTCTGGACTCACTGCACTGCATCCCCAGTGCTGCCAGTGCACTCTCTGGACTCACTGCACTGCATCCCCAGTGGTGCCAGTGCACTCTCTGGACTCACTGCACTGCATCCCCAGTGGTGCCAGTGCACTCTCTGGAGTCACTGCACTGCATCCCCAGTGGTGCCAGTGCACACTCTGGAGTCACTGCACTGCTTCCCCAGTGCTTCCAGTGCACGCTCTGGACTCACTGCACTTCTTCCCCACTGGTGCCAGTGCACTCTCTGGACTCACTGCACTGCATCCCCAATGTGCCAGTGCACTCTCTGGACTCACTGCACTGCATCCCCAGTGGTGCCAGTGCACTCTCTGGACTCACTGCACTGCATCCCCAGTGCTGCCAGTGCACTCTCTGGACTCACTGCACTGCATCCCCAGAGGTGCCAGTGCACTCTCTGGACTCACTGCAGTGCATCCCCAGTGGTGCCAGTGCACTCTCTGGACTCACTGCAGTGCATCCCCAGTGGTGCCAGTGCACTCTCTGGACTCACTGCACTGCATCCCCAGTGGTGCCAGTGCACTCTGTGGACTCACTGCACTGCATCCCCAGTGGTGCCAGTGCACTCTCTGGACTCACTGCACTGCATCCCCAGTGGTGCCAGTGCACTCTCTGGACTCACTGCATTGCATCCCCAGTGGTGCCAGTGCACTCTCTGGACACACTGCATATCATCCCCAAGGTGCCAGTGCACTCTCTGGACTCACTGCAGTGCATCCCCAGTGGTGCCAGTGCACTCTCTGGACTCACTGCATTGCATCCCCTGTGGTGCCAGTGCACTCTCTGGACACACTGCATATCATCCCCAAGGTGCCAGTGCACTCTCTGGACTCACTGCAGTGCATCCCCAGTGGTGCCTGTGCACTCTATGGACTCACTGCACTGCATCCCCGGTGGTTCCAGTGTACTCTCTGGACTCACTGCAGTGCATCCCCAGTGGTGCCAGTGCACTCTCTAGAGTCACTGCAGTGCATCCCCAGTGGTGCCAGTGCACTCTCTGGACTCACTGCAGTGCATCCCCAGTGGTGCCAGTGCACTCTCTGGACTCACTGCACTGCATCCCCACTGGTGTCAGTGCACTCTCTGGACTCACTGCTCTGCATCCCCAGTGGTGCCACTGCACTCTCTGGACTCACTGCAGTGCATCCCCAGTGGTGCCAGTGCACTCTCTGGACTCACTGCACTGCATCCCCAGTGGTGCCAGTGCACTCTCTGGACTCACTGCACTGCATCCCCAGTGGTGCCAGTGCACTCTATGGACTCACTGCACTGCATCCCCGGTGGTGCCAGTGTACTCTCTGGACTCACTGCACTGCATCCCCAGTGGTGCCAGTGCACTCTCTAGAGACACTTCAGTGCATCCCCAGTGGTGCCAGTGCACTCTCTGGACTCACTGCAGTGCATCCCCACTGGTGTCAGTGCACTCTCTGGACCCACTGCACTGCATCCCCACTGGTGCCAGTGACCTCCCTGGACTCACTGCACTGCATCCCCAGTGGTGCCAGTGCACTCTCTGGACGCACGGCGCTGCATCCCCACTGGTGCCAGTGCACTCTCTGAGCTCACTGCACTGCATCCCCAGTGATGCCAGTGCAGTCTCTGGACTGACTGCACTGCATCCCCAGTGGTTCCAGTGCACTCTCTGGACTCACTGCACTGCATCCCCGGTGGTGCCAGTGCACTCTCTGGGGTCACTGCACTGCATCCCCACTGGTGCCAGTGCACTCTCTGGACTCACTGCACTGCATCCCCACTGGTGCCAGTGCACTCTCTGGACTCACTGCACTGCATCCCCAGTGGTGCCAGTGCACTCTCTGGAGTCACTGCACTGCATCCCCAGTGGTGCCAGTGCACTCTCTGGACCCACTGCACTGCATCCCCAGTGGTGCCAGTGCACTCTCTGCACTCACTGCACTGCATCCCCAGTGGTGCCAGTGCACTCGCTGGACTCACTGCACTGCATCCCCACTGGTGCCAGTGCACTCTCTGGACTCACTGCACTGCATCCCCAGTGGTGCCAGTGCACTCTCTGGACTCACCGGAGTGCATCCCAGTGGTGCCAGTGCACTCTCTGGACTCACTTCACTGCATCCCCAGTGGTGCCAGTGCACTCTCTGGATTCACCGCAGTACATCTCCAGTGGTGCCAGTGCACTCTCTGGACTCACTGCACTGCATCCCCACTGGTGCCAGTACACTGTCTGGTGTCACTGCACTGCATCCCCAGTGGTGCCAGTGCACTCTCTGGACTCACTGCACTGCATCCCCACTGGTGCCAGTGCACTCTCTGGACTCACTGCACTGCATCCCCAGTGGTGCCAGTGCACTCTCTGGACCCACTGCACCGCATCACCACTGGTGCCAGTGCACTCTATGGACTCACTGCAGTGCATCCCCACTGGTGCCAGTGTACTCTCTGGAGTCACTGCATTGCATCAGCACTGGTGCCAGTGCACTCTCTGGACTCACTGCACTGCATCCCCAGTGGTGCCAGTGCACTCTCTAGTCTCACTGCACTGCATCCCCAGTGGTGCAGAGCACTCCCTGGAGTCACTGCAGTGCATCTCCAGTGGTGCCAGTGCACTCTCTGGATTCACTGCACTGCATCTCCACTGGTGCCAGTGCACTCTCTAGACTCACTGCACTGCATCCCCAGTGGTGCCAGCGCACTCTCTGGACTCACTGCACTGCATCTCCAGTGGTGCCAGTGCACGCTCTGGACTCACTGCACTGCATCCCCACTGGTGCCAGTGCACTCTCTGGACCAACTGCACTGCATCCCCAGTGGTGCCAGTACACTCTCTGTAGTCACTGCAGTGCATCCCCAGTGGTGCCAGTGCACTCTCTGGACTCACTGCACTGCATCTCCAGTGGTGCCAGTGCACTCTCTGGACTCACTGCACTGCATCCACAGTGGTGCCAGTGCACTCTCTGGACTCACTGCACTGCATCCCCAGTGGTGCCAGTGTACTCTCTGTACTCACTGCACTGCATCCCCACTGGTGCCAGTGCTCTCTCTGGACTCACTTCACTGCTTCACCACTGGTGCCAGTGCACTCTCTGGACTCACTGCACTGCATCCCCAGTGGTGCCAGTGCACTCTCTGAACTCACTGCACTGCATCCCCAGTGGTGCCAGTGCACTCTCTGGACTCACTGCACTGCATCCCCAGTGGTGCCAGTGCACTCTCTGGACTCACTGCACTGCATCCCCACTGGTGCCAGTGCACTCTCTGGACACACTGCACTGCATCCCCAGTGGTGCCAGTGCACTCTCTGGACCCACTGCACTGCATCCCCTCTGGTGCCAGTGCACTCTCTGGAGTCACTGCACTGCATCCCCAGTGGTGCCAGTGCACTCTCTGGACTCACTGCACTGCATCCCCAGTGGTGCCAGTGCACTCTCTGGACTCACTGCAGTGCATCCCCAGTGGTGCCAGTGCACTCTCTGGACTCACTGCACTGCATCCCCAGTGGTGCCAGTGCACTCTCTGGACTCACTGCACTGCATCCCCACTGGTGCCAGTGCACTCTCTGGACTAACTGCACTGCATCCCCAGTGGTGCCAGTGCACTCTCTAGTCTCACTGCACTGCATCCCCAGTGGTGCAGAGCACTCCCTGGAGTCACTGCAGTGCATCCCCAGTGGTGCCAGTGCACTCTCTGGACCCACTGCACTGCATCCCCCGTGGTGCCAGTGCATTCTCTGGACTCACTGCACTGCATCCCTAATGGTACCAGTGCACTCTCTGAACTCACTGCACTGCATCCCCAGTGGTGCCAGTGCACTCTCTGGACTCACTGCACTGCATCCCCAGTGGTGCCAGTGCACTCTCTGGACTCACTGCACTGCATCTCCAGTGGTGCCAGTGCACTCTCTGGACTCACTGCACTGCATCCCCAGTGGTGCCAGTGCACTCTCTGGACTCACTGCACTGCATCTCCAGTGGTGCCAGTGTACTCTCTGTACTCACTGCACTGCATCCCCAGTGGTGCCAGTGCTCTCTCTGGACTCACTTCACTGCTTCACCACTGGTGCCAGTGCACTCTCTGGACTCACTGCACTGCATCCCCAGTGGTGCCAGTGCACTCTCTGGACTCACTGCACTGCATCACCAGTGGTGCCAGTGCACTCTCTGGACTCACTGCTCTGCATCCCCAGTGGTGCCAGTGCACTCTCTGGACCCACTGCACCGCATCCCCAATGGTGCCAGTGCACTCTCTGGACTCACTGCACTGCATCCCCAGTGGTGCCAGTGCACTCTCTGGACTCACTGCAGTGCATCCCCAGTGATGCCAGTGCACTCTCTGGACTCACTGCACTGCATCCCCAGTGGTGCCAGTGCACTCTCTGGACTCACTGCAGTGCATCCCCAATGGTGCCAGTGCACTCTCTGGACTCACTGCACTGCATCCCCAGTGGTGCCAGTGCACTCTCTGGACCCACAGCACTGCATCCCCAATGGTGCCAGTGCACTCTCTGGACTCACTGCACTGCATCCCCAGTGGTGCCAGTGCACTCCCTGGAGTCACTGCACTGCATCCCCAGTGGTGCCAGTGCACTCTCTGGACTCACTGCACTGCATCCCCAGTGGTGCCAGTGCACTCTCTAGTCTCACTGCACTGCATCCCCAGTGGTGCAGAGCACTCCCTGGAGTCACTGCAGTGCATCTCCAGTGGTGCCAGTGCACTCTCTGGATTCACTGCACTGCATCTCCACTGGTGCCAGTGCACTCTCTAGACTCACTGCACTGCATCCCCAGTGGTGCCAGCGCACTCTCTGGACTCACTGCACTGCATCTCCAGTGGTGCCAGTGCACGCTCTGGACTCACTGCACTGCATCCCCACTGGTGCCAGTGCACTCTCTGGACCAACTGCACTGCATCCCCAGTGGTGCCAGTGCACTCTCTGTAGTCACTGCAGTGCATCCCCAGTGGTGCCAGTGCACTCTCTGGACTCACTGCACTGCATCTCCAGTGGTGCCAGTGCACTCTCTGGACTCACTGCACTGCATCCACAGTGGTGCCAGTGCACTCTCTGGACTCACTGCACTGCATCCCCAGTGGTGCCAGTGTACTCTCTGTACTCACTGCACTGCATCCCCACTGGTGCCAGTGCTCTCTCTGGACTCACTTCACTGCTTCACCACTGGTGCCAGTGCACTCTCTGGACTCACTGCACTGCATCCCCAGTGGTGCCAGTGCACTCTCTGAACTCACTGCACTGCATCCCCAGTGGTGCCAGTGCACTCTCTGGACTCACTGCACTGCATCCCCAGTGGTGCCAGTGCACTCTCTGGACTCACTGCACTGCATCCCCACTGGTGCCAGTGCACTCTCTGGACACACTGCACTGCATCCCCAGTGGTGCCAGTGCACTCTCTGGACCCACTGCACTGCATCCCCTCTGGTGCCAGTGCACTCTCTGGAGTCACTGCACTGCATCCCCAGTGGTGCCAGTGCACTCTCTGGACTCACTGCACTGCATCCCCAGTGGTGCCAGTGCACTCTCTGGACTCACTGCAGTGCATCCCCAGTGGTGCCAGTGCACTCTCTGGACTCACTGCACTGCATCCCCAGTGGTGCCAGTGCACTCTCTGGACTCACTGCACTGCATCCCCACTGGTGCCAGTGCACTCTCTGGACTAACTGCACTGCATCCCCAGTGGTGCCAGTGCACTCTCTAGTCTCACTGCAGTGCATCCCCAGTGGTGCCAGTGCACTCTCTGGACCCACTGCACTGCATCCCCCGTGGTGCCAGTGCATTCTCTGGACTCACTGCACTGCATCCCTAATGGTACCAGTGCACTCTCTGAACTCACTGCACTGCATCCCCAGTGGTGCCAGTGCACTCTCTGGACTCACTGCACTGCATCCCCAGTGGTGCCAGTGCACTCTCTGGACTCACTGCACTGCATCTCCAGTGGTGCCAGTGCACTCTCTGGACTCACTGCACTGCATCCCCAGTGGTGCCAGTGCACTCTCTGGACTCACTGCACTGCATCCCCAGTGGTGCCAGTGTACTCTCTGTACTCACTGCACTGCATCCCCAGTGGTGCCAGTGCTCTCTCTGGACTCACTTCACTGCTTCACCACTGGTGCCACTGCACTCTCTGGACTCACTGCACTGCATCCCCAGTGGTGCCAGTGCACTCTCTGAACTCACTGCACTGCATCACCAGTGGTGCCAGTGCACTCTCTGGACTCACTGCTCTGCATCCCCAGTGGTGCCAGTGCACTCTCTGGACCCACTGCACCGCATCCCCAATGGTGCCAGTGCACTCTCTGGACTCACTGCACTGCATCCCCAGTGGTGCCAGTGCACTCTCTGGACTCACTGCAGTGCATCCCCAGTGATGCCAGTGCACTCTCTGGACTCACTGCACTGCATCCCCAGTGGTGCCAGTGCACTCTCTGGACTCACTGCAGTGCATCCCCAATGGTGCCAGTGCACTCTCTGGACTCACTGCACTGCATCCCCAGTGGTGCCAGTGCACTCTCTGGACCCACAGCACTGCATCCCCAATGGTGCCAGTGCACTCTCTGGACTCACTGCACTGCATCCCCAGTGGTGCCAGTGCACTCCCTGGAGTCACTGCACTGCATCCCCAGTGGTGCCAGTGCACTCTCTGGACTCACTGCACTGCATCCCCAGTGGTGCCAGTGCATTCTCTGGACTCACTGCACTCCATCCCCAGTGCTGCCAGTGCACTCTATGGACTCACTGCACTGCATCCCCAGTGGTGCCAGTGCACTCTCTGGACTCACTGCACTGCATCCCAAGTGCTGCCAGTGCACTCTCTGGACTCACTGCACTGCATCCCCAGTGGTGCCAGTGCACTCTCTGGACTCACTGCACTGCATCCCCAGTGGTGCCAGTGCACTCTCTGGAGTCACTGCACTGCATCCCCAGTGGTGCCAGTGCACACACTGGAGTCACTGCACTGCTTCCCCAGTGCTTCCAGTGCACGCTCTGGACTCACTGCACTTCTTCCCCACTGGTGCCAGTGCACTCTTGGGACTCACTGCACTGCATCCCCAGTGGTGCCAGTGCACTCCCTGGAGTCACTGCACTGCATCCCCAGTGGTGCCAGTGCACTCTCTGGACTCACTGCACTCCATCCCCAGTGGTGCCAGTGCACTCTCTGGACTCACTGCACTGCATCCCCACTGGTGTCAGTGCACTCTCTGGACCCACTGCACTGCATCCCCACTGGTGCCAGTGAACTCTCTGGACTCACTGCACTGCATCCCCAGTGGTGCCAGTGCACTCTCTGGACCCACGGCGCTGCATCCCCACTGGTGCCAGTGCACTCTCTGAGCTCACTGCACTGCATCCCCAGTGATGCCAGTGCAGTCTCTGGACTGACTGCACTGCATCACCAGTGGTTCCAGTGCACTCTCTGGACTCACTGCACTGCATCCCCGGTGGTGCCAGTGCACTCTCTGGAGTCACTGCACTGCATCCCCACTGGTGCCAGTGCACTCTCTGGACTCACTGCACTGCATCCCCAAGGTGCCAGTGCACTCTCTGGACTCACTGCACTGCATCCCCAGTGGTGCCAGTGCACTCTCTGGACTCAACGGGGTGCATCCCCAGTGGTGCCAGTGCACTCTCTGGACCCACTGCACTGCATCCCCAGTGGTGCCAGTGCACTCTCTGGACTCACTGCACTGCATCCCCAGTGGTGCCAGTGCACTCGCTGGACTCACTGCACTGCATCCCCACTGGTGCCAGTGCACTCTCTGGACTCACTGCACTGCATCCCCAGTGGTGCCAGTGCACTCTCTGGACTCACCGGAGTGCATCCCAGTGGTGCCAGTGCACTCTCTGGACTCACTGCACTGCATCCCCAGTGGTGCCAGTGCACTCTCTGGATTCACCGCAGTACTTCTCCAGTGGTGCCAGTGCACTCTCTGGACTCACTAGAGAGCATCCCCAGTGGTGCCAGTGCACTCTCTGTAGTCACTGCAGTGCATCCCCAGTGGTGCCAGTGCACTCTAAGGACTCACTGCACTGCATCCCCAGTGGTGCCAGTGCACTCTCTGGAGTCACTGCACTGCATCCCCAGTGGTGCCAGTGCACTCTCTGGACTCACTGTACTACATCACCAGTCGTGCCAGTGCACTCTCTGGACTCACTGCACTGCATCCCCAGTGGTGCCAGTGTACTCCCTGGACTCACTGCAGTGCATCCCCAGTGGTGCCAGTGTACTCTCTGCACTCACTGCAGTGCATCCCCAGTGGTGCCAGTGTACTCTCTGCACTCACTGCAGTGCATCCCCAGTGGTGCCAGTGCACTCTCTGGACTCACTGCACTGCATCCCCAGTGGTGCCACTGCACTCTCTGGACTCACTGCACTGCATCCCCAGTGGTGTCAGTGCACTCTCTGGACTCACTGCACTACAACCCCAAGGTGCCAGTGCACTCTCTGGACTCACTGCACTGCATCCCCAGTGGTGCCAGTGCACTCTCTGGACTCACTGCATTGCATCCCCAGTGGTGCCAGTGCACTCTCTGGACTCACTGCAGTGCATCCCCACTGGTGCCAGTGCACTCTCTGGACTCACTGCACTGCATCCCCAAGGTGCCAGTGCACTCTCTGGACTCACTGCACTGCATCCCCACTGGTGCGAGTGCACTCTCTGGACTCACTGCAGTGCATCCCCAGTGGTGCCAGTGCACTCTCTGGAGTCACTGCACTGCATTCCCTAGTGGTGCCAGTGCACTCTCTGGACTCACTGCACTGCATCCCCAGTGGTGCCACTGCACTCTCTGGACTCACTGCAGTGCATCCCCAGTGGTGCCAGTGCACTCTCTGGACTCACTGCACTACAACCCCAAGGTGCCAGTGCACTCTCTGGACTCACTGCACTGCATCCCCAGTGGTGCCAGTGCACTCTCTGGACTCACTGCAGTGCATCCCCAGTGGTGCCAGTGCACTCTCTGGACTCACTGCAGTGCATCCCCAGTGGTGCCAGTGCACTCTCTGGAGTCACTGCACTGCGTCCCCAGTGGTGCCAGTGCACTCTCTGGACTCACTGCACTGCATCCCCAGTGGTGCCAGTGCACTCTCTGGACTCACTGCACTACAACCCCAATGTGCCAGTGCACTCCCTGGACTCACTGCACTGCATCCCCAGTGGTGCCAGTGCACTCTCTGGACTCACTGCACTGCATCCCCAGTGGTGCCAGTGCACTCTCTGGACTAACTGCAGTGCATCCCCAGTGGTGCCAGTGCACTCTCTGGACTCACTGCACTGCATCCCCAGTGGTGCCAGTGCACTCTCTAGAGTCACTGCAGTGCATCCCCAGTGGTGCCAGTGCACTCTCTGGACTCACTGCAGTGCATCCCCAGTGGTGCCAGTGCACTCTCTGGACTCACTGCACTGCATCCCCAGTGGTGCCAGTGCACTCTCTGGACTCACTGCACTGCATCCCCAGTGGTGCCAGTGCACTCTCTGGACTCACTGCACTGCATCCCCAATGGTGCCAGTGCACTCTCTGGAGTCACTGCAATGCATCCCCAATGGTGCCAGTGCACTCTCTGGACTCACTGCACTGCATCCCCAGTGGTGCCAGTGCACTCTCTGGACTCACTGCACTGCATCCCCAGTGGTGCCAGTGCACTCTCTGGAGTCACTGCACTGCATCCCCAGTGGTGCCAGTGCACACACTGGAGTCACTGCACTGCTTCCCCAGTGCTTCCAGTGCACGCTCTGGACTCACTGCACTTCTTCCCCACTGGTGCCAGTGCACTCTTGGGACTCACTGCACTGCATCCCCAGTGGTGCCAGTGCACTCCCTGGAGTCACTGCACTGCATCCCCAGTGGTGCCAGTGCACTCTCTGGACTCACTGCACTCCATCCCCAGTGGTGCCAGTGCACTCTCTGGACTCACTGCACTGCATCCCCACTGGTGTCAGTGCACTCTCTGGACCCACTGCACTGCATCCCCACTGGTGCCAGTGAACTCTCTGGACTCACTGCACTGCATCCCCAGTGGTGCCAGTGCACTCTCTGGACCCACGGCGCTGCATCCCCACTGGTGCCAGTGCACTCTCTGAGCTCACTGCACTGCATCCCCAGTGATGCCAGTGCAGTCTCTGGACTGACTGCACTGCATCCCCAGTGGTTCCAGTGCACTCTCTGGACTCACTGCACTGCATCCCCGGTGGTGCCAGTGCACTCTCTGGAGTCACTGCACTGCATCCCCACTGGTGCCAGTGCACTCTCTGGACTCACTGCACTGCATCCCCAAGGTGCCAGTGCACTCTCTGGACTCACTGCACTGCATCCCCAGTGGTGCCAGTGCACTCTCTGGACTCAACTGGGGTGCATCCCCAGTGGTGCCAGTGCACTCTCTGGACCCACTGCACTGCATCCCCAGTGGTGCCAGTGCACTCTCTGGACTCACTGCACTGCATCCCCAGTGGTGCCAGTGCACTCGCTGGACTCACTGCACTGCATCCCCAGTGGTGCCAGTGCACTCTCTGGACTCACTGCACTGCATCCCCAGTGGTGCCAGTGCACTCTCTGGACTCACCGGAGTGCATCCCAGTGGTGCCAGTGCACTCTCTGGACTCACTGCACTGCATCCCCTGTGGTGCCAGTGCACTCTCTGGATTCACCGCAGTACTTCTCCAGTGGTGCCAGTGCACTCTCTGGACTCACTAGAGAGCATCCCCAGTGGTGCCAGTGCACTCTCTGTAGTCACTGCAGTGCATCCCCAGTGGTGCCAGTGCACTCTAAGGACTCACTGCACTGCATCCCCAGTGGTGCCAGTGCACTCTCTGGAGTCACTGCACTGCATCCCCAGTGGTGCCAGTGCACTCTCTGGACTCACTGTACTACATCACCAGTCGTGCCAGTGCACTCTCTGGACTCACTGCACTGCATCCCCAGTGGTGCCAGTGTACTCCCTGGACTCACTGCAGTGCATCCCCAGTGGTGCCAGTGTACTCTCTGCACTCACTGCAGTGCATCCCCAGTGGTGCCAGTGTACTCTCTGCACTCACTGCAGTGCATCCCCAGTGGTGCCAGTGCACTCTCTGGACTCACTGCACTGCATCCCCTGTGGTGCCACTGCACTCTCTGGACTCACTGCACTGCATCCCCAGTGGTGTCAGTGCACTCTCTGGACTCACTGCACTACAACCCCAAGGTGCCAGTGCACTCTCTGGACTCACTGCACTGCATCCCCAGTGGTGCCAGTGCACTCTGTGGACTCACTGCATTGCATCCCCAGTGGTGCCAGTGCACTCTCTGGACTCACTGCAGTGCATCCCCACTGGTGCCAGTGCACTCTCTGGACTCACTGCACTGCATCCCCAAGGTGCCAGTGCACTCTCTGGACTCACTGCACTGCATCCCCACTGGTGCGAGTGCACTCTCTGGACTCACTGCAGTGCATCCCCAGTGGTGCCAGTGCACTCTCTGGAGTCACTGCACTGCATTCCCTAGTGGTGCCAGTGCACTCTCTGGACTCACTGCACTGCATCCCCAGTGGTGCCACTGCACTCTCTGGACTCACTGCAGTGCATCCCCAGTGGTGCCAGTGCACTCTCTGGACTCACTGCACTACTACCCCAAGGTGCCAGTGCACTCTCTGGACTCACTGCACTGCATCCCCAGTGGTGCCAGTGCACTCTCTGGACTCACTGCAGTGCATCCCCAGTGGTGCCAGTGCACTCTCTGGACTCACTGCAGTGCATCCCCAGTGGTGCCAGTGCACTCTCTGGAGTCACTGCACTGCGTCCCCAGTGGTGCCACTGCACTCTCTGGACTCACTGCACTGCATCCCCAGTGGTGCCAGTGCACTCTCTGGACTCACTGCACTACAACCCCAATGTGCCAGTGCACTCCCTGGACTCACTGCACTGCATCCCCAGTGGTGCCAGTGCACTCTCTGGACTCACTGCACTGCATCCCCAGTGGTGCCAGTGCACTCTCTGGACTAACTGCAGTGCATCCCCAGTGGTGCCAGTGCACTCTCTGGACTCACTGCACTGCATCCCCAGTGGTGCCAGTGCACTCTCTAGAGTCACTGCAGTGCATCCCCAGTGGTGCCAGTGCACTCTCTGGACTCACTGCAGTGCATCCCCAGTGGTGCCAGTGCACTCTGTGGACTCACTGCACTGCATCCCCAGTGGTGCCAGTGCACTCTCTGGACTCACTGCACTGCATCCCCAGTGGTGCCAGTGCTCTCTCTGGACTCACTGCACTGCATCACCAATGGTGCCTGTGCATTCTCTGGAGTCACTGCAATGCATCCCCAATGGTGCCAGTGCACTCTCTGGACTCACTGCACTGCATCCCCAGTGGTGCCTGTGCAGTCTCCGGACTCACTGCACTGCATCCCCAGTGGTGCCAGTGCAATCTCTGGACTCACTGTAGTGCATCTCCATTGGTGCAAGTGCACTCTCTGGACTCAGCGCAGTGCAGCCCCAGTGATGCCAGTGCAGTCTCTGGACTGACTGCACTGCATCCCCAGTGGTTCCAGTGCACTCTCTGGACTCACTGCACTGCATCCCCGGTGGTGCCAGTGCACTCTCTGGGGTCACTGCACTGCATCCCCACTGGTGCCAGTGCACTCTCTGGACTCACTGCACTGCATCCCCACTGGTGCCAGTGCACTCTCTGGAGTCACTGCACTGCATCCCCAGTGGTGCCAGTGCACTCTCTGGAGTCACTGCAGTGCATCCCCAGTGGTGCCAGTGCACTCTCTGGACCCACTGCACTGCATCCCCAGTGGTGCCAGTGCACTCTCTGGACTCACTGCACTGCATCCCCAGTGGTGCCAGTGCACTCGCTGGACTCACTGCACTGCATCCCCAGTTGTGCCAGTGCACTCTCTGGACTCACTGCACTGCATCTCCAGTGGTGCCAGTGCACTCTCTGGACTCACCGGAGTGCATCCCAGTTGTGCCAGTGCACTCTCTGGACTCACTGCACTGCATCCCCAGTGGTGCCAGTGCACTCTCTGGATTCACCGCAGTACATCTCCAGTGGTGCCAGTGCACTCTCTGGACTCACTGCACTGCATCCCCACTGGTGCCAGTACACTGTCTGGTGTCACTGCACTGCATCCCCAGTGGTGCCAGTGCACTCTCTGGACTCACTGCACTGCATACCCACTGGTGCCAGTGCACTCTCTGGACTCACTGCACTGCATCCCCAGTGGTGCCAGTGCACTCTCTGGACTCACTGCACCGCATCACCACTGGTGCCACTGCACTCTCTGGACTCACTGCACTGCATCCCCAGTGGTGCCAGTGTACTCTCTGGAGTCACTGCATTGCATCCGCACTGGTGCCAGTGCACTCTCTGGACTCACTGCACTGCATCCCCAGTGGTGCCAGTGCACTCTCTAGTCTCACTGCACTGCATCCCCAGTGCTGCAGAGCACTCCCTGGAGTCACTGCAGTGCATCTGCAGTGGTGCCAGTGCACTCTCTGGATTCACTGCACTGCATCTCCACTGGTGCCAGTGCACTCTCTGGACTCACTGCACTGCATCCCCAGTGCTGCCAGTGCACTCTCTGGATTCACTGCACTGCATCTCCACTGGTGCCAGTGCACTCTCTAGACTCACTGCACTGTATCCCCAGTGGTGCCAGCGCACTCTCTGGACTCACTGCACTGCATCTCCAGTGGTGCCAGTGCACTCTCTGGACTCACTGCACTGCATCCCCAGTGGTGCCAGTGCACTCTCTGGAGTCACTGCACTGCATCCCCAGTGGTGCCAGTGCACTCTCTGTAGTCACTGCAGTGCATCCCCAGTGGTGCCAGTGCACTCTCTGGCCTCACTGCACTGCATCCCCAGTGGTGCCAGTGCACTCTCTGGACTCACTGCACTGCATCCCCAGTGGTGCCAGTGCACTCTCTGGACTCACTGCACTGCATCCCCAGTGGTGCCAGTGCACTCTCTGGACTCACTGCACTGCATCCCCAGTGGTGCCAGTGCACTCTCTGTACTCACTGCACTGCATCCCCACTGGTGCCAGTGCACTCTCTGGACTCACTGCACTGCATCCCCAGTGGTGCCAGTGCACTCTCTGGACACACTGCACTGCATCCCCAGTGGTGCCAGTGCACTCTCTGGACCCACTGCACTGCATCCCCAGTGGTGCCAGTGCACTCTCTGGAGTCACTGCACTGCATCCCCAGTGGTGCCAGTGCACTCTCTGGACTCACTGCACTGCATCCCCAGTGGTGCCAGTGCACTCTCTGGACTCACTGCACTGCATCCCCAGTGGTGCCAGTGCACTCTCTGGACTAACTGCACTGCATCCCCAGTGGTGCCAGTGCACTCTCTGGACTCACTGCACTGCATCCCCAGTGGTGCCAGTGCACTCTCTGGACTCACTGCACTGCATCCCCACTGGTGCCAGTGCACTCTCTGGACTCACTGCACTGCATCCCCAGTGGTGCCAGTGCACTCTCTAGTCTCACTGCACTGCATCCCCAGTGGTGCAGAGCACTCCCTGGAGTCACTGCAGTGCATCCCCAGTGGTGCCAGGGCACTCTCTGGACTCACTGCACTGCATCCCCAGTGGTGCCAGTGCACTCTCTGGACCCACTGCACTGCATCCCCAGTGGTGCCAGTGCACTCTCTGGACTCACTGCACTGCATCTCCAGTGGTGCCAGTGCACTCTCTGAACTCACTGCACTGCATCCCCAGTGGTGCCAGTGCACTCTCTGGACTCACTGCACTGCATCCCCAGTGGTGCCAGTGCACTCTCTGGACTCACTGCACTGCATCCCCAGGTGCCAGTGCACTCTCTGGACTCACTGCACTGCATCCCCACTGGTGCCAGTGCACTCTCTGGAGTCACTGCACTGCATCCCAGTGGTGCCAGTGCACTCTCTGGACTCACTGCACTGCATCCCCAGTGGTGCCAGTGCACTCTCTGGACTCACTGCACTGCATCCCCAGTGGTGCCAGTGCACTCTCTGGACTCACTGCACTGCATCCCCACTGGTGCCAGTGCACTCTCTGGACTCACTGCACTGCATCCCCAGTGGTGCCAGTGCACTCTCTGGACTCACTGCTCTGCATCCCCAGTGGTGCCAGTGCACTCTCTGGACCCACTGCACTGCATCCCCAGTGGTGCCAGTGCACTCTCTGGACTCACTGCACTGCATCCCCAGTGATGCCAGTGCACTCTCTGGACTCACTGCACTGCATCCCCAGTGGTGCCAGTGCACTCTCTGGACTCACTGCAGTGCATCCCCAAAGGTGCCAGTGCACTCTCTGGACTCACTGCACTGCATCCCCAGTGGTGCCAGTGCACTCTCTGGACCCACTGCACTGCATCCCCAATGGTGCCAGTGCACTCTCTGGACTCACTGCACTGCATCCCCAGTGGTGCCAGTGCACTCTCTGGACTCACTGCACTGCATCCCCAGTGGTGCCAGTGCATTCTCTGGACTCACTGCACTCCATCCCCAGTGCTGCCAGTGCACTCTATGGACTCACTGCACTGCATCCCCAGTGGTGCCAGTGCACTCTCTGGACTCACTGCACTGCATCCCCAATGTGCCAGTGCACTCTCTGGACTCACTGCACTGCATCCCCAGTGGTGCCAGTGCACTCTCTGGACTCACTGCACTGCATCCCCAGTGCTGCCAGTGCACTCTCTGGACTCACTGCACTGCATCCCCAGTGGTGCCAGTGCACTCTCTGGACTCACTGCACTGCATCCCCAGTGGTGCCAGTGCACTCTCTGGAGTCACTGCACTGCATCCCCAGTGGTGCCAGTGCACACTCTGGAGTCACTGCACTGCTTCCCCAGTGCTTCCAGTGCACGCTCTGGACTCACTGCACTTCTCCCCACTGGTGCCAGTGCACTCTCGGGACTCACTGCACTGCATCCCCAGTGGTGCCAGTGCACTCCCTGGAGTCACTGCACTGCATCTCCAGTGGTGCCAGTGCACTCTCTGGACTCACTGCACTCCATCCCCAGTGGTGCCAGTGCACTCTCTGGACTCACTGCACTGCATCCCCACTGGTGCCAGTGCACTCTCTGGAGTCACTGCACTGCATCCCCACTGGTGCCAGTGCACTCTCTGGACCCACTGCACTGCATCCCCAGTGGTGCCAGTGCTCTCTCTGGACTCACTGCACTGCATCCCCAGTGGTGCCAGTGCACTCTCTGGACTCACCGGAGTGCATCCCAGTGGTGCCAGTGCACTCTCTGGACTCACTGCACTGCATCCCCAGTGGTGCCAGTGCACTCTCTGGATTCACCGCAGTACATCTCCAGTGGTGCCAGTGCACTCTCTGGACTCACTGCACTGCATCCCCACTGGTGCCAGTACACTGTCTGGTGTCACTGCACTGCATCCCCAGTGGTGCCAGTGCACTCTCTGGACTCACTGCACTGCATCCCCACTGGTGCCAGTGCACTCTCTGGACTCACTGCACTGCATCCCCAGTGGTGCCAGTGCACTCTCTGGACCCACTGCACCGCATCACCACTGGTGCCACTGCACTCTCTGGACTCACTGCACTGCATCCCCAGTGGTGCCAGTGTACTCTCTGGACTCACTGCACTGCATCCCCACTGGTGCAGTTCTCTCTCTGGACTCAATGCACTGCTTCACCTCTGGTGCCAGTGCACTCTCTGGACTCACCGGGGTGCATCCCCAGTGGTGCCAGTGCACTCTCTGGACTCACCGGGGTGCATCCCCAGTGGTGCCAGTGCACTCTCTTGACTCACTGCACTGCATCCCCAGTGCTGCCAGTGCACTCTCTGGACTCACTGCACTGCATCCCCACTGGTGCCAGTGCACTCTCTGGACTAACTGCACTGCATCCCCAGTGGTGCCAGTGCACTCTCTAGTCTCACTGCAGTGCATCCCCAGTGGTGCAGAGCACTCCCTGGAGTCACTGCAGTGCATCCCCAGTGGTGCCAGTGCACTCTCTGGACTCACTGCACTGCATCCCCAGTGGTGCCAGTGCACTCTCTGGACCCACTGCACTGCATCCCCAGTGGTGCCAGTGCATTCTCTGGACTCACTGCACTGCATCCCTAATGGTACCAGTGCACTCTCTGAACTCACTGCACTGCATCCCCAGTGGTGCCAGTGCACTCTCTGGACTCACTGCACTGCATCCGCAATGGTGCCAGTGCACTCTCTGAACTCACTGCACTGCATCCCCACTGGTGCCAGTGCACTCTCTGGAGTCACTGCACTGCATCACCAGTGGTGCCAGTGCACTCTCTGGACTCACTGCACTGCATCCCCAGTGGTGCCAGTGCACTCTCTGGACCCACTGCACCGCATCACCACTGGTGCCACTGCACTCTCTGGACTCACTGCACTGCATCCCCAGTGGTGCCTGTGTACTCTCTGGAGTCACTGCATTGCATCCCCAGTGGTGCCAGTGCACTCTCTGGACTCACTGCACTGCATCCCCAGTGGTGCCATTGCACTCTCTGGACTCACTGCACTGCATCCCCAGTGGTGCCAGTGCACTCTCTGGACTAACTGCACTGCATCCCCAGTGGTGCCAGTGCACTCTCTAGTCTCACTGCTGTGCATCCCCAGTGGTGCAGAGCACTCCCTGGAGTCACTGCAGTGCATCTCCAGTGGTGCCAGTGCACTCTCTGGATTCACTGCACTGCATCTCCACTGGTGCCAGTGCACTCTCTGGACTCACTGCACTGCATCCCCACTGGTGCCAGTGCACTCTCTGGACTCACTGCACTGCATCCCCAGTGGTGCCAGTGCACTCTCTGGACTCACTGCACTGCATCCCCAGTGGTGCCAGTGCACTCTCTGTAGTCACTGCAGCACTGCATCCCCAGTGGTGCCAGTGCACTCTCTGGACTCACTGCACTGCATCCCCAGTGGTGCCAGTGTACTCTCTGGACTCACTGCACTGCATCCCCACTGGTGCCAGTGCTCTCTCTGGACTCACTTCACTGCTTCACCACTGGTGCCAGTGCACTCTCTGGACTCACTGCACTGCATCCCCAGTGGTGCCAGTGCACTCTCTGAACTCACTGCACTGCATCCCCAGTGGTGCCAGTGCACACTCTGGACTCACTGCACTGCATCCCCAGTGGTGCCAGTGCACTCTCTGGACTCACTGCACTGCATCCCCACTGGTGCCAGTGCACTCTCTGGACACACTGCACTGCATCCCCAGTGGTGCCAGTGCACTCTCTGGACTCACTGCACTGCATCCCCAGTGGTGCCAGTGCACTCTCTGGAGTCACTGCACTGCATCCCCAGTGGTGCCAGTGCACTCTCTGGACTCACTGCACTGCATCCCCAGTGGTGCCAGTGCACTCTCTGGACTCACTGCAGTGCATCCCCAGTGGTGCCAGTGCACTCTCTGGACTAACTGCACTGCATCCCCAGTGGTGACAGTGCACTCTCTGGACTCACTGCACTGCATCCCCAGTGGTGCCAGTGCACTCTCTGGACTCACTGCACTGCATCTCCAGTGGTGCCAGTGCACTCTCTGGACTAACTGCACTGCATCCTCACTGGTGCCAGTGCACTCTCTGCACTCACTGCACTGCATCCCCAGTGGTGCCAGTGTACTCTCTGGACTCACTGCACTGCATCCCCACTGGTGGCAGTGCGCTCTCTGGACTCACTGCACTGCATCTCCAGTGGTGCCAGTGCACTCTCTGGACTCACCGGGGTGCATCCCCAGTGGTGCCAGTGCACTCTCTGGACTCACTGCACTGCATCACCAGTGCTGCCAGTGCACTCTCTGGACTCACTGCACTGCATCCCCACTGGTGCCAGTGCACTCTCTGGACTAACTGCACTGCATCCCCAGTGGTGCCAGTGCACTCTCTAGTCTCACTGCAGTGCATCCCCAGTGGTGCAGAGCACTCCCTGGAGTCACTGCAGTGCATCCCCAGTGGTGCCAGTGCACTCTCTGGACTCACTGCACTGCATCCCCAGTGGTGCCAGTGCACTCTCTGGACCCACTGCACTGCATCCCCAGTGGTGCCAGTGCATTCTCTGGACTCACTGCACTGCATCCCTAATGGTACCAGTGCACTCTCTGAACTCACTGCACTGCATCCCCAGTGGTGCCAGTGCACTCTCTGGACTCACTGCACTGCATCCGCAATGGTGCCAGTGCACTCTCTGAACTCACTGCACTGCATCCCCAGTGGTGCCAGTGCACTCTCTGGAGTCACTGCACTGCATCACCAGTGGTGCCAGTGCACTCTCTGGACTCACTGCACTGCATCCCCAGTGGTGCCAGTGCACTCTCTGGACCCACTGCACCGCATCACCACTGGTGCCACTGCACTCTCTGGACTCACTGCACTGCATCCCCAGTGGTGCCAGTGTACTCTCTGGAGTCACTGCATTGCATCCGCACTGGTGCCAGTGCACTCTCTGGACTCACTGCACTGCATCCCCAGTGGTGCCAGTGCACTCTCTGGACTCACTGCACTGCATCCCCAGTGGTGCCAGTGCACTCTCTGGACTAACTGCACTGCATCCCCAGTGGTGCCAGTGCACTCTCTAGTCTCACTGCTGTGCATCCCCAGTGGTGCAGAGCACTCCCTGGAGTCACTGCAGTGCATCTCCAGTGGTGCCAGTGCACTCTCTGGATTCACTGCACTGCATCTCCACTGGTGCCAGTGCACTCTCTGGACTCACTGCACTGCATCCCCACTGGTGCCAGTGCACTCTCTGGACCAACTGCACTGCATCCCCAGTGGTGCCAGTGCACTCTCTGGACTCACTGCACTGCATTCCCAGTGGTGCCAGTGCACTCTCTGTAGTCACTGCAGTGCATCCCCAGTGGTGCCAGTGCACTCTCTGGACTCACTGCACTGCATCCCCAGTGGTGCCAGTGCACTCTCTGGACTCACTGCACTGCATCTCCAGTGGTGCCAGTGCACTCTCTGGACTCACGCACTGCATCCCCAGTGGTGCCAGTGCACTCTCTGGACTCACTGCACTGCATCCCCAGTGGTGCCAGTGTACTCTCTGTACTCACTGCACTGCATCCCCACTGGTGCCAGTGCTCTCTCTGGACTCACTTCACTGCTTCACCACTGGTGCCAGTGCACTCTCTGGACTCACTGAACTGCATCCCCACTGGTGCCAGTGCACTCTCTGGACTAACTGCACTGCATCCCCAGTGGTGCCAGTGCACTCTCTAGTCTCACTGCAGTGCATCCCCAGTGGTGCAGAGCACTCCCTGGAGTCACTGCAGTGCATCCCCAGTGGTGCCAGTGCACTCTCTGGACTCACTGCACTGCATCCCCAGTGGTGCCAGTGCACTCTCTGGACCCACTGCACTGCATCCCCAGTGGTGCCAGTGCATTCTCTGGACTCACTGCACTGCATCCCTAATGGTACCAGTGCACTCTCTGAACTCACTGCACTGCATCCCCAGTGGTGCCAGTGCACTCTCTGGACTCACTGCACTGCATCCGCAATGGTGCCAGTGCACTCTCTGAACTCACTGCACTGCATCCCCACTGGTGCCAGTGCACTCTCTGGAGTCACTGCACTGCATCACCAGTGGTGCCAGTGCACTCTCTGGACTCACTGCACTGCATCCCCAGTGGTGCCAGTGCACTCTCTGGACCCACTGCACCGCATCACCACTGGTGCCACTGCACTCTCTGGACTCACTGCACTGCATCCCCAGTGGTGCCAGTGTACTCTCTGGAGTCACTGCATTGCATCCGCACTGGTGCCAGTGCACTCTCTGGACTCACTGCACTGCATCCCCAGTGGTGCCAGTGCACTCTCTAGTCTCACTGCTGTGCATCCCCAGTGGTGCAGAGCACTCCCTGGAGTCACTGCAGTGCATCTCCAGTGGTGCCAGTGCACTCTCTGGATTCACTGCACTGCATCTCCACTGGTGCCAGTGCACTCTCTGGACTCACTGCACTGCATCCCCACTGGTGCCAGTGCACTCTCTGGACCAACTGCACTGCATCCCCAGTGGTGCCAGTGCACTCTCTGGACTCACTGCACTGCATCCCCAGTGGTGCCAGTGCACTCTCTGTAGTCACTGCAGTGCATCCCCAGTGGTGCCAGTGCACTCTCTGGACTCACTGCACTGCATCCCCAGTGCTGCCAGTGCACTCTCTGGACTCACTGCACTGCATCTCCAGTGGTGCCAGTGCACTCTCTGGACTCACGCACTGCATCCCCAGTGGTGCCAGTGCACTCTCTGGACTCACTGCACTGCATCCCCAGTGGTGCCAGTGTACTCTCTGTACTCACTGCACTGCATCCCCACTGGTGCCAGTGCTCTCTCTGGACTCACTTCACTGCTTCACCACTGGTGCCAGTGCACTCTCTGGACTCACTGCACTGCATCCCCAGTGGTGCCAGTGCACTCTCTGAACTCACTGCACTGCATCCCCAGTGGTGCCAGTGCACTCTCTGGACTCACTGCACTGCATCCCCAGTGGTGCCAGTGCACTCTCTGGACTCACTGCACTGCATCCCCACTGGTGCCAGTGCACTCTCTGGACACACTGCACTGCATCCCCAGTGGTGCCAGTGCACTCTCTGGACCCACTGCACTGCATCCCCAGTGGTGCCAGTGCACTCTCTGGAGTCACTGCACTGCATCCCCAGTGGTGCCAGTGCACTCTCTGGACTCACTGCACTGCATCCCCAGTGGTGCCAGTGCACTCTCTGGACTCACTGCAGTGCATCCCCTCTGGTGCCAGTGCACTCTCTGGACTAACTGCACTGCATCCCCAGTGGTGACAGTGCACTCTCTGGACTCACTGCACTGCATCCCCAGTGGTGCCAGTGCACTCTCTGGACTCACTGCACTGCATCTCCAGTGGTGCCAGTGCACTCTCTGGACTAACTGCACTGCATCCTCACTGGTGCCAGTGCACTCTCTGCACTCACTGCACTGCATCCCCAGTGGTGCCAGTGTACTCTCTGGACTCACTGCACTGCATCCCCACTGGTGGCAGTGCTCTCTCTGGACTCACTGCACTGCTTCACCACTGGTGCCAGTGCACTCTCTGGACTCACCGGGGTGCATCCCCAGTGGTGCCAGTGCACTCTCTGGACTCACCGGGGTGCATCCCCAGTGGTGCCAGTGCACTCTCTGGACTCACTGCACTGCATCCCCAGTGCTGCCAGTGCACTCTCTGGACTCACTGCACTGCATCCCCACTGGTGCCAGTGCACTCTCTGGACTAACTGCACTGCATCCCCAGTGGTGCCAGTGCACTCTCTAGTCTCACTGCAGTGCATCCCCAGTGGTGCAGAGCACTCCCTGGAGTCACTGCAGTGCATCCCCAGTGGTGCCAGTGCACTCTCTGGACTCACTGCACTGCATCCCCAGTGGTGCCAGTGCACTCTCTGGACCCACTGCACTGCATCCCCAGTGGTGCCAGTGCATTCTCTGGACTCACTGCACTGCATCCCTAATGGTACCAGTGCACTCTCTGAACTCACTGCACTGCATCCCCAGTGGTGCCAGTGCACTCTCTGGACTCACTGCACTGCATCCCCAGTGGTGCCAGTGCACTCTCTGAACTCACTGCACTGCATCCCCACTGGTGCCAGTGCACTCTCTGGAGTCACTGCACTGCATCACCAGTGGTGCCAGTGCACTCTCTGGACTCACTGCACTGCATCCCCAGTGGTGCCAGTGCACTCTCTGGACCCACTGCACCGCATCACCACTGGTGCCACTGCACTCTCTGGACTCACTGCACTGCATCCCCAGTGGTGCCAGTGTACTCTCTGGAGTCACTGCATTGCATCCGCACTGGTGCCAGTGCACTCTCTGGACTCACTGCACTGCATCCCCAGTGGTGCCAGTGCACTCTCTGGACTCACTGCACTGCATCCCCAGTGGTGCCAGTGCACTCTCTGGACTAACTGCACTGCATCCCCAGTGGTGCCAGTGCACTCTCTAGTCTCACTGCTGTGCATCCCCAGTGGTGCAGAGCACTCCCTGGAGTCACTGCAGTGCATCTCCAGTGGTGCCAGTGCACTCTCTGGATTCACTGCACTGCATCTCCACTGGTGCCAGTGCACTCTCTGGACTCACTGCACTGCATCCCCACTGGTGCCAGTGCACTCTCTGGACCAACTGCACTGCATCCCCAGTGGTGCCAGTGCACTCTCTGGACTCACTGCACTGCATCCCCAGTGGTGCCAGTGCACTCTCTGTAGTCACTGCAGTGCATCCCCAGTGGTGCCAGTGCACTCTCTGGACTCACTGCACTGCATCCCCAGTGCTGCCAGTGCACTCTCTGGACTCACTGCACTGCATCTCCAGTGGTGCCAGTGCACTCTCTGGACTCACGCACTGCATCCCCACTGGTGCCAGTGCACTCTCTGGACTCACTGCACTGCATCGCCAGTGGTGCCAGTGTACTCTCTGTACTCACTGCACTGCATCCCCACTGGTGCCAGTGCTCTCTCTGGACTCACTTCACTGCTTCACCACTGGTGCCAGTGCACTCTCTGGACTCACTGCACTGCATCCCCAGTGGTGCCAGTGCACTCTCTGAACTCACTGCACTGCATCCCCAGTGGTGCCAGTGCACTCTCTGGAGTCACTGCACTGCATCCCCAGTGGTGCCAGTGCACTCTCTGGACTCACTGCACTGCATCCCCACTGGTGCCAGTGCACTCTCTGGACACACTGCACTGCATCCCCAGTGGTGCCAGTGCACTCTCTGGACCCACTGCACTGCATCCCCAGTGGTGCCAGTGCACTCTCTGGAGTCACTGCACTGCATACCCAGTGGTGCCAGTGCACTCTCTGGACTCACTGCACTGCATCCCCAGTGGTACCAGTGCACTCTCTGAACTCACTGCACTGCATCCCCAGTGGTGCCAGTGCACTCTCTGGACTCACTGCACTGCATCCGCAATGGTGCCAGTGCACTCTCTGAACTCACTGCACTGCATCCCCACTGGTGCCAGTGCACTCTCTGGAGTCACTGCACTGCATCACCAGTGGTGCCAGTGCACTCTCTGGACTCACTGCACTGCATCCCCAGTGGTGCCAGTGCACTCTCTGGACCCACTGCACCGCATCACCACTGGTGCCACTGCACTCTCTGGACTCACTGCACTGCATCCCCAGTGGTGCCAGTGTACTCTCTGGAGTCACTGCATTGCATCCGCACTGGTGCCAGTGCACTCTCTGGACTCACTGCACTGCATCCCCAGTGGTGCCAGTGCACTCTCTGGACTCACTGCACTGCATCCCCAGTGGTGCCAGTGCACTCTCTGGACTAACTGCACTGCATCCCCAGTGGTGCCAGTGCACTCTCTAGTCTCACTGCTGTGCATCCCCAGTGGTGCAGAGCACTCCCTGGAGTCACTGCAGTGCATCTCCAGTGGTGCCAGTGCACTCTCTGGATTCACTGCACTGCATCTCCACTGGTGCCAGTGCACTCTCTGGACTCACTGCACTGCATCCCCACTGGTGCCAGTGCACTCTCTGGACCAACTGCACTGCATCCCCAGTGGTGCCAGTGCACTCTCTGGACTCACTGCACTGCATCCCCAGTGGTGCCAGTGCACTCTCTGTAGTCACTGCAGTGCATCCCCAGTGGTGCCAGTGCACTCTCTGGACTCACTGCACTGCATCCCCAGTGCTGCCAGTGCACTCTCTGGACTCACTGCACTGCATCTCCAGTGGTGCCAGTGCACTCTCTGGACTCACGCACTGCATCCCCCTGGTGCCAGTGCACTCTCTGGACTCACTGCACTGCATCCCCAGTGGTGCCAGTGTACTCTCTGTACTCACTGCACTGCATCCCCACTGGTGCCAGTGCTCTCTCTGGACTCACTTCACTGCTTCACCACTGGTGCCAGTGCACTCTCTGGACTCACTGCACTGCATCCCCAGTGGTGCCAGTGCACTCTCTGAACTCACTGCACTGCATCCCCAGTGGTGCCAGTGCACTCTCTGGACTCACTGCACTGCATCCCCAGTGGTGCCAGTGCACTCTCTGGACTCACTGCACTGCATCCCCACTGGTGCCAGTGCACTCTCTGGACACACTGCACTGCATCCCCAGTGGTGCCAGTGCACTCTCTGGACCCACTGCACTGCATCCCCAGTGGTGCCAGTGCACTCTCTGGACTCACTGCACTGCATCCCCAGTGGTGCCAGTGCACTCTCTGGACTCACTGCAGTGCATCCCCAGTGGTGCCAGTGCACTCTCTGGACTAACTGCACTGCATCCCCAGTGGTGACAGTGCACTCTCTGGACTCACTGCACTGCATCCCCAGTGGTGCCAGTGCACTCTCTGGACTCACTGCACTGCATCTCCAGTGGTGCCAGTGCACTCTCTGGACTAACTGCACTGCATCCTCACTGGTGCCAGTGCACTCTCTGCACTCACTGCACTGCATCCCCAGTGGTGCCAGTGTACTCTCTGGAACTCACTGCACTGCATCCCCCTGGTGGCAGTGCTCTCTCTGGACTCACTGCACTGCTTCACCACTGGTGCCAGTGCACTCTCTGGACTCACCGGGGTGCATCCCCAGTGGTGCCAGTGCACTCTCTGGACTCACCGGGGCACTGCATCCCCACTGGTGCCAGTGCACTCTCTGGACTAACTGCACTGCATCCCCAGTGGTGCCAGTGCACTCTCTAGTCTCACTGCAGTGCATCCCCAGTGGTGCAGAGCACTCCCTGGAGTCACTGCAGTGCATCCCCAGTGGTGCCAGTGCACTCTCTGGACTCACTGCACTGCATCCCCAGTGGTGCCAGTGCACTCTCTGGACCCACTGCACTGCATCCCCAGTGGTGCCAGTGCATTCTCTGGACTCACTGCACTGCATCCCTAATGGTACCAGTGCACTCTCTGAACTCACTGCACTGCATCCCCAGTGGTGCCAGTGCACTCTCTGGACTCACTGCACTGCATCCGCAATGGTGCCAGTGCACTCTCTGAACTCACTGCACTGCATCCCCACTGGTGCCAGTGCACTCTCTGGAGTCACTGCACTGCATCACCAGTGGTGCCAGTGCACTCTCTGGACTCACTGCACTGCATCCCCAGTGGTGCCAGTGCACTCTCTGGACCCACTGCACCGCATCACCAGTGGTGCCAGTGCACTCTCTGGACTCACTGCACTGCATCCCCAGTGGTGCCAGTGTACTCTCTGGAGTCACTGCATTGCATCCGCACTGGTGCCAGTGCACTCTCTGGACTCACTGCACTGCATCCCCAGTGGTGCCAGTGCACTCTCTGGACTCACTGCACTGCATCCCCAGTGGTGCCAGTGCACTCTCTGGACTAACTGCACTGCATCCCCAGTGGTGCCAGTGCACTCTCTAGTCTCACTGCTGTGCATCCCCAGTGGTGCAGAGCACTCCCTGGAGTCACTGCAGTGCATCTCCAGTGGTGCCAGTGCACTCTCTGGATTCACTGCACTGCATCTCCACTGGTGCCAGTGCACTCTCTGGACTCACTGCACTGCATCCCCACTGGTGCCAGTGCACTCTCTGGACCAACTGCACTGCATCCCCAGTGGTGCCAGTGCACTCTCTGGACTCACTGCACTGCATCCCCAGTGGTGCCAGTGCACTCTCTGTAGTCACTGCAGTGCATCCCCAGTGGTGCCAGTGCACTCTCTGGACTCACTGCACTGCATCCCCAGTGCTGCCAGTGCACTCTCTGGACTCACTGCACTGCATCTCCAGTGGTGCCAGTGCACTCTCTGGACTCACGCACTGCATCCCCACTGGTGCCAGTGCACTCTCTGGACTCACTGCACTGCATCCCCAGTGGTGCCAGTGTACTCTCTGGACTCACTGCACTGCATCCCCACTGGTGCCAGTGCTCTCTCTGGACTCACTTCACTGCTTCACCACTGGTGCCAGTGCACTCTCTGGACTCACTGCACTGCATCCCCAGTGGTGCCAGTGCACTCTCTGAACTCACTGCACTGCATCCCCAGTGGTGCCAGTGCACTCTCTGGACTCACTGCACTGCATCCCCAGTGGTGCCAGTGCACTCTCTGGACTCACTGCACTGCATCCCCACTGGTGCCAGTGCACTCTCTGGACACACTGCACTGCATCCCCAGTGGTGCCAGTGCACTCTCTGGACCCACTGCACTGCATCCCCAGTGGTGCCAGTGCACTCTCTGGAGTCACTGCACTGCATACCCAGTGGTGCCAGTGCACTCTCTGGACTCACTGCACTGCATCCCCAGTGGTGCCAGTGCACTCTCTGGACCCACTGCACTGCATCCCCAGTGGTGCCAGTGCATTCTCTGGACTCACTGCACTGCATCCCTAATGGTACCAGTGCACTCTCTGAACTCACTGCACTGCATCCCCAGTGGTGCCAGTGCACTCTCTGGACTCACTGCACTGCATCCGCAATGGTGCCAGTGCACTCTCTGAACTCACTGCACTGCATCCCCACTGGTGCCAGTGCACTCTCTGGAGTCACTGCACTGCATCACCAGTGGTGCCAGTGCACTCTCTGGACCCACTACACTGCATCCCCAGTGGTGCCAGTGCACTCTCTGGACTCACTGCACTGCATCCCCAGTGGTGACAGTGCACTCTCTGAACTCACTGCACTGCATCCCCAGTGGTGCCAGTGCACTCTCTGGAGTCACTGCACTGCATCACCAGTGGTGCCAGTGCACTCTCTGGACTCACTGCTCTGCATCCCCAGTGGTGCCAGTGCACTCTCTGGACCCACTGCACTGCATCCCCAATGGTGCCAGTGCACTCTCTGGACTCACTGCACTGCATCCCCAGTGGTGCCAGTGCACTCTCTGGACTCACTGCAGTGCATCCCCAGTGATGCCAGTGCACTCTCTGGACTCACTGCACTGCATCCCCAATGGTGCCAGTGCACTCTCTGGACTCACTGCACTGCATCCCCAGTGGTGCCAGTGCACTCTCTGGACCCACTGCACTGCATCCCCAATGGTGCCAGTGCACTCTCTGGACTCACTGCACTGCATCCCCAGTGGTGCCAGTGCACTCTCTGGACTCACTGCAGTGCATCCCCAGTGGTGCCAGTGCACTCTCTGGACTCACTGCACTGCATCCCCAGTGGTGCCAGTGCATTCTCTGGACTCACTGCACTGCATCCCCAGTGCTGCCAGTGCACTCTCTGGACTCACTGCACTGCATCTCCAGTGGTGCCAGTGCACTCTCTGGACTCACTGCACTGCATCCCCAGTGGTGCCAGTGTACTCTCTGGACTCACTGCACTGCATCCCCAGTGGTGGCAGTGCTCTCTCTGGATTCACTGCACTGCTTCACCACTGGTGCCAGTGCACTCTCTGGACTCACTGCACTGCATCCCCAGTGGTGCCAGTGCACTCTCTGAACTCACTGCACTGCATCCCTAGTGGTGCCAGTGCACTCTCTGGACTCACTGCACTGCATCCCCAGTGGTGCCAGTGCACTCTCAGGACTCACTGCACTGCATCCCCACTGGTGCCACTGCACTCTCTGGACTCACTGCACTGCATCCCCAGTGGTGCCAGTGCACTCTCTGGACCCACTGCACTGCATCCCCAGTGGGGCCAGTGCACTCTCTGGACTCACTGCACTGCATCCCCACTGGTGCCAGTGTACTCTCTGGACTCACTGCACTGCATCCCCACTGGTGGCAGTGCACTCTCTGGACTCAATGCACTGCATCCCCAGTGGTGCCAGTGCACTCTCTGGACTCACTGCACTGCATCCCCAATGCTGCCAGTGCACTCTCTGAACTCACTGCACTGCATCTCCAGTGGTGCCAGTGCACTCTCTGGACTCACTGCACTGCATCCCCAGTGGTGCCAGTGCACTCTCTGGACTCACTGCACTGCATCCCCAGTGGTGCCAGTGTGCTCTCTGGACTCACTGCACTGCATCCCCACTGGTGGCAGTGCTCTCTCTGGACTCACTGCACTGCTTCACCACTGGTGCCAGTGCACTCTCTGGACTCACAGCACTGCATCCCCAGTGGTGCCAGTGCACTCTCTGGACTCACTGCACTGCATCTTTCCATCATTTATCGGCAGTCCTGGCTATCGGGGGAGGTCCCGGTTGACTGGCGGCTAGCCAATGTGACGCCCATCTATAAGAAGGGCCGGAGGGCAGACCCGGGGAACTATAGGCCTGTCAGTTTGACCTCAGTGCCGGGGAAGCTCATGGAGCAGATTATCTTGAGGGTCATCACGCGGCACTTGCAGGGCAAGCAGGCGATCAGGCCCAGTCAGCATGGGTTTATGAAAGGCAGGTCCTGCTTGACGAACCTGATCTCCTTCTATGACCAAGTGACGCGCTTGGTGGATGAGGGAAAGGCTGTGGACGTGGTCTACCTTGACCTCAGTAAGGCTTTTGACACCGTTCCCCACAACATTCTCCTCAAGAAACTGGCTGCTCGGGGCTTGGACTGGCGTACGCTTCGCTGGGTTAGAAACTGGCTGGATGGCCGGGCCCAGAGAGTTGTGGTGAATGGAGTCAAATCTGGTTGGAGGCCGGTCACTAGTGGAGTCCCCCAGGGCTCGGTACTGGGGCCGGTCCTCTTTAATATCTTTATCGATGATCTGGATGAGGGCGTCCAGTGCACCCTCAGTAAGTTTGCAGATGACACCAAGCTAAGTGCGTGTGTCGATCTGCTCGAGGGCAGGAAGGCTCTGCAGGAGGATCTGGATAGGCTGGAGCGATGGGCTGAGGTCAACTGCATGAAGTTCAACAAGGCCAAGTGCCGGGTCCTGCACCTGGGCTGCAACAACCCCAAGCAGAGCTACAGGCTGGGAGATGAGTGGCTGGAAAGCTGCCTGGCCGAGAAGGACCTGGGAGTATTGGTGGATAGTCGGCTGAATATGAGCCAGCAGTGTGCTCAGGTGGCCAAGAAGGCCAACGGCATCCTGGCCTGTATAAGAAGCAGTGTGGCCAGCAGGTCGAGGGAAGTGATTGTGCCCCTGTACTCGGCTCTGGTGAGGCCGCACCTCGAGTACTGTGTTCAGTTTTGGGCCCCTCGCTACAGGAAGGACATGGACGTGCTCGAGCGAGTCCAGAGAAGGGCGACCAAGCTGGTGAGGGGTCTGGAGAACAAGTCTTACGAGGAGCGGCTGAGGGAGCTGGGCTTGTTCAGCCTGGAGAAGAGGAGGCTCAGGGGTGACCTCATCGCTCTCTACAGTTACCTGAAAGGAGGCTGTAGAGAGGTGGGGGTTGGTCTATTCTCCCACGTGCCTAGTGACAGGACGAGGGGGAATGGGCTAAAGTTGCGACAGGGGAGTTTTAGGTTGGATGTTAGGAAGTACTTCTTTACCGAAAGGGTTATTAAGCATTGGAACGGGCTGCCCAGGGAGGTGGTGGAGTCACCATCCCTGGAGGTCTTTAAAAGACGTTTAGATGTAGAGCTTAGGGATATGGTTTAGTGGAGTACTTAGTGTTAGGTCGGAGGTTGGACTCGATGATCTTGAGGTCTCTTCCAACCTAGAGAAATCTGTGAATCTGTGAATCTGTGAATCCCCAGTGGTGCCAGTGCACTCTCTGGACTCACTGCACTGCATCCCCACTGGTGCCACTGCACTCTCTGGACTCACTGCACTGCATCCCCACTGGTGCCACTGCACTCTCTGGACTCACTGCACTGCATCCCCAGTCGTGTCAGTGCACTCTCTGGACCCACTGCACTGCATCCCCAGTGCTGCCAGTGCACTCCCTGGACTCACTGCACTGCATCCCCAGTGGGGCCAGTGCACTCTCTGGACTCACTGCACTGCATCCCCAGTGCTGCCAGTGCACTCTCTGGACTCACTGCACTACATCAGCAATCGTGCCAGTGCACTCTCTGAACTCACTGCACTGCATCCCCAGTGGTGCCAGTACAGTCTCTGGACTCACTGCACTGCATCCCCAGTGGTGCCAGTGCACTCTCTGGACTCACTGCAGTGCATCCCCAGTGATGCCAGTGCAGTCTCTGGACTCACTGCACTGCATCTCCAGTGGTGCCAGTGCACTCTCTGGACTCACTGCACTGCATCCCCACTGGTGCCAGTGCACTCTCTGGACTCACTGCAGTGCATCCCCAGTGGTGCCAGTGCACTCTCTGGACTCACTGCACTGCATCCCCAGTGGTGCCAATGCACTCTCTGGACTCACGGCACTGCATCCCCAGTGGTGCCAGTGCACTCTCTGGACTCACTGCACTGCATCCCCAGTGCTGCCAGTGCACTCTCTGGACTCAGTGCACTGCATCCCCAGTGGTGCCAGTGCACTCTCTGGACCCACTGCACTGCATCCCCAGTGGTGCCAGTGCACTCTCTGCACTCACTGCACTACATCCCCAGTGGTGCCAGTGCACTCTCTTGACTCACCGGGGTGCATCCCCAGTGGTGCCAGTGCACTCTCTGGACTCACTGCAGTGCATGCCCAGTGGTGCCAGTGCACTCTCTGGACTCACTGCACTGCATCCCCACTGGCGGCAGTGCACTCTCTGGACCCACTGCACTGCATCCCCAGTGGTGCCAGTGCACTCTATGGACTCACTGCACTGCATCCCCAGTGGTGCCAGTGCACTCTCTGGAGTCACTGACCTGCATCCCCACTGGTGCCAGTGCACTCTCGGGACTCCCTGCACTGCATCCCCAGTGGTGCCAGTGCACTCTCTGGATTCACTGCACTGCATCTCCACTGGTGCCAGTGCACTCTCTGGACTCACTGCACTGCATCCCCACTGGTGCCAGTGCACTCTCTGGACTCACTGCACTGCATCCCCAGTGGTGCCAGTGCACTCTCTGGACTCACTGCACTGCATCCCCAGTGGTGCCAGTGCACTCTCTGTAGTCACTGCAGTGCATCCCCAGTGGTGCCAGTGCACTCTCTGGACTCACTGCACTGCATCCCCAGTGCTGCCAGTGCACTCTATGGACTCACTGCACTGCATCTCCAGCGGTGCCAGTGCACTCTCTGGACTCACGCACTGCATCCCCACTGGTGCCAGTGCACTCTCTGGACTCACTGCACTGCATCCCCAGTGGTGCCAGTGTACTCTCTGGACTCACTGCACTGCATCCCCACTGGTGCCAGTGCTCTCTCTGGACTCACTTCACTGCTTCACCACTGGTGCCAGTGCACTCTCTGGACTCACTGCACTGCATCCCCAGTGGTGCCAGTGCACTCTCTGGACTCACTGCACTGCATCCCCAGTGGTGCCAGTGCACACTCTGGACTCACTGCACTGCATCCCCAGTGGTGCCAGTGCACTCTCTGGACTCACTGCACTGCATCCCCACTGGTGCCAGTGCACTCTCTGGACACACTGCACTGCATCCCCAGTGGTGCCAGTGCACTCTCTGGACCCACTGCACTGCATCCCCAGTGGTGCCAGTGCACTCTCTGGAGTCACTGCACTGCATCCCCAGTGGTGCCAGTGCACTCTCTGGACTCACTGCACTGCATCCCCAGTGGTGCCAGTGCACTCTCTGGACTCACTGCAGTGCATCCCCAGTGGTGCCAGTGCACTCTCTGGACTAACTGCACTGCATCCCCAGTGGTGACAGTGCACTCTCTGGACTCACTGCACTGCATCCCCAGTGGTGCCAGTGCACTCTCTGGACTCACTGCACTGCATCTCCAGTGGTGCCAGTGCACTCTCTGGACTAACTGCACTGCATCCTCACTGGTGCCAGTGCACTCTCTGCACTCACTGCACTGCATCCCCAGTGGTGCCAGTGTACTCTCTGGACTCACTGCACTGCATCCCCACTGGTGGCAGTGCGCTCTCTGGACTCACTGCACTGCTTCACCACTGGTGCCAGTGCACTCTCTGGACTCACCGGGGTGCATCCCCAGTGGTGCCAGTGCACTCTCTGGACTCACTGCACTGCATCACCAGTGCTGCCAGTGCACTCTCTGGACTCACTGCACTGCATCCCCACTGGTGCCAGTGCACTCTCTGGACTAACTGCACTGCATCCCCAGTGGTGCCAGTGCACTCTCTAGTCTCACTGCAGTGCATCCCCAGTGGTGCAGAGCACTCCCTGGAGTCACTGCAGTGCATCCCCAGTGGTGCCAGTGCACTCTCTGGACTCACTGCACTGCATCCCCAGTGGTGCCAGTGCACTCTCTGGACCCACTGCACTGCATCCCCAGTGGTGCCAGTGCATTCTCTGGACTCACTGCACTGCATCCCTAATGGTACCAGTGCACTCTCTGAACTCACTGCACTGCATTCCCAGTGGTGCCAGTGCACTCTCTGGACTCACTGCACTGCATCCGCAATGGTGCCAGTGCACTCTCTGAACTCACTGCACTGCATCCCCACTGGTGCCAGTGCACTCTCTGGAGTCACTGCACTGCATCACCAGTGGTGCCAGTGCACTCTCTGGACTCACTGCACTGCATCCCCAGTGGTGCCAGTGCACTCTCTGGACCCACTGCACCGCATCACCACTGGTGCCACTGCACTCTCTGGACTCACTGCACTGCATCCCCAGTGGTGCCAGTGTACTCTCTGGAGTCACTGCATTGCATCCGCACTGGTGCCAGTGCACTCTCTGGACTCACTGCACTGCATCCCCAGTGGTGCCAGTGCACTCTCTGGACTCACTGCACTGCATCCCCAGTGGTGCCAGTGCACTCTCTGGACTAACTGCACTGCATCCCCAGTGGTGCCAGTGCACTCTCTAGTCTCACTACTGTGCATCCCCAGTGGTGCAGAGCACTCCCTGGAGTCACTGCAGTGCATCTCCAGTGGTGCCAGTGCACTCTCTGAATTCACTGCACTGCATCTCCACTGGTGCCAGTGCACTCTCTGGACTCACTGCACTGCATCCCCACTGGTGCCAGTGCACTCTCTGGACCAACTGCACTGCATCCCCAGTGGTGCCAGTGCACTCTCTGGACTCACTGCACTGCATTCCCAGTGGTGCCAGTGCACTCTCTGTAGTCACTGCAGTGCATCCCCAGTGGTGCCAGTGCACTCTCTGGACTCACTGCACTGCATCCCCAGTGGTGCCAGTGCACTCTCTGGACTCACTGCACTGCATCTCCAGTGGTGCCAGTGCACTCTCTGGACTCACGCACTGCATCCCCAGTGGTGCCAGTGCACTCTCTGGACTCACTGCACTGCATCCCCAGTGGTGCCAGTGCACTCTCTAGTCTCACTGCAGTGCATCCCCAGTGGTGCAGAGCACTCCCTGGAGTCACTGCAGTGCATCCCCAGTGGTGCCAGTGCACTCTCTGGACTCACTGCACTGCATCCCCAGTGGTGCCAGTGCACTCTCTGGACCCACTGCACTGCATCCCCAGTGGTGCCAGTGCATTCTCTGGACTCACTGCACTGCATCCCTAATGGTACCAGTGCACTCTCTGAACTCACTGCACTGCATCCCCAGTGGTGCCAGTGCACTCTCTGGACTCACTGCACTGCATCCCCACTGGTGCCAGTGCTCTCTCTGGACTCACTTCACTGCTTCACCACTGGTGCCAGTGCACTCTCTGGACTCACTGCACTGCATCCCCACTGGTGCCAGTGCACTCTCTGGACTCACTGCACTGCATCCCCAGTGGTGCCAGTGCTCTCTCTGGACCCACTGCACTGCATCCCCAGTGGTGCCAGTGCACTCTCTGGAGTCACTGCACTGCATCCCCAGTGGTGCCAGTGCACTCTCTGGACTCACTGCACTGCATCCCCAGTGGTGCCAGTGCACTCTCTGGACTCACTGCAGTGCATCCCCTCTGGTGCCAGTGCACTCTCTGGACTAACTGCACTGCATCCCCAGTGGTGACAGTGCACTCTCTGGACTCACTGCACTGCATCCCCAGTGGTGCCAGTGCACTCTCTGGACTCACTGCACTGCATCTCCAGTGGTGCCAGTGCACTCTCTGGACTAACTGCACTGCATCCTCACTGGTGCCAGTGCACTCTCTGCACTCACTGCACTGCATCCCCAGTGGTGCCAGTGTACTCTCTGGACTCACTGCACTGCATCCCCACTGGTGGCAGTGCTCTCTCTGGACTCACTGCACTGCTTCACCACTGGTGCCAGTGCACTCTCTGGACTCACCGGGGTGCATCCCCAGTGGTGCCAGTGCACTCTCTGGACTCACTGGGGTGCATCCCCAGTGGTGCCAGTGCACTCTCTGGACTCACTGCACTGCATCCCCAGTGCTGCCAGTGCACTCTCTGGACTCACTGCACTGCATCCCCACTGGTGCCAGTGCACTCTCTGGACTAACTGCACTGCATCCCCAGTGGTGCCAGTGCACTCTCTAGTCTCACTGCAGTGCATCCCCAGTGGTGCAGAGCACTCCCTGGAGTCACTGCAGTGCATCCCCAGTGGTGCCAGTGCACTCTCTGGACTCACTGCACTGCATCCCCAGTGGTGCCAGTGCACTCTCTGGACCCACTGCACTGCATCCCCAGTGGTGCCAGTGCATTCTCTGGACTCACTGCACTGCATCCCTAATGGTACCAGTGCACTCTCTGAACTCACTGCACTGCATCCCCAGTGGTGCCAGTGCACTCTCTGGACTCACTGCACTGCATCCCCAGTGGTGCCAGTGCACTCTCTGAACTCACTGCACTGCATCCCCACTGGTGCCAGTGCACTCTCTGGAGTCACTGCACTGCATCACCAGTGGTGCCAGTGCACTCTCTGGACTCACTGCACTGCATCCCCAGTGGTGCCAGTGCACTCTCTGGACCCACTGCACCGCATCACCACTGGTGCCACTGCACTCTCTGGACTCACTGCACTGCATCCCCAGTGGTGCCAGTGTACTCTCTGGAGTCACTGCATTGCATCCGCACTGGTGCCAGTGCACTCTCTGGACTCACTGCACTGCATCCCCAGTGGTGCCAGTGCACTCTCTGGACTCACTGCACTGCATCCCCAGTGGTGCCAGTGCACTCTCTGGACTAACTGCACTGCATCCCCAGTGGTGCCAGTGCACTCTCTAGTCTCACTGCTGTGCATCCCCAGTGGTGCAGAGCACTCCCTGGAGTCACTGCAGTGCATCTCCAGTGGTGCCAGTGCACTCTCTGGATTCACTGCACTGCATCTCCACTGGTGCCAGTGCACTCTCTGGACTCACTGTAGTGCATCCCCAGTGGTGCCAGTGCACTCTCTGGACCAACTGCACTGCATCCCCAGTGGTGCCAGTGCACTCTCTGGACTCACTGCACTGCATCCCCAGTGGTGCCAGTGCACTCTCTGTAGTCACTGCAGTGCATCCCCAGTGGTGCCAGTGCACTCTCTGGACTCACTGCACTGCATCCCCAGTGCTGCCAGTGCACTCTCTGGACTCACTGCACTGCATCTCCAGTGGTGCCAGTGCACTCTCTGGACTCACGCACTGCATCCCCACTGGTGCCAGTGCACTCTCTGGACTCACTGCACTGCATCGCCAGTGGTGCCAGTGTACTCTCTGTACTCACTGCACTGCATCCCCACTGGTGCCAGTGCTCTCTCTGGACTCACTTCACTGCTTCACCACTGGTGCCAGTGCACTCTCTGGACTCACTGCACTGCATCCCCAGTGGTGCCAGTGCACTCTCTGAACTCACTGCACTGCATCCCCAGTGGTGCCAGTGCACTCTCTGGAGTCACTGCACTGCATCCCCAGTGGTGCCAGTGCACTCTCTGGACTCACTGCACTGCATCCCCACTGGTGCCAGTGCACTCTCTGGACACACTGCACTGCATCCCCAGTGGTGCCAGTGCACTCTCTGGACCCACTGCACTGCATCCCCTGTGGTGCCAGTGCACTCTCTGGAGTCACTGCACTGCATACCCAGTGGTGCCAGTGCACTCTCTGGACTCACTGCACTGCATCCCCAGTGGTACCAGTGCACTCTCTGAACTCACTGCACTGCATCCCCAGTGGTGCCAGTGCACTCTCTGGACTCACTGCACTGCATCCGCAATGGTGCCAGTGCACTCTCTGAACTCACTGCACTGCATCCCCACTGGTGCCAGTGCACTCTCTGGAGTCACTGCACTGCATCACCAGTGGTGCCAGTGCACTCTCTGGACTCACTGCACTGCATCCCGACTGGTGCCAGTGCACTCTCTGGACCCACTGCACCGCATCACCACTGGTGCCACTGCACTCTCTGGACTCACTGCACTGCATCACCAGTGGTGCCAGTGTACTCTCTGGAGTCACTGCATTGCATCCGCACTGGTGCCAGTGCACTCTCTGGACTCACTGCACTGCATCCCCAGTGGTGCCAGTGCACTCTCTGGACTCACTGCACTGCATCCCCAGTGGTGCCAGTGCACTCTCTGGACTAACTGCACTGCATCCCCAGTGGTGCCAGTGCACTCTCTAGTCTCACTGCTGTGCATCCCCAGTGGTGCAGAGCACTCCCTGGAGTCACTGCAGTGCATCTCCAGTGGTGCCAGTGCACTCTCTGGATTCACTGCACTGCATCTCCAGTGGTGCCAGTGCACTCTCTGGACTCACTGCACTGCATCCCCAGTGGTGCCAGTGCACTCTCTGGACCAACTGCACTGCATCCCCAGTGGTGCCAGTGCACTCTCTGGACTCACTGCACTGCATCCCCAGTGGTGCCAGTGCACTCTCTGTAGTCACTGCAGTGCATCCCCAGTGGTGCCAGTGCACTCTCTGGACTCACTGCACTGCATCCCCAGTGCTGCCAGTGCACTCTCTGGACTCACTGCACTGCATCTCCAGTGGTGCCAGTGCACTCTCTGGACTCACGCACTGCATCCCCCTGGTGCCAGTGCACTCTCTGGACTCACTGCACTGCATCCCCAGTGGTGCCAGTGTACTCTCTGTACTCACTGCACTGCATCCCCACTGGTGCCAGTGCTCTCTCTGGACTCACTTCACTGCTTCACCACTGGTGCCAGTGCACTCTCTGGACTCACTGCACTGCATCCCCAGTGGTGCCAGTGCACTCTCTGAACTCACTGCACTGCATCCCCAGTGGTGCCAGTGCACTCTCTGGACTCACTGCACTGCATCCCCAGTGGTGCCAGTGCACTCTCTGGACTCACTGCACTGCATCCCCACTGGTGCCAGTGCACTCTCTGGACACACTGCACTGCATCCCCAGTGGTGCCAGTGCACTCTCTGGACCCACTGCACTGCATCCCCAGTGGTGCCAGTGCACTCTCTGGACTCACTGCACTGCATCCCCAGTGGTGCCAGTGCACTCTCTGGACTCACTGCAGTGCATCCCCAGTGGTGCCAGTGCACTCTCTGGACTAACTGCACTGCATCCCCAGTGGTGACAGTGCACTCTCTGGACTCACTGCACTGCATCCCCAGTGGTGCCAGTGCACTCTCTGGACTCACTGCACTGCATCTCCAGTGGTGCCAGTGCACTCTCTGGACTAACTGCACTGCATCCTCACTGGTGCCAGTGCACTCTCTGCACTCACTGCACTGCATCCCCAGTGGTGCCAGTGTACTCTCTGGAACTCACTGCACTGCATCCCCACTGGTGGCAGTGCTCTCTCTGGACTCACTGCACTGCTTCACCACTGGTGCCAGTGCACTCTCTGGACTCACCGGGGTGCATCCCCAGTGGTGCCAGTGCACTCTCTGGACTCACCGGGGTGCATCCCCAGTGGTGCCAGTGCACTCTCTGGACTCACTGCACTGCATCCCCAGTGCTGCCAGTGCACTCTCTGGACTCACTGCACTGCATCCCCACTGGTGCCAGTGCACTCTCTGGACTAACTGCACTGCATCCCCAGTGGTGCCAGTGCACTCTCTAGTCTCACTGCAGTGCATCCCCAGTGGTGCAGAGCACTCCCTGGAGTCACTGCAGTGCATCCCCAGTGGTGCCAGTGCACTCTCTGGACTCACTGCACTGCATCCCCAGTGGTGCCAGTGCACTCTCTGGACCCACTGCACTGCATCCCCAGTGGTGCCAGTGCATTCTCTGGACTCACTGCACTGCATCCCTAATGGTACCAGTGCACTCTCTGAACTCACTGCACTGCATCCCCAGTGGTGCCAGTGCACTCTCTGGACTCACTGCACTGCATCCGCAATGGTGCCAGTGCACTCTCTGAACTCACTGCACTGCATCCCCACTGGTGCCAGTGCACTCTCTGGAGTCACTGCACTGCATCACCAGTGGTGCCAGTGCACTCTCTGGACTCACTGCACTGCATCCCCAGTGGTGCCAGTGCACTCTCTGGACCCACTGCACCGCATCACCAGTGGTGCCAGTGCACTCTCTGGACTCACTGCACTGCATCCCCAGTGGTGCCAGTGTACTCTCTGGAGTCACTGCATTGCATCCGCACTGGTGCCAGTGCACTCTCTGGACTCACTGCACTGCATCCCCAGTGGTGCCAGTGCACTCTCTGGACTCACTGCACTGCATCCCCAGTGGTGCCAGTGCACTCTCTGGACTAACTGCACTGCATCCCCAGTGGTGCCAGTGCACTCTCTAGTCTCACTGCTGTGCATCCCCAGTGGTGCAGAGCACTCCCTGGAGTCACTGCAGTGCATCTCCAGTGGTGCCAGTGCACTCTCTGGATTCACTGCACTGCATCTCCACTGGTGCCAGTGCACTCTCTGGACTCACTGCACTGCATCCCCACTGGTGCCAGTGCACTCTCTGGACCAACTGCACTGCATCCCCAGTGGTGCCAGTGCACTCTCTGGACTCACTGCACTGCATCCCCAGTGGTGCCAGTGCACTCTCTGTAGTCACTGCAGTGCATCCCCAGTGGTGCCAGTGCACTCTCTGGACTCACTGCACTGCATCCCCAGTGCTGCCAGTGCACTCTCTGGACTCACTGCACTGCATCTCCAGTGGTGCCAGTGCACTCTCTGGACTCACGCACTGCATCCCCACTGGTGCCAGTGCACTCTCTGGACTCACTGCACTGCATCCCCAGTGGTGCCAGTGTACTCTCTGGACTCACTGCACTGCATCCCCACTGGTGCCAGTGCTCTCTCTGGACTCACTTCACTGCTTCACCACTGGTGCCAGTGCACTCTCTGGACTCACTGCACTGCATCCCCAGTGGTGCCAGTGCACTCTCTGAACTCACTGCACTGCATCCCCAGTGGTGCCAGTGCACTCTCTGGACTCACTGCACTGCATCCCCAGTGGTGCCAGTGCACTCTCTGGACTCACTGCACTGCATCCCCACTGGTGCCAGTGCACTCTCTGGACACACTGCACTGCATCCCCAGTGGTGCCAGTGCACTCTCTGGACCCACTGCACTGCATCCCCAGTGGTGCCAGTGCACTCTCTGGAGTCACTGCACTGCATACCCAGTGGTGCCAGTGCACTCTCTGGACTCACTGCACTGCATCCCCAGTGGTGCCAGTGCACTCTCTGGACCCACTGCACTGCATCCCCAGTGGTGCCAGTGCATTCTCTGGACTCACTGCACTGCATCCCTAATGGTACCAGTGCACTCTCTGAACTCACTGCACTGCATCCCCAGTGGTGCCAGTGCACTCTCTGGACTCACTGCACTGCATCCGCAATGGTGCCAGTGCACTCTCTGAACTCACTGCACTGCATCCCCACTGGTGCCAGTGCACTCTCTGGAGTCACTGCACTGCATCACCAGTGGTGCCAGTGCACTCTCTGGACCCACTACACTGCATCCCCAGTGGTGCCAGTGCACTCTCTGGACTCACTGCACTGCATCCCCAGTGGTGACAGTGCACTCTCTGAACTCACTGCACTGCATCCCCAGTGGTGCCAGTGCACTCTCTGGAGTCACTGCACTGCATCACCAGTGGTGCCAGTGCACTCTCTGGACTCACTGCTCTGCATCCCCAGTGGTGCCAGTGCACTCTCTGGACCCACTGCACTGCATCCCCAATGGTGCCAGTGCACTCTCTGGACTCACTGCACTGCATCCCCAGTGGTGCCAGTGCACTCTCTGGACTCACTGCAGTGCATCCCCAGTGATGCCAGTGCACTCTCTGGACTCACTGCACTGCATCCCCAATGGTGCCAGTGCACTCTCTGGACTCACTGCACTGCATCCCCAGTGGTGCCAGTGCACTCTCTGGACCCACTGCACTGCATCCCCAATGGTGCCAGTGCACTCTCTGGACTCACTGCACTGCATCCCCAGTGGTGCCAGTGCACTCTCTGGACTCACTGCAGTGCATCCCCAGTGGTGCCAGTGCACTCTCTGGACTCACTGCACTGCATCCCCAGTGGTGCCAGTGCATTCTCTGGACTCACTGCACTGCATCCCCAGTGCTGCCAGTGCACTATCTGGACTCACTGCACTGCATCTCCAGTGGTGCCAGTGCACTCTCTGGACTCACTGCACTGCATCCCCAGTGGTGCCAGTGTACTCTCTGGACTCACTGCACTGCATCCCCAGTGGTGGCAGTGCTCTCTCTGGATTCACTGCACTGCTTCACCACTGGTGCCAGTGCACTCTCTGGACTCACTGCACTGCATCCCCAGTGGTGCCAGTGCACTCTCTGAACTCACTGCACTGCATCCCCAGTGGTGCCAGTGCACTCTCTGGACTCACTGCACTGCATCCCCAGTGGTGCCAGTGCACTCTCAGGACTCACTGCACTGCATCCCCACTGGTGCCACTGCACTCTCTGGACTCACTGCACTGCATCCCCAGTGGTGCCAGTGCACTCTCTGGACCCACTGCACTGCATCCCCAGTGGGGCCAGTGCACTCTCTGGACTCACTGCACTGCATCCCCACTGGTGCCAGTGTACTCTCTGGACTCACTGCACTGCATCCCCACTGGTGGCAGTGCACTCTCTGGACTCAATGCACTGCATCCCCAGTGGTGCCAGTGCACTCTCTGGACTCACTGCACTGCATCCCCAATGCTGCCAGTGCACTCTCTGAACTCACTGCACTGCATCTCCAGTGGTGCCAGTGCACTCTCTGGACTCACTGCACTGCATCCCCAGTGGTGCCAGTGCACTCTCTGGACTCACTGCACTGCATCCCCAGTGGTGCCAGTGTGCTCTCTGGACTCACTGCACTGCATCCCCACTGGTGGCAGTGCTCTCTCTGGACTCACTGCACTGCTTCACCACTGGTGCCAGTGCACTCTCTGGACTCACAGCACTGCATCCCCAGTGGTGCCAGTGCACTCTCTGGACTCACTGCACTGCATCTTTCCATCATTTATCGGCAGTCCTGGCTATCGGGGGAGGTCCCGGTTGACTGGCGGCTAGCCAATGTGACGCCCATCTATAAGAAGGGCCGGAGGGCAGACCCGGGGAACTATAGGCCTGTCAGTTTGACCTCAGTGCCGGGGAAGCTCATGGAGCAGATTATCTTGAGGGTCATCACGCGGCACTTGCAGGGCAAGCAGGCGATCAGGCCCAGTCAGCATGGGTTTATGAAAGGCAGGTCCTGCTTGACGAACCTGATCTCCTTCTATGACCAAGTGACGCGCTTGGTGGATGAGGGAAAGGCTGTGGACGTGGTCTACCTTGACCTCAGTAAGGCTTTTGACACCGTTCCCCACAACATTCTCCTCAAGAAACTGGCTGCTCGGGGCTTGGACTGGCGTACGCTTCGCTGGGTTAGAAACTGGCTGGATGGCCGGGCCCAGAGAGTTGTGGTGAATGGAGTCAAATCTGGTTGGAGGCCGGTCACTAGTGGAGTCCCCCAGGGCTCGGTACTGGGGCCGGTCCTCTTTAATATCTTTATCGATGATCTGGATGAGGGCGTCCAGTGCACCCTCAGTAAGTTTGCAGATGACACCAAGCTAAGTGCGTGTGTCGATCTGCTCGAGGGCAGGAAGGCTCTGCAGGAGGATCTGGATAGGCTGGAGCGATGGGCTGAGGTCAACTGCATGAAGTTCAACAAGGCCAAGTGCCGGGTCCTGCACCTGGGCTGCAACAACCCCAAGCAGAGCTACAGGCTGGGAGATGAGTGGCTGGAAAGCTGCCTGGCCGAGAAGGACCTGGGAGTATTGGTGGATAGTCGGCTGAATATGAGCCAGCAGTGTGCTCAGGTGGCCAAGAAGGCCAACGGCATCCTGGCCTGTATAAGAAGCAGTGTGGCCAGCAGGTCGAGGGAAGTGATTGTGCCCCTGTACTCGGCTCTGGTGAGGCCGCACCTCGAGTACTGTGTTCAGTTTTGGGCCCCTCGCTACAGGAAGGACATGGACGTGCTCGAGCGAGTCCAGAGAAGGGCGACCAAGCTGGTGAGGGGTCTGGAGAACAAGTCTTACGAGGAGCGGCTGAGGGAGCTGGGCTTGTTCAGCCTGGAGAAGAGGAGGCTCAGGGGTGACCTCATCGCTCTCTACAGTTACCTGAAAGGAGGCTGTAGAGAGGTGGGGGTTGGTCTATTCTCCCACGTGCCTAGTGACAGGACGAGGGGGAATGGGCTAAAGTTGCGACAGGGGAGTTTTAGGTTGGATGTTAGGAAGTACTTCTTTACCGAAAGGGTTATTAAGCATTGGAACGGGCTGCCCAGGGAGGTGGTGGAGTCACCATCCCTGGAGGTCTTTAAAAGACGTTTAGATGTAGAGCTTAGGGATATGGTTTAGTGGAGTACTTAGTGTTAGGTCGGAGGTTGGACTCGATGATCTTGAGGTCTCTTCCAACCTAGAGAAATCTGTGAATCTGTGAATCTGTGAATCCCCAGTGGTGCCAGTGCACTCTCTGGACTCACTGCACTGCATCCCCACTGGTGCCACTGCACTCTCTGGACTCACTGCACTGCATCCCCAGTGGTGCCACTGCACTCTCTGGACTCACTGCACTGCATCCCCAGTCGTGTCAGTGCACTCTCTGGACCCACTGCACTGCATCCCCAGTGCTGCCAGTGCACTCTCTGGACTCACTGCACTGCATCCCCAGTGGGGCCAGTGCACTCTCTGGACTCACTGCACTGCATCCCCAGTGCTGCCAGTGCACTCTCTGGACTCACTGCACTACATCAGCAATGGTGCCAGTGCACTCTCTGAACTCACTGCACTGCATCCCCAGTGGTGCCAGTACAGTCTCTGGACTCACTGCACTGCATCCCCAGTGGTGCCAGTGCACTCTCTGGACTCACTGCAGTGCATCCCCAGTGATGCCAGTGCAGTCTCTGGACTCACTGCACTGCATCTCCAGTGGTGCCAGTGCACTCTCTGGACTCACTGCACTGCATCCCCACTGGTGCCAGTGCACTCTCTGGACTCACTGCAGTGCATCCCCAGTGGTGCCAGTGCACTCTCTGGACTCACTGCACTGCATCCCCAGTGGTGCCAATGCACTCTCTGGACTCACGGCACTGCATCCCCAGTGGTGCCAGTGCACTCTCTGGACTCACTGCACTGCATCCCCAGTGCTGCCAGTGCACTCTCTGGACTCAGTGCACTGCATCCCCAGTGGTGCCAGTGCACTCTCTGGACCCACTGCACTGCATCCCCAGTGGTGCCAGTGCACTCTCTGGACTCACTGCACTGCATCCCCAGTGGTGCCAGTGCACTCTCTTGACTCACCGGGGTGCATCCCCAGTGGTGCCAGTGCACTCTCTGGACTCACTGCAGTGCATGCCCAGTGGTGCCAGTGCACTCTCTGGACTCACTGCACTGCATCCCCACTGGTGGCAGTGCACTCTCTGGACCCACTGCACTGCATCCCCAGTGGTGCCAGTGCACTCTATGGACTCACTGCACTGCATCCCCAGTGGTGCCAGTGCACTCTCTGGAGTCACTGACCTGCATCCCCACTGGTGCCAGTGCACTCTCGGGACTCCCTGCACTGCATCCCCAGTGGTGCCAGTGCACTCTCTGGACTCACTGCACTGCATCCCCAGTGGGGCCAGTGCACTCTCTTGACTCACCGGGGTGCATCCCCAGTGGTGCCAGTGCACTCTCTGGACTCACTGCACTGCATCCCCAGTGGTGCCAGTGCACTCTCTGGAGTCACTGCACTGCATCCCCAGTGCTGCCAGTGCACTCTCTGGACCCACTGCACTGCATCCCCAGTGGTGCCAGTGCACTCTATGGACTCACTGCACTGCATCCCCAGTGGTGCCAGTGCACTCTCTGGACTCACTGCACTGCATCCCCACTGGTGCCACTGCACTCTCTGGACTCACTGCACTGCATCCCCAGTGGTGCCAGTGCACTCTCTGGACTCACTGCACTGCATCCCCACTGGTGACTGTGCACTCTCTGGAGTCACTTCACTGCATCCCCAGTGGTGCCAGTGCACTCTCTGGACTCACTGCACTGCATGCCCAGTGGTGCCAGTGCACTCTCTGGAGTCACTGCACTGCATCCCCAGTGGTGCCAGTGCACACTCTGGAGTCACTGCACTGCTTCCCCAGTGCTTCCAGTGCACGCTCTGGACTCACTGCACTTCTTCCCCACTGGTGCCAGTGCACTCTCGGGACTCACTGCACTCCATCCCCAGTGGTGCCAGTGCACTCTCTGGACTCACTGCACTGCATCCCCACTGGTGCCAGTGCACTCTCTGGACCCACTGCACTGCATCCCCACTGGTGCCAGTGAACTCTCTGGACTCACTGCACTGCATCCCCAGTGGTGCCAGTGCACTCTCTGGACCCACGGAGCTGCATCCCCACTGGTGCCAGTGCACTCTCTGAGCTCACTGCACTGCATCCCCAGTGATGCGAGTGCAGTCTCTGGACTGACTGCACTGCATCCCCAGTGGTTCCAGTGCACTCTCTGGACTCACTGCACTGCATCCCCGGTGGTGCCAGTGCACTCTCTGGAGTCACTGCACTGCATCCCCACTGGTGCCAGTGCACTCTCTGGACTCACTGCACTGCATCCCCACTGGTGCCAGTGCACTCTCTGGACTCACTGCACTGCATCCCCAGTGGTGCCAGTGCACTCTCTGGACTCACTGCACTGCATCCCCACTGGTGCCAGTGCACTCTCTGGACCCACTGCACTGCATCCCCAGTGGTGCCAGTGCACTCGCTGGACTCACTGCACTGCATCCCCAGTGGTGCCAGTGCACTCTCTGGACTCACTGCACTGCATCCCCAGTGGTGCCAGTGTACTCTCTGGACTCACCGGAGTGCATCCCAGTGGTGCCAGTGCACTCTCTGGACTCACTGCACTGCATCCCCAGTGGTGCCAGTGCACTCTCTGGATTCACCGCAGTACATCTCCAGTGGTGCCAGTGCACTCTCTGGACTCACTGCACTGCATCCCCACTGGTGCCAGTACACTGTCTGGTGTCACTGCACTGCATCCCCAGTGGTGCCAGTGCACTCTCTGGACTCACTGCACTGCATCCCCACTGCTGCCAGTGCACTCTCTGGACTCACTGCACTGCATCCCCAGTGTGTACTCTCTGGAGTCACTGCATTGCATCCGCACTGGTGCCAGTGCACTCTCTGGACTCACTGCACTGCATCCCCAGTGGTGCCAGTGCACTCTCTGGACTCACTGCACTGCATCCCCAGTGGTGCCAGTGCACTCTCTAGTCTCACTGCACTGCATCCCCAGTGGTGCAGAGCACTCCCTGGAGTCACTGGTGCCAGTGCTCTGCAGCACTGGTGCCAGTGCACTCTCTGGACTCACTCACTGCAGTGGTGCCAGTGCACTCTCTGGACTCACTGCACTGCATCCCCAGGTGCCAGTGCACTCTCACTGCACTGCATCCCCTCACTGCACTGCAGTCCGCAGTGGTGCCAGTGCACTCTCTGGATTCACTGCACCACTGCATCCGCAGTGGTGCCAGTGCACTCTCTACCCAGTGGTGCCAGTGCACTCTCTGGACTCACTGCACTGCATCCCCAGTGGGGCCAGTGCACTCTCAGGACTCACTGCACTGCATCCCCAGTGGTGCCAGTGCACTCTCTGGACTCACTGCAGTGCATCCCCAGTGGTGCCAGTGCACTCTCTGGACTAACTGCACTGCATCCCCAGTGGTGACAGTGCACTCTCTGGACTCACTGCACTGCATCCCCAGGGGTGCCAGTGCACTCTCTGGACTCACTGCACTGCATCTCCAGTGGTGCCAGTGCACTCTCTGGACTAACTGCACTGCATCCTCACTGGTGCCAGTGCACTCTCTGCACTCACTGCACTGCATCCCCAGTGGTGCCAGTGTACTCTCTGGACTCACTGCACTGCATCCCCACTGGTGGCAGTGCTCTCTCTGGACTCACTGCACTGCTTCACCACTGGTGCCAGTGCACTCTCTGGACTCACCGGGGTGCATCCCCAGTGGTGCCAGTGCACTCTCTGGACTCACCGGGGTGCATCCCCAGTGGTGCAAGTGCACTCTCTGGACTCACTGCACTGCATCCCCAGGGCTGCCAGTGCACTCTCTGGACTCACTGCAAGGAATCCCCACTGGTGCCAGTGCACTCTCTGGACTAACTGCACTGCATCCCCAGTGGTACCAGTGCACTCTCTAGTCTCACTGCACTGCATCCCCAGTGGTGCAGAGCACTCCCTGGAGTCACTGCAGTGCATCCCCAGTGCTTCCAGTGCACGCTCTGGACTCACTGCACTTCTTCCCCACTGGTGCCAGTGCACTCTCTGGACTCACTGCACTGCATCCCCAGTGGTGCCAGTGCACTCTCTGGACCCACTGCACTGCATCCCCACTGGTGCCAGTGCATTCTCTGGACTCACTGCACTGCATCCCCAGTGGTGCCAATGCACTCTCTGGATTCACGGCACTGCATCCCCAGTGGTGCCAGTGCACTCTCTGGACTCACTGCACTGCATCCGCAGTGCTGCCAGTGCACTCTCTGGACTCAGTGCACTGCATCCCCAGTGGTGCCAGTGCACTCTCTCGACCCACTGCACTGCATCCCCAGTGGTGCCAGTGCACTCTCTGCACTCACTGCACTGCATCCCCAGTGGTGCCAGTGCACTCTCTTGACTCACCGGGGTGCATCCCCAGTGGTGCCAGTGCACTCTCTGGACTCACTGCACTGCATCCCCAGTGGTGCCAGTGCACTCTCTGGACTCACTGCACTGCATCCCCAGTGCTGCCAGTGCACTCTCTGGACCCACTGCACTGCATCCCCAGTGGTGCCAGTGCACTCTCTGGACTCACTGCACTGCATCCCCAGTGGTGCCAGTGCACTCTCTGGAGTCACTGACCTGCATCCCCAGTGGTGCCAGTGCACTCTCTGGACTCCCTGCACTGCATCTCCAGTGGTGCCAGTGCACTCTCTGGACTCACTGCACTGCATCCCCAGTGGGGCCAGTGCACTCTCTGGACTCACTGCACTGCACCCCAGTGGTGCCATTGCAGTCTCTGGACTCACTGCAGTGCATCCCCAGTGGTGCCAGTGCACTCTCTTGACTCACCGGGGTGCATCCCCATTGGTGCCAGTGCACTCTCTGGACTCACTGCACTGCATCCCCAGTGGTGCCAGTGCACTCTCTGGAGTCACTGCACTGCATCCCCAGTGCTGCCAGTGCACTCTCTGGACCCACTGCACTGCATCCCCAGTGGTGCCAGTGCACTCTATGGACTCACTGCACTGCATCCCCAGTGGTGCCAGTGCACTCTCTGGACTCACTGCACTGCATCCCCAGTGGTGCCAGTGCACTCTGTGGACTCACTGCACTGCATCCCCACTGGTGACTGTGCACTCTCTGGAGTCACTTCACTGCATCCCCAGTGGTGCCAGTGCACTCTCTGGACTCACTGCACTGCTTCCCCAGTGCTTCCAGTGCACGCTCTGGACTCACTGCACTTCTTCCCCACTGGTGCCAGTGCACTCTCGGGACTCACTGCACTGCATCCCCATTGGTGCCAGTGCACTCTCTGGACTCACTGCACTGCATCCCCAGTGGTGCCAGTGCACTCTCTGGAGTCACTGCACTGCATCCCCAGTGCTGCCAGTGCACTCTCTGGACCCACTGCACTGCATCCCCAGTGGTGCCAGTGCACTCTATGGACTCACTGCACTGCATCCCCACTGGTGCCAGTGCACTCTCTGGACTCACTGCACTGCATCCCCAGTGGTGCCAGTGCACTCTCTGGACTCACTGCACTGCATCCCCACTGGTGACTGTGCACTCTCTGGAGTCACTTCACTGCATCCCCAGTGGTGCCAGTGCACTCTCTGGACTCACTGCACTGCTTCCCCAGTGCTTCCAGTGCACGCTCTGGACTCACTGCACTTCTTCCCCACTGGTGCCAGTGCACTCTCGGGACTCACTGCACTGCATCCCCAGTGGTGCCAGTGCACTCCCTGGAGTCACTGCACTGCATCCCCAGTGGTGCCAGTGCACTCTCTGGACTCACTGCACGCCATCCCCAGTGGTGCCAGTGCACTCTCTGGACTCACTGCACTGCATCCCCACTGGTGCCAGTGCACTCTCTGGACCCACTGCACTGCATCCCCACTGGTGCTAGTGAACTCTCTGGACTCACTGCACTGCATCCCCAGTGGTGCCAGTGCACACTCTGGAGTCACTGCACTGCTTCCCCAGTGCTTCCAGTGCACGCTCTGGACTCACTGCACTTCTTCCCCACTGGTGCCAGTGCACTCTCGGGACTCACTGCACTGCATCCCCAGTGGTGCCAGTGCACTCCCTAGAGTCACTGCACTGCATCCCCAGTGGTGCCAGTGCACTCTCTGGACTCACTGCACTCCATCCCCAGTGGTGCCAGTGCACTCTCTGGACTCACTGCACTGCATCCCCACTGGTGCCAGTGCACTCTCTGGACCCACTGCACTGCATCCCCACTGGTGCCAGTGAACTCTCTGGACTCACTGCACTGCATCCCCAGTGGTGCCAGTGCACTCTCTGGACCCACGGAGCTGCATCCCCACTGGTGCCAGTGCACTCTCTGAGCTCACTGCACTGTATCCCCAGTGATGCCAGTGCAGTCTCTGGACTGACTGCACTGCATCCCCAGTGGTTCCAGTGCACTCTCTGGACTCACTGCACTGCATCCCCGGTGGTGCCAGTGCACTCTCTGGAGTCACTGCACTGCATCCCCACTGGTGCCAGTGCACTCTCTGGACTCACTGCACTGCATCCCCAGTGGTGCCAGTGCACTCTCTGGACTCACTGCACTGCATCCCCACTGGTGCCAGTGCACTCTCTGGACCCACTGCACTGCATCCCCAGTGGTGCCAGTGCACTCTCTGGACTCACTGCACTGCATCCCCAGTGGTGCCAGTGCACTCGCTGGACTCACTGCACTGCATCCCCAGTGGAGCCAGTTCACTCTCTGGACTCACCGGAGTGCATCCCAGTGGTGCCAGTGCACTCTCTGGACTCACTGCACTGCATCCCCAGTGGTGCCAGTGCACTCTCTGGATTCACCGCAGTACATCTCCAGTGGTTCCAGTGCACTCTCTGGACTCACTGCACTGCATCCCCACTGGTGCCAGTGCACTCCCTGGAGTCACTGCACTGCATCCCCAGTGGTGCCAGTGCACTCTCTGGACTCACTGCACTGCATCCCCACTGGTGCCAGTGCACTCTCTGGACTCACTGCACTGCATCCCCAGTGGTGCCAGTGCACTCTCTGGACCCACTGCACCGCATCACCACTGGTGCCACTGCACTCTCTGGACTCACTGCACTGCATCCCCAGTGGTGCCAGTGTACTCTCTGGAGTCACTGCATTGCATCCGCACTGGTGCCAGTGCACTCTCTGGACTCACTGCACTGCATCCCCAGTGGTGCCAGTGCACTCTCTAGACTCACTGCACTGCATCCCCAGTGGTGCCAGTGCACTCTCTGGACTAACTGCACTGCATCCCCAGTGGTGCCAGTGCACTCTCTAGTCTCACTGCACTGCATCCCCAGTGCTGCAGAGCACTCCCTGGAGTCACTGCAGTGCATCTGCAGTGGTGCCAGTGCACTCTCTGGATTCACTGCACTGCATCTCCACTGGTGCCAGTGCACTCTCTGGACTCACTGCACTGCATCCCCAGTGGTGCCAGTGCACTCTCTGGACCCACTGCACTGCATCCCCAGTGGTGCCAGTGCACTCTCTGGAGTCACTGCACTGCATCCCCAGTGGGGCCAGTGCACTCTCTGGACTCACTGCACTGCATCCCCAGTGGTGCCAGTGCACTCTCTGGACTCACTGCAGTGCATCCCCAGTGGTGCCAGTGCACTCTCTGGACTAACTGCACTGCATCCCCAGTGGTGACAGTGCACTCTCTGGACTCACTGCACTGCATCCCCAGTGGTGCCAGTGCACTCTCTGGACTCACTGCACTGCATCTCCAGTGGTGCCAGTGCACTCTCTGGACTAACTGCACTGCATCCTCACTGGTGCCAGTGCACTCTCTGCACTCACTGCACTGCATCCCCAGTGGTGCCATTGTACTCTCTGGACTCACTGCACTGCATCCCCACTGGTGGCAGTGCTCTCTCTGGACTCACTGCACTGCTTCACCACTGGTGCCAGTGCACTCTCTGGACTCACCGGGGTGCATCCCCAGTGGTGCCAGTGCACTCTCTGGACTCACTGCACTGCATCCCCAGTGCTGCCAGTGCACTCTCTGGACTCACTGCACTGCATCCCCACTGGTGCCAGTGCACTCTCTGGACTAACTGCACTGCATCCCCAGTGGTACCAGTGCACTCTCTAGTCTCACTGCACTGCATCCCCAGTGGTGCAGAGCACTCCCTGGAGTCACTGCAGTGCATCCCCAGTGGTGCCAGTGCACTCTCTGGACCCACTGCACTGCATCCCGAGTGGTGCCAGTGCATTCTCTGGACTCACTGCACTGCATCCCTAATCGTACCAGTGCACTCTCTGAACTCACTGCACTGCATCCCCAGTGGTGCCAGTGCACTCTCTGGACTCACTGCACTGCATCCCCAGTGGTGCCAGTGCACTCTCTGGACTCACTGCACTGCATCCGCAATGGTGCCAGTGCACTCTCTGAACTCACTGCACTGCATCCCCACTGGTGCCAGTGCACTCTCTGGACTCACTGCACTGCATCACCAGTGGTGCCTGTGCACTCTCTGGACCCACTGCACTGCATCCCCAGTGGTGCCACTGCACTCTCTGGACTCACTGCACTGCATCACCAGTGGTGACAGTGCACTCTCTGAACTCACTGCACTGCATCCCCAGTGGTGCCAGTGCACTCTCTGGACTCACTGCACTGCAGCCCCAGTGGTGCCAGTGCACTCTCTGGACTCACTGCACTGCATCCCCAGTGGAGCCAGTTCACTCTCTGGACTCACCGGAGTGCATCCCCAGTGGTGCCAGTGCACTCTCTGGACTCACTGCACTGCATCCCCAGTGGTGCCAGTGCACTCTCTGGACTCACTGCACTGCATCCCCAGTGGTGCCAGTGCACTCTCTGGACTCACTGCACTGCATCCCCACTGGTGCCAGTGCACTCTCTGGTGTCACTGCACTGCATCCCCAGTGGTGCCAGTGCACTCTCTGGACTCACTGCACTGCATCCCCACTGGTGCCAGTGCACTCTCTGGACTCACTGCACTGCATCCCCAGTGGTGCCAGTGCACTCTCTGGACCCACTGCACTGCATCCCCAGTGGTGCCACTGCACTCTCTGGACTCACTGCACTGCATCCCCAGTGGTGCCAGTGTACTCTCTGGAGTCACTGCATTGCATCCCAGTGGTGCCAGTGCACTCTCTGGACTCACTGCACTGCATCCCCAGTGGTGCCAGTGCACTCTCTAGACTCACTGCACTGCATCCCCAGTGGTGCCAGTGCACTCTCTGGACTAACTGCACTGCATCCCCAGTGGTGCCAGTGCACTCTCTAGTCTCACTGCACTGCATCCCCAGTGGTGCAGAGCACTCCCTGGAGTCACTGCAGTGCATCTGCAGTGGTGCCAGTGCACTCTCTGGATTCACTGCACTGCATCCCACTGGTGCCAGTGCACTCTCTGGACTCACTGCACTGCATCCCCAGTGGTGCCAGTGCACTCTCTGGACCCACTGCACTGCATCCCCAGTGGTGCCAGTGCACTCTCTGGAGTCACTGCACTGCATCCCCAGTGGTGCCAGTGCACTCTCTGGACTCACTGCACTGCATCCCCAGTGGTGCCAGTGCACTCTCTGGACTCACTGCACTGCATCCCCAGTGGTGCCAGTGCACTCTCTGGACTCACTGCACTGCATCCCCAGTGGTGACAGTGCACTCTCTGGACTCACTGCACTGCATCCCCAGTGGAGCCAGTTCACTCTCTGGACTCACCGGAGTGCATCCCAGTGGTGCCAGTGCACTCTCTGGACTCACTGCACTGCATCCCCAGTGGTGCCAGTGCACTCTCTGGATTCACCGCAGTACATCTCCAGTGGTGCCAGTGCACTCTCTGGACTCACTGCACTGCATCCCCACTGGTGCCAGTGCACTCTCTGGAGTCACTGCACTGCATCCCCAGTGGTGCCAGTGCACTCTCTGGACTCACTGCACTGCATCCCCACTGGTGCCAGTGCACTCTCTGGACTCACTGCACTGCATCCCCAGTGGTGCCAGTGCACTCTCTGGACCCACTGCACCGCATCCCCACTGGTGCCACTGCACTCTCTGGACTCACTGCACTGCATCCCCAGTGGTGCCAGTGTACTCTCTGGAGTCACTGCATTGCATCCGCACTGGTGCCAGTGCACTCTCTGGACTCACTGCACTGCATCCCCAGTGGTGCCAGTGCACTCTCTAGACTCACTGCACTGCATCCCCAGTGGTGCCAGTGCACTCTCTGGACTAACTGCACTGCATCCCCAGTGGTGCCAGTGCACTCTCTAGTCTCACTGCACTGCATCCCCAGTGCTGCAGAGCACTCCCTGGAGTCACTGCAGTGCATCTGCAGTGGTGCCAGTGCACTCTCTGGATTCACTGCACTGCATCTCCACTGGTGCCAGTGCACTCTCTGGACTCACTGCACTGCATCCCCAGTGGTGCCAGTGCACTCTCTGGACCCACTGCACTGCATCCCCAGTGGTGCCAGTGCACTCTCTGGAGTCACTGCACTGCATCCCCAGTGGGGCCAGTGCACTCTCTGGACTCACTGCACTGCATCCCCAGTGGTGCCAGTGCACTCTCTGGACTCACTGCAGTGCATCCCCAGTGGTGCCAGTGCACTCTCTGGACTAACTGCACTGCATCCCCAGTGGTGACAGTGCACTCTCTGGACTCACTGCACTGCATCCCCAGTGGTGCCAGTGCACTCTCTGGACTCACTGCACTGCATCCCAGTGGTGCCAGTGCACTCTCTGGACTAACTGCACTGCATCCTCACTGGTGCCAGTGCACTCTCTGCACTCACTGCACTGCATCCCCAGTGGTGCCATTGTACTCTCTGGACTCACTGCACTGCATCCCCACTGGTGGCAGTGCTCTCTCTGGACTCACTGCACTGCTTCACCACTGGTGCCAGTGCACTCTCTGGACTCACCGGGGTGCATCCCCAGTGGTGCCAGTGCACTCTCTGGACTCACTGCACTGCATCCCCAGTGCTGCCAGTGCACTCTCTGGACTCACTGCACTGCATCCCCACTGGTGCCAGTGCACTCTCTGGACTAACTGCACTGCATCCCCAGTGGTACCAGTGCACTCTCTAGTCTCACTGCACTGCATCCCCAGTGGTGCAGAGCACTCCCTGGAGTCACTGCAGTGCATCCCCAGTGGTGCCAGTGCACTCTCTGGACCCACTGCACTGCATCCCGAGTGGTGCCAGTGCATTCTCTGGACTCACTGCACTGCATCCCTAATCGTACCAGTGCACTCTCTGAACTCACTGCACTGCATCCCCAGTGGTGCCAGTGCACTCTCTGGACTCACTGCACTGCATCCCCAGTGGTGCCAGTGCACTCTCTGGACTCACTGCACTGCATCCGCAATGGTGCCAGTGCACTCTCTGAACTCACTGCACTGCATCCCCACTGGTGCCAGTGCACTCTCTGGACTCACTGCACTGCATCACCAGTGGTGCCTGTGCACTCTCTGGACCCACTGCACTGCATCCCCAGTGGTGCCACTGCACTCTCTGGACTCACTGCACTGCATCACCAGTGGTGACAGTGCACTCTCTGAACTCACTGCACTGCATCCCCAGTGGTGCCAGTGCACTCTCTGGACTCACTGCACTGCAGCCCCAGTGGTGCCAGTGCACTCTCTGGACTCACTGCACTGCATCCCCAGTGGAGCCAGTTCACTCTCTGGACTCACCGGAGTGCATCCCCAGTGGTGCCAGTGCACTCTCTGGAGTCACTGCACTGCATCCCCAGTGGTGCCAGTGCACTCTCTGGATTCACCGCAGTACATCTCCAGTGGTGCCAGTGCACTCTCTGGACTCACTGCACTGCATCCCCACTGGTGCCAGTACACTGTCTGGTGTCACTGCACTGCATCCCCAGTGGTGCCAGTGCACTCTCTGGACTCACTGCACTGCATCCCCACTGGTGCCAGTGCACTCTCTGGACTCACTGCACTGCATCCCCAGTGGTGCCAGTGCACTCTCTGGACCCACTGCACCGCATCACCACTGGTGCCACTGCACTCTCTGGACTCACTGCACTGCATCCCCAGTGGTGCCAGTGTACTCTCTGGAGTCACTGCATTGCATCCGCACTGGTGCCAGTGCACTCTCTGGACTCACTGCACTGCATCCCCAGTGGTGCCAGTGCACTCTCTAGACTCACTGCACTGCATCCCCAGTGGTGCCAGTGGTGCACTCTCTGGACTAACTGCACTGCATCCCCAGTGGTGCCAGTGCACTCTCTAGTCTCACTGCACTGCATCCCCAGTGCTGCAGAGCACTCCCTGGAGTCACTGCAGTGCATCTGCAGTGGTGCCAGTGCACTCTCTGGATTCACTGCACTGCATCTCCACTGGTGCCAGTGCACTCTCTGGACTCACTGCACTGCATCCCCAGTGGTGCCAGTGCACTCTCTGGACCCACTGCACTGCATCCCCAGTGGTGCCAGTGCACTCTCTGGAGTCACTGCACTGCATCCCCAGTGGGGCCAGTGCACTCTCTGGACTCACTGCACTGCATCCCCAGTGGTGCCAGTGCACTCTCTGGACTCACTGCAGTGCATCCCCAGTGGTGCCAGTGCACTCTCTGGACTAACTGCACTGCATCCCCAGTGGTGACAGTGCACTCTCTGGACTCACTGCACTGCATCCCCAGTGGTGCCAGTGCACTCTCTGGACTCACTGCACTGCATCTCCAGTGGTGCCAGTGCACTCTCTGGACTAACTGCACTGCATCCTCACTGGTGCCAGTGCACTCTCTGCACTCACTGCACTGCATCCCCAGTGGTGCCAGTGTACTCTCTGGACTCACTGCACTGCATCCCCACTGGTGGCAGTGCACTCTCTGGACTCACTGCACTGCTTCACCACTGGTGCCAGTGCACTCTCTGGACTCACCGGGGTGCATCCCCAGTGGTGCCAGTGCACTCTCTGGACTCACCGGGGTGCATCCCCAGTGGTGCCAGTGCACTCTCTGGACTCACTGCACTGCATCCCCAGTGCTGCCAGTGCACTCTCTGGACTCACTGCACTGCATCCCCACTGGTGCCAGTGCACTCTCTGGACTAACTGCACTGCATCCCCAGTGGTACCAGTGCACTCTCTAGTCTCACTGCACTGCATCCCCAGTGGTGCAGAGCACTCCCTGGAGTCACTGCAGTGCATCCCCAGTGGTGCCAGTGCACTCTCTGGACTCACTGCACTGCATCCCCAGTGGTGCCAGTGCACTCTCTGGACCCACTGCACTGCATCCCGAGTGGTGCCAGTGCATTCTCTGGACTCACTGCACTGCATCCCTAATGGTACCAGTGCACTCACTGAACTCACTGCACTGCATCCCCAGTGGTGCCAGTGCACTCTCTGGACTCACTGCACTGCATCCCCAGTGGTGCCAGTGCACTCTCTGGACTCACTGCACTGCATCCGCAATGGTGCCAGTGCACTCTCTGGACTCACTGCACTGCATCCCCACTGGTGCCAGTGCACTCTCTGGAGTCACTGCACTGCATCCCCAGTGGTGCCAGTGCACTCTCTGGACTCACTGCACTGCATCCCCAGTGGTGCCAGTGCACTCTCTGGACTCACTGCACTGCATCCCCAGTGGTGACAGTGCACTCTCTGAACTCACTGCACTGCATCCCCAGTGGTGCCAGTGCACTCTCTGGACTCACTGCACTGCATCCCCAGTGGTGCCAGTGCACTCTCTGGACTCACTGCAGTGCATCCCCAGTGGTGCCAGTGCACTCTCTGGACTCACTGCACTGCATCCCCAGTGGTGCCAGTGCACTCTCTGGACTCACTGCACTGCATCCCCAGTGGTGCCAGTGCACTCTCTGGACTCACTGCACTGCATCCCCAGTGGTGCCAGTGCACTCTCTGGACTCACTGCACTGCATCCCCAGTGGTGCCAGTGCACTCTCTGGACTCACTGCACTGCATCCCCAGTGGTGCCAGTGCACTCTCTGGACTCACTGCACTGCATCCCCAGTGGTGCCAGTGCACTCTCTGGACTCACTGCACTGCATCCCCAGTGGTGCCAGTGCACTCTCTGGACTCACTGCACTGCATCCCCAGTGCTGCCAGTGCACTCTCTGGACTCACTGCACTGCATCCCCAGTGGTGCCAGTGCACTCTCTGGACTCACTGCACTGCATCCCCAGTGGTGCCAGTGCACTCTCTGGACTCACTGCACTGCATCCCCAGTGGTGCCAGTGCACTCTCTGGACTCACTGCACTGCATCCCCAGTGGTGCCAGTGCACTCTCTGGACTCACTGCACTGCATCCCCACTGGTGCCAGTGCACTCTCTGGACTCACTGCACTGCATCCCCAGTGGTGCCAGTGCACTCTCTGGACTCACTGCACTGCATCCCCAGTGCTGCCAGTGCACTCTCTGGACTCACTGCACTGCATCCCCACTGGTGCCAGTGCACTCTCTGGACTCACTGCACTGCATCCCCAGTGGTGCCAGTGCACTCTCTGGACTCACTGCACTGCATCCCCAGTGGTGCCAGTGCACTCTCTGGACTCACTGCACTGCATCCCCAGTGGGGCCAGTGCACTCTCTGGACTCACTGCACTGCATCCCCAGTGGTGCCAGTGCACTCTCTGGACTCACTGCACTACATCAGCAATGGTGCCAGTGCACTCTCTGAACTCACTGCACTGCATCCCCAGTGGTGCCAGTGCACTCTCTGGACTCACTGCACTGCTTCCCCAGTGGTGCCAGTGCACTCTCTGGACTCACTGCACTGCATCCCCAGTGGTGCCAGTGCACTCTCTGGCCCCACTGCACTGCATCCCCACTGGTGCCAGTGCATTCTCTGGACTCACTGCACTGCATCCCTAATGGTGCCAGTGCACTCTCTGAACTCACTGCACTGCATCCCCAGTGGTGCCAGTGCACTCTCTGGACTCACTGCACTGCATCCCCAGTGGTGCCAGTGCACTCTCTGGACTCACTGCACTGCATCCGCAATGGTGCCAGTGCACTCTCTGAACTCACTGCACTGCATCCCCACTGGTGCCAGTGCACTCTCTGGACTCACTGCACTGCATCCCCAGTGGTGCCAGTACAGTCTCTGGACTCACTGCACTGCATCCCCAGTGGTGCCAGTGCACTCTCTGGACCCACAGCACTGCATCCCCAATGGTGCCAGTGCACTCTCTGGACTCACTGCACTGCATCCCCAGTGGTGCCAGTGCACTCTCTGGACTCACTGCAGTGCATCCCCAGTGATGCCAGTGCAGTCTCTGGACTCACTGCACTGCATCTCCAGTGGTGCCAGTGCACTCTCTGGACTCACTGCACTGCATCCCCAGTGGTGCCAGTGCACTCTCTGGACTCACTGCAGTGCATCCCCAGTGGTACCAGTGCACTCTCTGGACTCACTGCTCTGCATCCCCAGTGGTGCCAGTGCACTCTCTGGACTAACTGCACTGCATCCCCAGTGGTGCCAGTGCACTCTCTAGACTCAGTGCAGTGCATCCCCAGTGGTGCCAGTGCACTCTCTGGATTCACTGCACTGCATCCCCAGTGGTGCCAGTGCACTCTCTGGACTCACTGCACTGCATCCCCAGTGGTGCCAGTGCACTCTCTGGACTCACTGCACTGCATCCCCACTGGTGCCAGTGCACTCTCTGGACTCACTGCACTGCATCCCCAGTGGTGCAGAGCACTCCCTGGAGTCACTGCACTGCATCCCCAGTGGTGCCAGTGCACTCTCTGGACTCACTGCACTGCATCCCCAGTGGTGCAGAGCACTCCCTGGAGTCACTGCACTGCATCCCCAGTGGTGCCAATGCACTCTCTGGACTCACGGCACTGCATCCCCAGTGGTGCCAGTGCACTCTCTGGACTCACTGCACTGCATCCCCAGTGCTGCCAGTGCACTCTCTGGACTCAGTGCACTGCATCCCCAGTGGTGCCAGTGCACTCTCTGGACCCACTGCACTGCATCCCCAGTGGTGCCAGTGCACTCTCTGGACTCACTGCACTGCATCCCCAGTGGTGCCAGTGCACTCTCTTTACTCACCGGGGTGCATCCCCAGTGGTGCCAGTGCACTCTCTGGACTCACTGCAGTGCATCCCCAGTGGTGCCAGTGCACTCTCTGGACTCACTGCACTGCATCCCCAGTGCTGCCATTGCACTCTCTGGACCCACTGCACTGCATCCCTAGTGGTGCCAGTGCACTCTATGGACTCACTGCACTGCATCCCCAGTGGTGCCAGTGCACTCTCTGGAGTCACTGACCTGCATCCCCAGTGGTGCCAGTGCACTCTCTGGACTCCCTGCACTGCATCCCCAGTGGTGCCAGTGCACTCTCTAGTCTCAGTGCAGTGCATCCCCAGTGGTGCCAGTGCACTCTCTGGATTCACTGCACTGCATCCCCAGTGGTGCCAGTGCACTCTCTGGACTCACTGCACTGCATCCCCAGTGGTGCCAGTGCACTCTCTGGACTCACTGCACTGCATCCCCAGTGGTGCCAGTGCACTCTATGGACTCAATGCACTGCATCCCCAGTGGTGCAGAGCACTCCCTGGAGTCACTGCACTGCATCCCCAGTGGTGCCAGTGCACTCTCTGGACTCACTGCACTGCATCCCCAGTGGTGCAGAGCACTCCCTGGAGTCACTGCACTGCATCCCCAGTGGTGCCAATGCACTCTCTGGACTCACGGCACTGCGTCCCCAGTGGTGCCAGTGCACTCTCTGGACTCACTGCACTGCATCCCCAGTGCTGCCAGTGCACTCTCTGGACTCAGTGCACTGCATCCCCAGTGGTGCCAGTGCACTCTCTGGACCCACTGCACTGCATCCCCAGTGGTGCCAGTGCACTCTCTGGACTCACTGCACTGCATCCCCACTGGTGCCAGTGGACTCTCTTTACTCACCGGGGTGCATCCCCAGTGGTGCCAGTGCACTCTCTGGACTCACTGCACTGCATCCCCAGTGGTGCCAGTGCACTCTCTGGACTCACTGCACTGCATCCCCAGTGCTGCCATTGCACTCTCTGGACCCACTGCACTGCATCCCTAGTGGTGCCAGTGCACTCTATGGACTCACTGCACTGCATCCCCAGTGGTGCCAGTGCACTCTCTGGAGTCACTGACCTGCATCCCCAGTGGTGCCAGTGCACTCTCTGGACTCCCTGCACTGCATCCCCAGTGGTGCCAGTGCACTCTCTGGACTCACTGCACTGCATCCCCAGTGGGGCCAGTGCACTCTCTGGACTCACTGCACTGCATCCCCAGTGGTGCCATTGCACTCTCTGGACTCACTGCAGTGCATCCCCAGTGGTGCCAGTGCACTCTCTGGATTCACCGCAGTGCATCTCCAGTGGTGCCAGTGCACTCTCTGGACTCACTGCACTGCATCCCCACTGGTGCCAGTACACTGTCTGGTGTCACTGCACTGCATACCCAGTGGTGCCAGTGCACTCTCTGGACTCACTGCACTGCATCCCCACTGGTGCCAGTGCACTCTCTGGACTCACTGCACTGCATCCCCAGTGGTGCCAGTGCACTCTCTGGACTCACTGCACTGCATCCCCACTGGTGCCTGTGCACTCTCTGGACTCACTGCAGTGCATCCCCAGTGGTGCCAGTGCACTCTCTGGACTCACTGCACTGCATCCCCAGTGGTGCCAGTGCACTCTCTGGACTCACTGCACTGCATCCCAGGTGGTGCCAGTGCACTCTCTGGACCCACTGCACTGCATCCCCAGTGCTGCCAGTGCACAATCTGGAGTCACTGCACTGCTTCCCCAGTGCTTCCAGTGAACGCTCTGGACTCACTGCACTGCTTCCCCAGTGGTGCCAGTGCACTCTCTGGACTCACTGCACTGCATCCCCACTGGTGCTAGTGCACTGTCTGGACTCACTGCACTGCATCCCCACTGGTGCCAGTGCACTGTCTGGACTCACTGCACTGCATCACCAGTGCTGCCAGTGCACTCTCTGGACTCACTGCACTGCATCCCCATTGGTGCCAGTGCACTCTATGGACTCACTGCAGTGCATCCCCAGTGGTGCCAGTGCATTCTCCGGACTCACTGCACTGCATCCCCAGTGGTGCCAGTGCACTCCCTGGAGTCACTGCACTGCATCCCCAGTGGTGCCAGTGCACTCTCTGGACTCACTGCACTCCAACCCCAGTGGTGCCAGTGCACTCTCTGGACTCACTGCACTGCATCCCCACTGGTGCCAGTGCACTCTCTGGACCCACTGCACTGCATCCCCACTGGTGCAAGTGAACTCTCTGGACTCACTGCACTGCATCCCCAGTGGTGCCAGTGCACTTTCTGGACCCACGGCGCTGCATCCCCATTGGTGCCAGTGCACTCTCTGAGCTCACTGCACTGCATCCCCAGTGATGCCAGTGCAGTCTCTGGACTGACTGCACTGCATCCCCAGTGGTTCCAGTGCACTCTCTGGACTCACTGCACTGCATCCCCACTGGTGCCAGTGCACTCTCTGGACCCACTGCACTGCATCCCCAGTGGTGCCAGTGCACTCTCTGGACCCACTGCACTGCATCCCCAGTGGTGCCAGTGCACTCTCTGGAGTCACTGCACTGCATCCCCACTGGTGCCAGTGCACTCTCTGGACTCACTGCACTGCATCCCCAGTGGTGCCAGTGCACTCTCTGGACTCACTGCATGTGCATCCCCAGTGGTGCCAGTGCACTCTCTGGACTCACTGCACTGCATCCCCAGTGGTGCCAGTGCACTCTCTGGACTCACTGCACTGCATCCCCAGTGGTGCCAGTGCACTCTCTGGACTCACTGCACTGCATCCCCAGTGGTGCCAGTGCACTCTCTGGACTCACTGCAGTGCATCCCCAGTGGTGCCAGTGCACTCTCTGGACTCACTGCACTGCATCCCCAGTGGTGCCAGTGCACTCTCTGGACTCACCGCAGTGCATCCCCAGTGGTGCCAGTGCACTCTCTGGACTCACTGCACTGCATCCCCAGTGGTGCCAGTGCACTCTCTGGACTCACTGCACTGCATCCCCAGTGGTGCCAGTGCACTCTCTGGACTCACTGCACTGCATCCCCAGTGGTGCCAGTGCACTCTCTGGACTCACAGCACTGCATCCCCAGTGGTGCCAGTGCACTCCCTGGACTCACTGCACTGCATCCCCAGTGGTGCCAGTGCACTCTCTGGACTCACTGCACTGCATCCCCATTTCTGACAGTGCACCCTCTGGACTCACTGCACTGCATCCCCAAGGTGCCAGTGCACTCTCTGGACTCACTGCACTGCATCCCCAGTGGTGCCAGTGCACTCTCTGGAGTCACTGCAGTGCATCCCCAGTGGTTCTAGTGCACTCTCTGTACTCACTGCACTGCATCCCCAGTGGTGCCTGTGCACTCTCTGGACTCACTGCAATGCATCTCCGTGGTGCCACTGCACTCTCTGGACTCACTGCATTGCATCCCCAGTGGTGCCAGTGCACTCTCTGGACTCACTGCAGTGCATCCCCAGTGGTGCCAGTGCACTCTCTGGACTCACTGCACTGCATCCCCAGTGGTGCCAGTGCACTCTCTGGGCTCACTGCACTGCATCCCCAGTGGTGCCAGTGCACTCTCTGGACTCACTGCAGTGCATCCCCAGTGGTGCCAGTGCACTCTCTGGACTCACTGCACTGCATCCCCAGTGGTGCCAGTGCACTCTCTGGACTCACTGCACTGCATCCCCAGTGGTGCCAGTGCACTCTCTGGACTCACTGCACTGCATCCCCAGTGGTGCCAGTGCACTCTCTGGACTCACTGCACTGCATCCCCAGTGGTGCCAGTGCACTCTCTGGACTCACTGCACTGCATCCCCAGTGGTGCCAGTGCACTCTCTGGACTCACTGCACTGCATCCCCAGTGGTGCCAGTGCACTCTCTGGACTCACTGCACTGCATCCCCAGTGGTGCCAGTGCACTCTCTGGACTCACTGCACTGCATCCCCAGTGGTGCCAGTGCACTCTCTGGACTCACTGCACTGCATCCCCAGTGGTGCCAGTGCACTCTCTGGACTCACTGCAGTGCATCCCCACTGGTGCCAGTGCACTCTCTGGACTCACTGCACTGCATCCCCAGTGGTGCCAGTGCACTCTCTGGATTCACTGCACTGCATCCCCAGTGGTGCCAGTGCACTCTCTGGACTCACTGCACTGCATCCCCAGTGGTGCCAGTGCACTCTCTGGACTCACTGCACTGCATCCCCAGTGGTGCCAGTGCACTCTCTGGACTCACTGCACTGCATCCCCAGTGGTGCCAGTGCACTCTCTGGACTCACTGCAGTGCATCCCCAGTGGTGCCAGTGCACTCTCTGGACTCACTGCACTGCATCCCCAGTGGTGCCAGTGCACTCTCTGGACTCACTGCACTGCATCCCCATTGGTGCCAGTGCACTCTCTGGACTCACTGCACTGCATCCCCAGTGGTGCCAGTGCACTCTCTGGACTCACTGCACTGCATCCCCAGTGGTGCCAGTGCACTCTCTGGACTCACTGCACTGCATCCCCAGTGGTGCCAGTGCACTCTCTGGACTCACTGCACTGCATCCCCAGTGGTGCCAGTGCACTCTCTGGACTCACTGCACTGCATCCCCAGTGGTGCCAGTGCACTCTCTGGTTCACTGCTGTGCATCCCCAGTGGTGCCAGTGCACTCTCTGGACTCACTGCACTGCATCCCCACTGGTGCCAGTGCACTCTCTGGACTCACTGCAGTGCATCCCCAGTGGTGCCAGTGCACTCTCTGGACTCACTGCACTGCATCCCCAGTGGTGCCAGTGCACTCTCTGGACTCACTGCACTGCATCCCCAGTGATGCCAGTGCACTCTCTGGACTCACTGCACTGCATCCCCAGTGGTGCCAGTGCACTCTCTGGACTCACTGCAGTGCATCCCCAGTGGTGCCAGTGCACTCTCTGGACTCACTGCAGTGCATCCCCAGTGGTGCCAGTGCACTCTCTGGACTCACTGCACTGCATCCCCAGTGGTGCCAGTGCACTCTCTGGAGTCACTGCAGTGCATCCCCAGTGGTGCCAGTGCACTCTCTGGACTCACTGCACTGCATCCCCAGTGGTGCCAGTGCACTCTCTGGACTCACTGCAGTGCATCCCCAGTGGTGCCAGTGCACTCTCTGGACTCACTGCACTGCATCCCCAGTGGTGCCAGTGCACTCTCTGGACTCACTGCACTGCATCCCCTCTGGTGCCAGTGCACTCTCTGGACTCACTGCACTGCATCCCCAGTGGTGCCAGTGCACTCTCTGGACTCACTGCACTGCATCCCCAGTGGTGCCAGTGCACTCTCTGGACTCACTGCACTGCATCCCCAGTGGTGCCAGTGCACTCTCTGGACTCACTGCACTGCATCCCCAGTGGTGCCAGTGCACTCTCTGGACTCACTGCACTGCATCCCCAGTGGTGCCAGTGCACTCTCTGGACTCACTGCACTGCATCCCCAGTGGTGCCAGTGCACTCTCTGGACTCACTGCACTGCATCCCCAGTGGTGCCAGTGCACTCTCTGGACTCACTGCACTGCATCCCCAGTGGTGCCAGTGCACTCTCTGGACTCACTGCACTGCATCCCCAGTGGTGCCAGTGCACTCTCTGGACTCACTGCACTGCATCCCCAGTGGTGCCAGTGCACTCTCTATACTCACTGCAGTGCATTCCCCAGTGGTGCCAGTACACTCTCTGGACTCACTGCACTGCATCCCCAGTGGTGCCAGTGCACTCTCTGGACTCACTGCACTGCATCCCCAGTGGTGCCAGTGCACTCTCTGGACTCACTGCACTGCATCCCCAGTGGTGCCAGTGCACTCTCTGGACTCACTGCACTGCATCCCCAGTGGTGCCAGTGCACTCTCTGGACTCACTGCACTGCATCCCCAGTGGTGCCAGTGCACTCTATGGACTCACAGCACTGCATCGCCAGTGGTGCCAGTGCACTCTCTGGACTCACTGCACTGCATCCCCAGTGGTTCTAGTGCACTCTCTGGACTCACAGCACTGCATCGCCAGTGGTGCCAGTGCACTCTCTGGACTCACTGCACTGCATCCCCAGTGGTGCCAGTGCACTCTCTGGACTCACTGCACTGCATCCCCAGTGGTGCCAGTGCACTCTCTGGACTCACTGCAGTGCATCCCCAGTGGTGCCAGTGCACTCTCTGGAGTCACTGCAGTGCATCCCCAGTGGTGCCAGTGCACTCTCTGGACTCACTGCACTGCATCCCCAGTGGTGCCAGTGCAATCTTTGGACGCACTGCAGTGCATCCCCAGTGGTGCCAGTGCACTCTCTGGACTCACTGCACTGCATCCCCAGTGGTGCCAGTGCACTCTCTGGAGTCACTGCAGTGCATCCCCAGTGATGCCAGTGCACTCTCTGGACTCACTGCACTGCATCCCCAGTGGTGCCAGTGCACTCTCTGGACTCACTGCAGTGCATCCCCAGTGGTGCCAGTGCACTCTCTGGACTCACTGCAGTGCATCCCCAGTGGTGCCAGTGCACTCTCTGGAGTCACTGCAGTGCATCCCCAGTGGTGCCAGTGCACTCTCTGGACTCACTGCACTGCATCCCCAGTGGTGCCAGTGCACTCTCTGGAGTCACTGCACTGCATCCCCAGTGATGCCAGTGCACTCTCTGGACTCACTGCAGTGCATCCCCAGTGGTGCCAGTGCACTCTCTGGACTCACTGCACTGCATCCCCAGTGGTGCCAGTGCAATCTTTGGACGCACTGCATTGCATACCCAGTGGTGCCAGTGTACTCTCTGCACTCACTGCACTGCATCCCCAGTGATGCCAGTGCACTTTCTGGAGTCACTGCACTGCATCCCCAGTGGTGCCAGTGCACTCTCTGGACTCACTGCACTGCATCCCCAGTGGTGCCAGTGCACTCTCTGGACTCACTGTACTGCATCATCAGTCGTGCCAGTGCACTCTCTGGACTCACTGCAGTGCATCCCCAGTGGTGCCAGTGTACTCTCTGCATTCACTGCAGTGCATCCCCAGTGGAGCCAGTGCACTCTCTGGACTCATTGCACTGCATCCCCAAGGTGCCAGTGCACTCTCTGGACTCACTGCACTGCATCCCCACTGGTGCCAGTGCACTCTCTGGACTCACTGCAGTGCATCCCCAGTGGTGCCAGTGCACTCTCTGGAGTCACTGCACTGCATCCCCAGTGGTGCCAGTGCACTCTCTATATTCACTGCAGTGCATTCCCCGTGGTGCCAGTACACTCTCTGGACTCACTACACTGCATCCCCAGTGGTGCCAGTGCACTCTCTGGACTCACAGCACTGCATCCCCAGTGGTGCCAGTGCACTCTCTGGACTCACTGCACTGCATCCCCAGTGGTGCCAGTGCACTCTCTGGACTCACTGCAGTGCATCCCCAGTGGTGCCAGTGCTCTCTCTGGACTCACTGCACTGCATCCCCAGTGGTGCCAGTGCACTCTATGGACTCACAGCACTGCATCGCCAGTGGTGCCAGTGCACTCTCTGGACTCACTGCAGTGCATCCCCAGTGGTGCCAGTGCACTCTCTGGACTCACTGCACTGCATCCCCAGTGGTGCCAGTTCACTCTCTGGACTCACTGCACTGCATCCCCAGTGGTGCCAGTGCACTCTCTGGACTCACTGCACTGCATCCCCAGTGGTGCCAGTGCACTCTCTGGACTCACTGCACTGCATCCCCAGTGGTGCCAGTGCACTCTCTAGAGTCACTACAGTGCATCCCCAGTGGTGCCAGTGCACTCTCTGGACTCACTGCACTGCATTCCCCAGTGGTGCCAGTGCACTCTCTGGAGTCACTGCAGTGCATCCCCAGTGATGCCAGTGCACTCTCTGTACTCACTGCACTGCATCCCCAGTGGTGCCAGTGCACTCTCTGGACTCACTGCACTGCATCCCCAGTGGTGCCAGTGCACTCTCTATAGTCACTGCAGTGCATCCCCAGTGATGCCAGTGCACTCTCTGGACTCACTGCACTGCATCACCAGTGGTGCCAGTGCACTCTCTGGAGTCACTGCAGTGCATCCGCAGTGATGCCAGTGCACTCTCTGGACTCACTGCAGTGCATTCCCAGGGGTGCCAGTGCACTCTATGGACTCACTGCAGTGCATCCCCAATTGTGCCAGTGCACTCTCTGGACTCACTGCAGTGCATCCGCAAGGTGCCAGTGCACTCTCTGGACTCACTACACTGCATCCCCAGTGGTGCCAGTGCACTCTCTGCACTCACTGCACTGCATCACCAGTGGTGCCAGTGCACTCTCTGGACTCACTGCACTGCATCCCCAGTGGTGCCAGTGCACTCTCTGGACTCACTGCACTGCATCCCCAAGGTGCCAGTGCACTCTCTGGACTCACTGCAGTGCATCCCCAGTGGAGCCAGTGCACTCTGTGGACTCACTGTACTGCATCCCCACTGGTGCCAGTGCACTCTCTGGACTCACTGCAGTGCATCCCCAGTGGTGCCAGTGCACTCTCTGGACTCACTGCACTGCATCCCCAGTGCTGCCAGTGCACTCTCTGGACTCATTGCACTGTATCCCCAGTGGTGCCAGTGCACTCTCTGGACTCACTGCAGTGCATCCCCAGTAGTGCCAGTGCACTCTCTGGAGTCACTGCCCTGCATCCCCAGTGGTGCCAGTGCACTCTCTGGACTCACTGCACTGCATCCCCAGTGGTGCCAGTGCTCTCTCTAGAGTCACTGCAGTGCATCCCCACTGGTGCCAGTGCACTCTCTGGACTCACTGCAGTGCATCCCCAGTGGTGCCAGTGCACTCTCTGGACTCACTGCACTGCATCCCCAGTGATGCCAGTGCACTCTCTGGACTCACTGCACTGCATCCCCAGTGGTGACAGTGCCCTCTCTGCATGACTGCACTGCATCCCCAGTGGTGCCAATGCACTCTCTGGACTCACTGCACTGCATCCCCTCTGGTGCCAGTGCACTCTCTGGACTCGCGGCACTGCATCCCCACTGGTGCCACTGCACTCTCTGGAGTCAATGCACTGCATCCCCATTGCTGCCAGTGCACTTTCTGGACTCACTGCACTGCATCCCCAGTGGTGCCAGTACACTCTCTGGAGTCACTGCACTGCATCCCCAGTGGTGCCAGTGCACTCTCTGGACTCACTGCACTGCATCCCCAGTGGTGCCAGTGCACTCTCTGGACTCACTGCACCGCATCCTCAATGGTGCCAGGGCACTCTCTGGACTCACTGCAGTGCATCCCCAGTGGTGCCAGTGCACACTCTGGACTCACTGTAGTGCATCCCCACTGGTGCCAGTGCACTCTCTGGACTCACTGCACTGCATCCCCAGTGGGGCCAGTGCATTCTCTGGACTCACTGCACTGCATCCCCAGTGGTGCCAGTGCACTCTCTGGACTCACTGCACTGCATCCCCAGTGGGGCCAGTGCACTCTCTGGACTCACTGCACTGCATCCCCAGTGCTGCCAGTGCACTCTCTGGACTCACTGCACTACATCAGCAATGGTGCCAGTGCACTCTCTGAACTCACTGCACTGCATCCCCAGTGGTGCCAGTGCACTCTCTGGACTCACTGCACTGGTTCCCCAGTGGTGCCAGTGCACTCTCTGGACTCACTGCACTGCATCCCCAGTGGTGCCAGTGCACTCTCTGGACTCACTGCACTGCATCCCCACTGGTGCCAGTGCATTCTCTGGACTCACTGCACTGCATCCCTAATGGTGCCAGTGCACTCTCTGAACTCACTGCACTGCATCCCCAGTGGTGCCAGTGCACTCTCTGGACTCACTGCACTGCATCCCCAGTGGTGCCAGTGCACTCTCTGGACTCACTGCACTGCATCCGCAATGGTGCCAGTGCACTCTCTGAACTCACTGCACTGCATCCCCACTGGTGCCAGTGCACTCTCTGGACTCACTGCACTGCATCCCCAGTGGTGCCAGTACAGTCTCTGGACTCACTGCACTGCATCCCCAGTGGTGCCAGTGCACTCTCTGGACCCACAGCACTGCATCCCCAATGGTGCCAGTGCACTCTCTGGACTCTCTGCACTGCATCCCCAGTGGTGCCAGTGCACTCTCTGGACTCACTGCAGTGCATCCCCAGTGATGCCAGTGCAGTCTCTGGACTCACTGCACTGCATCTCCAGTGGTGCCAGTGCACTCTCTGGACTCACTGCACTGCATCCCCAGTGGTGCCAGTGCACTCTCTGGACTCACTGCACTGCATCCCCAGTGGTGCCAGTGCACTCTCTGGACTCACTGCTCTGCATCCCCAGTGGTGCCAGTGCACTCTCTGGACTAACTTCACTGCATCCCCAGTGGTGCCAGTGCACTCTCTGGACTCACTGCACTGCATCCGCAATGGTGCCAGTGCACTCTCTGAACTCACTGCACTGCATCCCCACTGGTGCCAGTGCACTCTCTGGACTCACTGCACTGCATCCCCAGTGGTGCCAGTACAGCCTCTGGACTCACTGCACTGCATCCCCAGTGGTGCCAGTGCACTCTCTGGACCCACAGCACTGCATCCCCAATGGTGCCAGTGCACTCTCTGGACTCACTGCACTGCATCCCCAGTGGTGCCAGTGTACTCTCTGGACTCACTGCAGTGCATCCCCAGTGATGCCAGTGCAGTCTCTGGACTCACTGCACTGCATCTCCAGTGGTGCCAGTGCACTCTCTGGACTCACTGCACTGCATCCCCAGTGGTGCCAGTGCACTCTCTGGACTCACTGCACTGCATCCCCAGTGGTGCCAGTGCACTCTCTGGACTCACTGCTCTGCATCCCCAGTGGTGCCAGTGCACTCTCTGGACTAACTGCACTGCATCCCCAGTGGTGCCAGTGCACTCTCTGGACTCACTGCACTGCATCCCCAGTGGTGACAGTGCACTCTCTGAACTCACTGCACTGCATCCCCAGTGGTGCCAGTGCACTCTCTGGAGTCACTGCACTGCATCACCAGTGGTGCCAGTGCACTCTCTGGACTCACTGCACTGCATCCCCAGTGGTGCCAGTGCACTCTCTGGAGTCACTGCACTGCATCACCAATGGTGCCAGTGCACTCTCTGGACTCACTGCACTGCATCCCCAGTGGTGCCAGTGCACTCTCTGGACTCACTGCAGTGCATCCCCAGTGATGCCAGTGCACTCTCTGGACTCACTGCACTGCATCCCCAGTGGTGCCAGTGCACTCTCTGGACTCACTGCAGTGCATCCCCAGTGATGCCAGTGCACTCTCTGGACTCACTGCAATGCATCCCCAGTGGTGCCAGTGCACTCTCTGGACTCACTGCACTGCATCCCCAGTGGTGCCAGTGCACTCTCTGGACTCACTGCACTGAATCCCGACTGGTGCCAATGCACTCTCTGGACCCATTGCACTGCATCCCCACCGGTGCACGTGAACTCTCTGGACTCACTGCACTGCATCTCCACTGGTGCCAGTGCACTCTCTGGACTCACTGCACTGCATCCCCAGTGGTGCCAGTGCACTCTCTGGACTCACTGCACTGCATCCCCACTGGTGCCACTGCATTCTCTGGACTCACTGCACTGCATCCCCACTGGTGGCAGTGCTCTCTCTGGACTCACTGCACTGCTTCACCACTGGTGCCAGTGAACTCTCTGGACTCACTGCACTGCATCCCCACTGGTGCCAGTGCACTCTCTGGACTCACTGCACTGCATCCCCACTGGTGCCAGTGCACTCTCTGGACCCACTGCAGTGCACTCTCTGGACTCACTGCACTGCATCCCCAGTGGTGCCAGTGCACTCTCTGGACTCACTGCACTGCATCTGGTGCCACTGCATTCTCTGGACTCACTGCACTGCATCCCCAGTGGTGCCAGTGAACTCTCTGGACTCACTGCACTGCTTCACCACTGGTGCCACTCTCTGGACTCACTGCACTGTGGTGCCAGTGCACTCTCTGGACTCACTGCACTGCATCCCCACTGGTGCCAGTGCACTCTCTGGACCCACTGCACTGCATCCCCACTGATGCCAGTGCATTCTCTGGACTGACTGCACTGCATCCCCAGTGGTGCCAGTGAACTCTCTGGACTCACTGCACTTCATCCCCAGTGGTGCCAGTGCACTCTCTGGACTCACTGCACTGCATCCCCAGTGGTGCCAGTGAGTCTGGAGTCACTGCACTGCTTCCCCAGTGCTTCCAGTGAACGCTCTGGACTCACTGCACTGCTTCCCCAGTGGTGCCAGTGCACTCCCTGGACTCACTGCACTGTATCCTCTCTGTTGCCAGTGCTCTCTCTGGACTCACTGCACTGCATCCCCAGTGATGCCAGTGCACTCTCTGGACTAACTGCACTGCATCCCCAGTGGTACCAGTGCACTCTCTAGTCTCACTGCACTGCATCCCCAGTGGTGCAGAGCACTCCCTGGAGTCACTGCAGTGCATCCCCAGTGGTGCCAGTGCACTCTCTGGACTCACTGCACTGCATCCCCAGTGGTGCCAGTGCACTCTCTGGACCCACTGCACTGCATCCCGAGTGGTGCCAGTGCATTCTCTGGACTCACTGCACTGCATCCCCAGTGGTGCCAGTGCACTCTCTGGACTCACTGCACTGCATCCCCACTGGTGCCAGTGCACTCTCTGGAGTCACTGCATCACCAGTGGTGCCAGTGCACTCTCTGGACTCACTGCACTGCATCCCCAGTGGTGCCAGTGCACTCTCTGGACTCACTGCACTGCATCCCCAGTGGTGCCAGTGCACTCTCTGAACTCACTGCACTGCATCCCCAGTGGTGCCAGTGCACTCTCTGGACTCACTGCACTGCATCCCCAGTGGTGCCAGTGCACTCTCTGGACTCACTGCAGTGCATCCCCAGTGGTGCCAGTGCACTCTCTGGACTCACTGCACTGCATCCCTAGTGGTGCCAGTGCACTCTCTGGACTCACTGCAGTGCATCCCCAGTGGTGCCAGTGCACTCTCTGGACTCACTGCACTGCATCCCCAGTGGTGCCAGTGCACTCTCTGGACTCACTGCACTGCATCCCCAGTGGTGCCAGTGCACTCTCTGGACTCACTGCACTGCATCCCCAGTGGTGCCAGTGCACTCTCTGGACTCACTGCAGTGCATCCCCAGTGGTGCCAGTGCACTCTCTGGACTCACTGCACTGCATCCCCAGTGGTGCCAGTGCACTCTCTGGACTCACTGCACTGCATCCCCAGTGGTGCCAGTGCACTCTCTGGACTCACTGCACTGCATCCCCAGTGGTGCCAGTGCACTCTCTGGACTCACTGCACTGCATCCCCAGTGGTGCCAGTGTACTCTCTGGACTCACTGCACTGCATCCCCAGTGGTGGCAGTGCTCTCTCTGGACTCACTGCACTGCATCCCCAGTGGTGCCAGTGCACTCTCTGGACTCACTGCACTGCATCCCCACTGGTGCCAGTGCACTCTCTGGACTCACTGCACTGCATCCCCAGTGGTGCCAGTGCACTCTCTGGACCCACTGCACTGCATCCCCAGTGGTGCCAGTGCACTCTCTGGACTCACTGCACTGCATCCCCACTGGTGTCAGTGCACTCTCTGGACTCACTGCACTGCATCCCCAGTGGTGCCAGTGCACTCTCTGGACTCACTGCAGTGCATCCCCAGTGGTGCCAGTGCACTCTCTGGACTCACTGCACTGCATCCCCAGTGGTGCCAGTGCACTCTCTGGACTCACTGCACTGCATCTCCAGTGGTGCCAGTGCACTCTCTGGACTCACTGCACTGCATCCCCAGTGGTGCCAGTGCACTCTCTGGACTCACTGCACTGCATCCCCACTGTTGCCAGTGCACTCTCTGGACTCACTGCACTGCATCCCCACTGGTGCCAGTGCACTCTCTGGACTCACTGCACTGCATCCCCAGTGGTGCCAGTGCACTCTCTGGACTCACTGCACTGCATCCCCAGTGGTGCCAGTGCACTCTCTGGACTCACTGCACTGCATCCCCACTGGTGCCAGTGCACTCTCTGGACTCACTGCACTGCATCCCCAGTGGTGTCAGTGCACTCTCTGGACCCACTGCACTGCATCCCCAGTGTGCCAGTGCACTCTCTGGACTCACTGCACTGCATCCCCAGTGGGGCCAGTGCACTCTCTGGACTCACTGCACTGCATCCCCAGTGGTGCCAGTGCACTCTCTGGACTCACTGCACTGCATCAGCAATGGTGCCAGTGCACTCTCTGAACTCACTGCACTGCATCCCCAGTGGTGCCAGTGCACTCTCTGGACTCACTGCACTGCTTCCCCAGTGGTGCCAGTGCACTCTCTGGACTCACTGCACTGCATCCCCAGTGGTGCCAGTGCACTCTCTGGACCCACTGCACTGCATCCCCACTGGTGCCAGTGCATTCTCTGGACTCACTGCACTGCATCCCTAATGGTGCCAGTGCACTCTCTGGACTCACTGCACTGCATCCCCAGTGGTGCCAGTGCACTCTCTGGACTCACTGCACTGCATCCCCAGTGGTGCCAGTGCACTCTCTGGACTCACTGCACTGCATCCCCAATGGTGCCAGTGCACTCTCTGGACTCACTGCACTGCATCCCCACTGGTGCCAGTGCACTCTCTGGACTCACTGCACTGCATCCCCAGTGGTGCCAGTACAGTCTCTGGACTCACTGCACTGCATCCCCAGTGGTGCCAGTGCACTCTCTGGACCCACAGCACTGCATCCCCAATGGTGCCAGTGCACTCTCTGGACTCACTGCACTGCATCCCCAGTGGTGCCAGTGCACTCTCTGGACTCACTGCAGTGCATCCCCAGTGATGCCAGTGCAGTCTCTGGACTCACTGCACTGCATCTCCAGTGGTGCCAGTGCACTCTCTGGACTCACTGCACTGCATCCCCAGTGGTGCCAGTGCACTCTCTGGACTCACTGCACTGCATCCCCAGTGGTGCCAGTGCACTCTCTGGACTCACTGCTCTGCATCCCCAGTGGTGCCAGTGCACTCTCTGGACTAACTGCACTGCATCCCCAGTGGTGCCAGTGCACTCTCTGGACTCACTGCAGTGCATCCCCAGTGGTGCCAGTGCACTCTCTGGACTCACTGCACTGCATCCCCAGTGGTGCCAGTGCACTCTCTGGACTCACTGCACTGCATCCCCAGTGGTGCCAGTGCACTCTCTGGACTCACTGCACTGCATCCCCAGTGGTGCCAGTGCACTCTCTGGACTCACTGCACTGCATCCCCAGTGGTGCCAGTGCACTCTCTGGACTCACTGCACTGCATCCCCAGTGGTGCCAGTGCACTCTCTGGACTCACTGCACTGCATCCCCAGTGGTGCCAGTGCACTCTCTGGACTCACTGCACTGCATCCCCAGTGGTGCCAGTGCACTCTCTGGACTCACTGCACTGCATCCCCAGTGGTGCCAGTGCACTCTCTGGACTCACTGCACTGCATCCCCAGTGGTGCCAGTGCACTCTCTGGACTCACTGCACTGCATCCCCAGTGGTGCCAGTGCACTCTCTGGACTCACTGCACTGCATCCCCAGTGGTGCCAGTGCACTCTCTGGACTCACTGCACTGCATCCCCAGTGGTGCCAGTGCACTCTCTGGACTCACTGGGGTGCATCCCCAGTGGTGCCAGTGCACTCTCTGGACTCACTGCAGTGCATCCCCAGTGGTGCCAGTGCACTCTCTGGACTCACTGCACTGCATCCCCAGTGCTGCCATTGCACTCTCTGGACTCACTGCACTGCATCCCCAGTGGTGCCAGTGCACTCTCTGGACTCACTGCACTGCATCCCCAGTGGTGCCAGTGCACTCTCTGGACTCACTGACCTGCATCCCCAGTGGTGCCAGTGCACTCTCTGGACTCCCTGCACTGCATCCCCAGTGGTGCCAGTGCACTCTCTGGACTCACTGCACTGCATCCCCAGTGGTGCCAGTGCACTCTCTGGACTCACTGCACTGCATCCCCAGTGGTGCCAGTGCACTCTCTGGACTCACTGCACTGCATCCCCAGTGGTGCCAGTGCACTCTCTGGACTCACTGCAGTGCATCCCCAGTGGTGCCAGTGCACTCTCTGGACTCACTGCACTGCATCCCCAGTGGTGCCAGTGCACTCTCTGGTGTCACTGCACTGCATCCCCAGTGGTGCCAGTGCACTCTCTGGACTCACTGCACTGCATCCCCAGTGGTGCCAGTGCACTCTCTGGACTCACTGCACTGCATCCCCACTGGTGCCAGTGCACTCTCTGGACTCACTGCAGTGCATCCCCAGTGGTGCCAGTGCACTCTCTGGACTCACTGCACTGCATCCCCAGTGGTGCCAGTGCACTCTCTGGACTCACTGCACTGCATCCCAGTGGTGCCAGTGCACTCTCTGGACTCACTGCACTGCATCCCCAGTGCTGCCAGTGCACTCTCTGGACTCACTGCACTGCATCCCCAGTGCTGCCAGTGCACTCTCTGGACTCACTGCACTGCATCCCCAGTGGTGCCAGTGCACTCTCTGGACTCACTGCACTGCATCCCCACTGGTGCCAGTGCACTCTCTGGACTCACTGCACTGCATCCCCAGTGGTGCCAGTGCACTCTCTGGACTCACTGCACTGCATCCCCAGTGCTGCCAGTGCACTCTCTGGAATCACTGCACTGCATCCCCATTGGTGCCAGTGCACTCTCTGGACTCACTGCAGTGCATCCCCAGTGGTGCCAGTGCACTCTCTGGACTCACTGCACTGCATCCCCAGTGGTGCCAGTGCACTCTCTGGACTCACTGCACTGCATCCCCAGTGGTGCCAGTGCACTCTCTGGACTCACTGCACTGCATCCCCAGTGGTGCCAGTGCACTCTCTGGACTCACTGCACTGCATCCCCACTGGTGCCAGTGCACTCTCTGGACTCACTGCACTGCATCCCCACTGGTGCCAGTGCACTCTCTGGACTCACTGCACTGCATCCCCAGTGGTGCCAGTGCACTCTCTGGACTCACTGCGCTGCATCCCCATTGGTGCCAGTGCACTCTCTGGACTCACTGCACTGCATCCCCAGTGGTGCCAGTGCACTCTCTGGACTCACTGCACTGCATCCCCAGTGGTGCCAGTGCACTCTCTGGACTCACTGCACTGCATCCCCAGTGGTGCCAGTGCACTCTCTGGACCCACTGCACTGCATCCCCAGTGGTGCCAGTGCACTCTCTGGACTCACTGCACTGCATCCCCAGTGGTGCCAGTGCACTCTCTGGACTCACTGCACTGCATCCCCACTGGTGCCAGTGCACTCTCTGGACTCACTGCACTGCATCCCCAGTGGTGCCAGTGCACTCTCTGGACTCACTGCACTGCATCCCCAGTGGTGCCAGTGCACTCTCTGGACTCACTGCATGTGCATCCCCAGTGGTGCCAGTGCACTCTCTGGTGTCACTGCACTGCATCCCCAGTGGTGCCAGTGCACTCTCTGGACTCACTGCACTGCATCCCCAGTGGTGCCAGTGCACTCTCTGGACTCACTGCACTGCATCCCCAGTGGTGCCAGTGCACTCTCTGGACTCACTGCACTGCATCCCCAGTGGTGCCAGTGCACTCTCTGGACTCACTGCAGTGCATCCCCAGTGGTGCCAGTGCACTCTCTGGACTCACTGCACTGCATCCCCAGTGGTGCCAGTGCACTCTCTGGACTCACTGCACTGCATCCCAGTGGTGCCAGTGCACTCTCTGGACTCACTGCACTGCATCCCCAGTGGTGCCAGTGCACTCTCTGGACTCACTGCACTGCATCCCCAGTGGTGCCAGTGCACTCTCTGGACTCACTGCACTGCATCCCCAGTGGTGCCAGTGCACTCTCTGGACTCACTGCACTGCATCCCCAGTGGTGCCAGTGCACTCTCTGGACTCACTGCACTGCATCCCCAGTGGTGCCAGTGCACTCTCTGGACTCACTGCACTGCATCCCCATTTCTGACAGTGCACTCTCTGGACTCACTGCACTGCATCCCCAAGGTGCCAGTGCACTCTCTGGACTCACTGCACTGCATCCCCAGTGGTGCCAGTGCACTCTCTGGAGTCACTGCAGTGCATCCCCAGTGGTTGCCAGTGCACTCTCTGGACTCACTGCACTGCATCCCCAGTGGTGCCAGTGCACTCTCTGGACTCACTGCATGCTTCTCCGTGGTGCCACTGCACTCTCTGGACTCACTGCATTGCATTCCCCAGTGGTGCCAGTGCACTCTCTGGACTCACTGCAGTGCATCCCCAGTGGTGCCAGTGCACTCTCTGGACTCACTGCACTGCATCCCCAGTGGTGCCAGTGCACTCTCTGGGCTCACTGCACTGCATCCCCAGTGGTGCCAGTGCACTCTCTAGAGTCACTGCAGTGCATCCCAGTGGTGCCAGTGCACTCTCTGGACTCACTGCACTGCATCCCCCGTGGTGCCAGTGCACTCTCTGGACTCACTGCACTGCATCCCCAGTGGTGCCAGTGCACTCTCTGGACTCACTGCACTGCATCCCCAGTGGTGCCAGTGCACTCTCTGGACTCACTGCACTGCATCCCCAGTGGTGCCAGTGCACTCTCTGGACTCACTGCACTGCATCCCCAGTGGTGCCAGTGCACTCTCTGGACTCACTGCAGTGCATCCCCAGTGGTGCCAGTGCACTCTCTGGAGTCACTGCAGTGCATCCCCAGTGGTGCCAGTGCACTCTCTGGACCCACAGCACTGCATCCCCAGTGGTGCCAGTGCAATCTTTGGACGCACTGCAGTGCATCCCCAGTGGTGCCAGTGCACTCTCTGGACTCACTGCAGTGCATCCCCACTGGTGCCAGTGCACTCTCCTGAGTCACTGTACTGCATCCCCAGTGGTGCCAGTGCACTCTCTGGATTCACTGCACTGCATACCCAGTGGTGCCAGTGCATTCTCTGGACTCACTGCACTGCATCCCCATTGGTGCCAGTGCATTCTCTGGACTCACTGCACTGCACCCTGAGTGGTGCCAGTGCACTCTCTGGACTCACTGCACCGCATCCCCAGTGGTGCCAGTGCACTCTCTGGACTCACTGCAGTGCATCCCCAGTGGTGCCAGTGCACTCTCTGGACTCCCGGAACCGCATCCCCAGTGGTGCCAGTGCATTCTCTGGACTCACTGCACTGCACCCTGATTGGTGCCAGTGCACTCTCTGGACTCAGTGCATCGCATCCCCAGTGGTGCCAGTGCACTCTCTGGACTCACTGCACCGAATCCCCAGTGGTGCCAGTGCACTCTCTGGAATTACTGCACTGCATCCCCAGTGGTAACAGTGCACTCTCTGGACTCACTGCACTACATCCCCTGTGGTGCCAGTGCACTCTCTGGCCTCACTGCACTGCATCTCCAATGGTGCCAGTGCACTCTCTAGGTTCACTGCAGTGCATCGGCAGTGGTGCGAGTGCACTCTCTGCATGACTGCACTGCATCCCCACTGGTGCCAGTGCACTCTCTGGACTCACTGCAGTGCATCCCCAGTGGTGCCAGTGCATTCTCCGGACTCACTGCACTGCATCCCCAGTGGTGCCAGTGCACTCTCTGGTCTCACTGCACTGCATCCCCAGTGATGCCAGTGCACTCTCTGGACTCACTGCACTGCATCCCCAGTGGTGCCAGTGCACTCCCAGGACTCACTGCAGTGCATCCCCAGTGGTGCCTGTGTACTCTCTGCACTCACTGCAGTGCATCCCCAGTGGTGCCAGTTCACTCTCTGGACTCACTGCACTGCATCCCCAGTGGTGCCAGTGCACTCCCTAGAGTCACTGCAGTGCATCCCCAGTGGTGCCAGTGCACTCTCTGGACTCACTGCACTGCATCACCAGTGGTGCCAGTGCACTCTCTGGAGTCACTACAGTGCATCCCCAGTGGTGCCAGTGCACTCTCTGGAGTCACTGTACTGCATCCCCACTGGTGCCAGTGTACTCTCTGGACTCACTGCACTGCATCCCCTCTGGTGCCAGTGCACTCTCTGGACTCACTGCAGTGCATCCCCAGTGGTGCCAGTGCACTCTCTGGACTCACAGCACTGCATCCCCAGTGGTGCCAGTGCACTCTCTGGACTCACTGCACTGCATCCCCAGTGGTGCCAGTGCACTCTCTGGACTCACTGCACTGCATCCCCATTGCTGACTGTGCACCCTCTGGACTCACTGCACTGCATCCCCAAGGTGCCAGTGCACTCTCTGGACTCACTGCACTGCATCCCCAGTGGTGCCAGTGCACTCTCTGGAGTCACTGCAGTGCATCCCCAGTGGTTCTAGTGCACTCTCTGTACTCACTGCACTGCATCCCCAGTGGTGCCTGTGCACTCTCTGGACTCACTGCAATGCTTCCCCGTGGTGCCACTGCACTCTCTGGACTCACTGCATTGCATTCCCCGTGGTGCCAGTGCACTCTCTGGACTCACTGCACTGCATCCCCAGTGGTGCCAGTGCACTCTCTGGACTCACTGCACTGCATCCCCAGTGGTGACAGTGCACTCTCTGGACTCACTGCACTGCATCCCCACTGGTGCCAGTGCACTCTCTAGAGTCACTGCAGTGCATCTCCAGTGGTGCCAGTGCACTCTCTGGACTCACTGCACTGCATCCCCAGTGGTTCTAGTGCACTCTCTGGACTCACAGCACTGCATCGCCAGTGGTGCCAGTGCACTCTCTGGACTCACTGCACTGCATCCCCAGTGGTGCCAGTGCACTCTCTGGACTCACTGCACTGCATCCCCAGTGGTGCCAGTGCACTCTCTTGACTCACTGCACTGCATCCCCAGTGGTGCCAGTGCACTCTCTGGACTCACTGCAGTGCATCCCCAGTGGTTCCAGTGCACTCTCTGGAGTCACTGCAGTGCATCCCCAGTGGTGCCAGTGCACTCTCTGGACTCACTGCACTGCATCCCCAGTGGTGCCAGTGCAATCTTTGGACGCACTGCAGTGCATCCCCAGTGGTGCCAGTGCACTCTCTGGACTCACTGCACTGCATCCCCAGTGGTGCCAGTGCACTCTCTGGACTCACTGCAGTGCATCCCCAGTGATGCCAGTGCACTCTCTGGACTCACTGCACTGCATCCCCAGTGGTGCCAGTGCACTCTCTGGACTCACTGCAGTGCATCCCCAGTGGTGCCAGTGCACTCTCTGGACTCACTGCAGTGCATCCCCAGTGGTGCCAGTGCACTCTCTGGAGTCACTGCAGTGCATCCCCAGTGGTGCCAGTGCACTCTCTGGACTCACTGCACTGCATCCCCAGTGGTGCCAGTGCACTCTCTGGAGTCACTGCACTGCATCCCCAGTGATGCCAGTGCACTCTCTGGACTCACTGCAGTGCATCCCCAGTGGTGCCAGTGCACTCTCTGGACTCACTGCACTGCATCCCCAGTGGTGCCAGTGCAATCTTTGGACGCACTGCATTGCATACCCAGTGGTGCCAGTGTACTCTCTGCACTCACTGCACTGCATCCCCAGTGATGCCAGTGCACTTTCTGGAGTCACTGCACTGCATCCCCAGTGGTGCCAGTGCACTCTCTGGACTCACTGCACTGCATCCCCAGTGGTGCCAGTGCACTCTCTGGACTCACTGTACTGCATCATCAGTCGTGCCAGTGCACTCTCTGGACTCACTGCAGTGCATCCCCAGTGGTGCCAGTGTACTCTCTGCATTCACTGCAGTGCATCCCCAGTGGAGCCAGTGCACTCTCTGGACTCATTGCACTGCATCCCCAAGGTGCCAGTGCACTCTCTGGACTCACTGCACTGCATCCCCACTGGTGCGAGTGCACTCTCTGGACTCACTGCAGTGCATCCCCAGTGGTGCCAGTGCACTCTCTGGAGTCACTGCACTGCATCCCCAGTGGTGCCAGTGCACTCTCTATACTCACTGCAGTGCATTCCCCGTGGTGCCAGTACACTCTCTGGACTCACTGCACTGCATCCCCAGTGGTGCCAGTGCACTCTCTGGACTCACAGCACTGCATCCCCAGTGGTGCCAGTGCACTCTCTGGACTCACTGCACTGCATCCCCAGTGGTGCCAGTGCACTCTCTGGACTCACTGCAGTGCATCCCCAGTGGTGCCAGTGCTCTCTCTGGACTCACTGCACTGCATCCCCAGTGGTGCCAGTGCACTCTATGGACTCACAGCACTGCATCGCCAGTGGTGCCAGTGCACTCTCTGGACTCACTGCAGTGCATCCCCAGTGGTTCTAGTGCACTCTCTGGACTCACAGCACTGCATCGCCAGTGGTGCCAGTGCACTCTCTGGACTCACTGCACTGCATCCCCAGTGGTGCCAGTGCACTCTCTGGACTCACTGCACTGCATCCCCAGTGGTGCCAGTGCACTCTCTTGACTCACTGCACTGCATCCCCAGTGGTGCCAGTGCACTCTCTGGACTCACTGCAGTGCATCCCCAGTGGTGCCAGTGCACTCTCTGGAGTCACTGCAGTGCATCCCCAGTGGTGCCAGTGCACTCTCTGGACTCACTGCACTGCATCCCCAGTGGTGCCAGTGCAATCTTTGGACGCACTGCAGTGCATCCCCAGTGGTGCCAGTGCACTCTCTGGACTCACTGCACTGCATCCCCAGTGGTGCCAGTGCACTCTCTGGAGTCACTGCAGTGCATCCCCAGTGATGCCAGTGCACTCTCTGGACTCACTGCACTGCATCCCCAGTGGTGCCAGTGCACTCTCTGGACTCACTGCAGTGCATCCCCAGTGGTGCCAGTGCACTCTCTGGACTCACTGCAGTGCATCCCCAGTGGTGCCAGTGCACTCTCTGGAGTCACTGCAGTGCATCCCCAGTGGTGCCAGTGCACTCTCTGGACTCACTGCACTGCATCCCCAGTGGTGCCAGTGCACTCTCTGGAGTCACTGCACTGCATCCCCAGTGATGCCAGTGCACTCTCTGGACTCACTGCAGTGCATCCCCAGTGGTGCCAGTGCACTCTCTGGACTCACTGCACTGCATCCCCAGTGGTGCCAGTGCAATCTTTGGACGCACTGCATTGCATACCCAGTGGTGCCAGTGTACTCTCTGCACTCACTGCACTGCATCCCCAGTGATGCCAGTGCACTTTCTGGAGTCACTGCACTGCATCCCCAGTGGTGCCAGTGCACTCTCTGGACTCACTGCACTGCATCCCCAGTGGTGCCAGTGCACTCTCTGGACTCACTGTACTGCATCATCAGTCGTGCCAGTGCACTCTCTGGACTCACTGCAGTGCATCCCCAGTGGTGCCAGTGTACTCTCTGCATTCACTGCAGTGCATCCCCAGTGGAGCCAGTGCACTCTCTGGACTCATTGCACTGCATCCCCAAGGTGCCAGTGCACTCTCTGGACTCACTGCACTGCATCCCCACTGGTGCGAGTGCACTCTCTGGACTCACTGCAGTGCATCCCCAGTGGTGCCAGTGCACTCTCTGGAGTCACTGCACTGCATCCCCAGTGGTGCCAGTGCACTCTCTATATTCACTGCAGTGCATTCCCCGTGGTGCCAGTACACTCTCTGGACTCACTGCACTGCATCCCCAGTGGTGCCAGTGCACTCTCTGGACTCACAGCACTGCATCCCCAGTGGTGCCAGTGCACTCTCTGGACTCACTGCACTGCATCCCCAGTGGTGCCAGTGCACTCTCTGGACTCACTGCAGTGCATCCCCAGTGGTGCCAGTGCTCTCTCTGGACTCACTGCACTGCATCCCCAGTGGTGCCAGTGCACTCTATGGACTCACAGCACTGCATCGCCAGTGGTGCCAGTGCACTCTCTGGACTCACTGCACTGCATCCCCAGTGGTGCCAGTGCACTCTCTGGACTCACTGCACTGCATCCCCAGTGGTGCCAGTTCACTCTCTGGACTCACTGCACTGCATCCCCAGTGGTGCCAGTGCACTCTCTGGACTCACTGCACTGCATCCCCAGTGGTGCCAGTGCACTCTCTGGACTCACTGCACTGCATCCCCAGTGGTGCCAGTGCACTCTCTAGAGTCACTACAGTGCATCCCCAGTGGTGCCAGTGCACTCTCTGGACTCACTGCACTGCATTACCAGTGGTGCCAGTGCACTCTCTGGAGTCACTGCAGTGCATCCCCAGTGATGCCAGTGCACTCTCTGTACTCACTGCACTGCATCCCCAGTGGTGCCAGTGCACTCTCTGGACTCACTGCACTGCATCCCCAGTGGTGCCAGTGCACTCCCTATAGTCACTGCAGTGCATCCCCAGTGATGCCAGTGCACTCTCTGGACTCACTGCACTGCATCACCAGTGGTGCCAGTGCACTCTCTGGAGTCACTGCAGTGCATCCGCAGTGATGCCAGTGCACTCTCTGGACTCACTGCAGTGCATTCCCAGGGGTGCCAGTGCACTCTATGGACTCACTGCAGTGCATCCCCAATTGTGCCAGTGCACTCTCTGGACTCACTGCACTGCATTACCAGTGGTGCCAGTGCACTCTCTGGACTCACTGCAGTGCATCCGCAAGGTGCCAGTGCACTCTCTGGACTCACTACACTGCATCTCCAGTGGTGCCAGTGCACTCTCTGCACTCACTGCACTGCATCACCAGTGGTGCCAGTGCACTCTCTGGACTCACTGCACTGCATCCCCAGTGGTGCCAGTGCACTCTCTGGACTCACTGCACTGCATCCCCAAGGTGCCAGTGCACTCTCTGGACTCACTGCAGTGCATCCCCAGTGGAGCCAGTGCACTCTGTGGACTCACTGTACTGCATCCCCACTGGTGCCAGTGCACTCTCTGGACTCACTGCAGTGCATCCCCAGTGGTGCCAGTGCACTCTCTGGACTCACTGCACTGCATCCCCAGTGCTGCCAGTGCACTCTCTGGACTCATTGCACTGTATCCCCAGTGGTGCCAGTGCACTCTCTGGACTCACTGCAGTGCATCCCCAGTGGTGCCAGTGCACTCTCTGGAGTCACTGCCCTGCATCCCCAGTGGTGCCAGTGCACTCTCTGGACTCACTGCACTGCATCCCCAGTGGTGCCAGTGCTCTCTCTAGAGTCACTGCAGTGCATCCCCACTGGTGCCAGTGCACTCTCTGGACTCACTGCAGTGCATCCCCAGTGGTGCCAGTGCACTCTCTGGACTCACTGCACTGCATCCCCAGTGATGCCAGTGCACTCTCTGGACTCACTGCACTGCATCCCCAGTGGTGCCAGTGCACTCTCTGGACTCACTGCACTGCATCCCCAGTGGTGCCTGTGTACTCTCTGGACTCACTGCAGTGCCAGTGGTGCCAGTGCACTCTCTGGACTCACTGCACTGCATCACCAGTGGTGCCAGTGCACTCTATGGACTCACTGCACTGCATCCCCTGTGGTGCCAGTGCACTCTCTGGACTCACTGCACTGCATCCCCAGTGGTGCCAGTGCACTCCCTAGAGTCACTGCAGTGCATCCCCAGTGGTGCCAGTGCACTCTCTGGACTCACTGCACTGCATCCCCAGTGGGGCCAGTGCACTCTCTGGACCCACTGCACTGCATCCCCAGTGGTGCCAGTGCACTCTCTGGACTCACTGCAGTGCATCCCCAGTGGTGCCAGTGCACTCTCTGGACCCACAGCACTGCATCCCCAGTGGTGCCAGTGCACTCTCTAGAGTCACTGCACTGCATCCCCAGTGGTGCCAGTGCACTCTCTGGACTCACTAGAGAGCATCCCCACTGGTGACAGTGCCCTCTCTGCATGACTGCACTGCATCACCAGTGGTGCCAGTGCACTCTCTGGACTCACTGCAGTGCATCCCCAGTGGTGCCAGTGCACTCTGTGGACTCACTGTACTGCATCCCCAGTGGTGCCAGTGCACTCTCTGGACTCACTGCACTGCATCCCCAGTGGTGCCAGTGCACTCTCTGGACTCACTGCACTGCATCCCCAGTGGTGCCACTGCACTCTCTGGACTCATTGCACTGTATCCCCAGTGGTTCCAGTGCACTCTCTGGACTCACTGCAGTGCATCCCCAGTGGTGCCAGTGCACTCTCTGGAGTCACTGCACTGCATCCCCAGTGGTGCCAGTGCACTCTCTGGACTCACTAGAGAGCATCCCCAGTGGTGACAGTGCCCTCTCTGCATGACTGCACTGCATCCCCCCATGCACTCTCTGGACTCACTGCACTGCATCCCCTCTGGTGCCAGTGCACTCTCTGGACTCGCGGCACTGCATCCCCACTGGTGCCACTGCACTCTCTGGAGTCAATGCACTGCATCCCCATTGCTGCCAGTGCACTTTCTGGACTCACTGCACTGCATCCCCAGTGGTGCCAGTACACTCTCTGGAGTCACTGCACTGAATCCCCAATGGTGCCAGTGCACATTCTGGACTCACTGCACTGCATCCCCAGTGGTGCCAGTGCACTCTCTGGACTCACTGCACCGCATCCTCAATGGTGCCAGGGCACTCTCTGGACTCACTGCAGTGCATCCCCAGTGGTGCCAGTGCACACTCTGGACTCACTGTAGTGCATCCCCACTGGTGCCAGTGCACTCTCTGGACTCACTGCACTGCATCCCCAGTGGGGCCAGTGCATTCTCTGGACTCACTGCACTGCATCCCCAGTGGTGCCAGTGCACTCTCTGGACTCACTGCACTGCATCCCCAGTGGGGCCAGTGCACTCTCTGGACTCACTGCACTGCATCCCCAGTGCTGCCAGTGCACTCTCTGGACTCACTGCACTACATCAGCAATGGTGCCAGTGCACTCTCTGAACTCACTGCACTGCATCCCCAGTGGTGCCAGTGCACTCTCTGGACTCACTGCACTGGTTCCCCAGTGGTGCCAGTGCACTCTCTGGACTCACTGCACTGCATCACCAGTGGTGCCAGTGCACTCTCTGGCCCCACTGCACTGCATTCCCACTGGTGCCAGTGCATTCTCTGGACTCACTGCACTGCATCCCTAATGGTGCCAGTGCACTCTCTGAACTCACTGCACTGCATCCCCAGTGGTGCCAGTGCACTCTCTGGACTCACTGCACTGCATCCCCAGTGGTGCCAGTGCACTCTCTGGACTCACTGCACTGCATCCCAGTGGTGCCAGTGCACTCTCTGGACTCACTGCACTGCATCCCCAGTGGTGCCAGTGCACTCTCTGGACTCACTGCACTGCATCCCCAGTGGTGCCAGTGCACTCTCTGGACTCACTGCACTGCATCCCCAGTGGTGCCAGTGCACTCTCTGGACTCACTGCACTGCATCCCCAGTGGTGCCAGTGCACTCTCTGGACTCACTGCACTGCATCCCCAGTGGTGCCAGTGCACTCTCTGGACTCACTGCAGTGCATCCCCAGTGGTGCCAGTGCACTCTCTGGACTCACTGCACTGCATCCCCAGTGGTGCCAGTGCACTCTCTGGACTCACTGCACTGCATCCCCAGTGGTGCCAGTGCACTCTCTGGACTCACTGCACTGCATCCCCAGTGGTGCCAGTGCACTCTCTGGACTCACTGCACTGCATCCCCAGTGGTGCCAGTGCACTCTCTGGACTCACTGCACTGCATCCCCAGTGGTGCCAGTGCACTCTCTGGACTCACTGCACTGCATCCCCAGTGGTGCCAGTGCACTCTCTGGACTCACTGCAGTGCATCCCCAGTGGTGCCAGTGCACTCTCTGGACTCACTGCACTGCATCCCCAGTGGTGCCAGTGCACTCTCTGGACTCACTGCACTGCATCCCCAGTGGTGCCAGTGCACTCTCTGGACTCACTGCAGTGCATCCCCAGTGGTGCCAGTGCACTCTCTGGACTCACTGCACTGCATCCCCAGTGGTGCCAGTGCACTCTCTGGACTCACTGCACTGCATCCCCAGTGGTGCCAGTGCACTCTCTGGACTCACTGCACTGCATCCCCAGTGGTGCCAGTGCACTCTCTGGACTCACTGCACTGCATCCCCAGTGGTGCCAGTGCACTCTCTGGACTCACTGCACTGCATCCCCAGTGGTGCCAGTGCACTCTCTGGACTCACTGCAGTGCATCCCCAGTGGTGCCAGTGCACTCTCTGGACTCACTGCACTGCATCCCCAGTGGTGCCAGTGCACTCTCTGGACTCACAGCACTGCATCCCCAGTGGTGCCAGTGCACTCTCTGGACTCACTGCAGTGCATCCCCAGTGGTGCCAGTGCACTCTCTGGACTCACTGCACTGCATCCCCAGTGGTGCCAGTGCACTCTCTGGACTCACTGCACTGCATCCCCAGTGGTGCCAGTGCACTCTCTGGACTCACTGCACTGCATCCCCAGTGGTGCCAGTGCACTCTCTGGACTCACTGCACTGCATCCCCAGTGGTGCCAGTGCACTCTCTGGACTCACTGCACTGCATCCCCAGTGGTGCCAGTGCACTCTCTGGACTCACTGCACTGCATCCCCAGTGGTGCCAGTGCACTCTCTGGACTCACTGCAGTGCATCCCCAGTGGTGCCAGTGCACTCTCTGGACTCACTGCCGTGCATCCCCAGTGGTGCCAGTGCACTCTCTGGACTCACTGCACTGCATCCCCAGTGGTGCCAGTGCACTCTCTGGACTCACTGCACTGCATCCCCAGTGGTGCCAGTGCACTCTCTGGACTCACTGCACTGCATCCCCAGTGGTGCCAGTGCACTCTCTGGACTCACTGCACTGCATCCCCAGTGGTGCCAGTGCACTCTCTGGACTCACTGCACTGCATCCCCAGTGGTGCCAGTGCACTCTCTGGACTCACTGCACTGCATCCCCAATGGTGCCAGTGCACTCTCTGGACTCACTGCACTGCATCCCCAGTGGTGCCAGTGCACTCTCTGGACTCACTGCACTGCATCCCCACTGGTGCCAGTGCACTCTCTGGACTCACTGCAGTGCATCCCCAGTGGTGCCAGTGCACTCTCTGGACTCACTGCACTGCATCCCCAGTGGTGCCAGTGCACTCTCTGGTCTCACTGCACTGCATCCCCAGTGATGCCAGTGCACTCTCTGGACTCACTGCACTGCATCCCCAGTGGTGCCAGTGCACTCCCAGGACTCACTGCAGTGCATCCCCAGTGGTGCCAGTGCACTCTCTGCACTCACTGCAGTGCATCCCCAGTGGTGCCAGTGCACTCTCTGGACTCACTGCACTGCATCCCCAGTGGTGCCAGTGCACTCTCTAGAGTCACTGCAGTGCATCCCCAGTGGTGCCAGTGCACTCTCTGGACTCACTGCACTGCATCCCCAGTGGTGCCAGTGCACTCTCTGGAGTCACTGCAGTGCATCCCCAGTGGTGCCAGTGCACTCTCTGGACTCACTGTACTGCATCCCCACTGGTGCCAGTGTACTCTCTGGACTCACTGCACTGCATCCCCAGTGGTGCCAGTGCACTCTCTGGACTCACTGCAGTGCATCCCCAGTGGTGCCAGTGCACTCTCTGGACTCACAGCACTGCATCCCCAGTGGTGCCAGTGCACTCTCTGGACTCACTGCACTGCATCCCCAGTGGTGCCAGTGCACTCTCTGGACTCACTGCACTGCATCCCCAGTGGTGCCACTGTGCACTCTCTGGACTCACTGCACTGCATCCCCAGTGGTGCCAGTGCACTCTCTGGACTCACTGCACTGCATCCCCAGTGGTGCCAGTGCACTCTCTGGAGTCACTGCACTGCATCCCCAGTGGTGCCAGTGCACTCTCTGTACTCACTGCACTGCATCCCCAGTGGTGCCTGTGCACTCTCTGGACTCACTGCAATGCTTCCCCAGTGGTGCCAGTGCACTCTCTGGACTCACTGCACTGCATTCCCCAGTGGTGCCAGTGCACTCTCTGGACTCACTGCACTGCATCCCCAGTGGTGCCAGTGCACTCTCTGGACTCACTGCACTGCATCCCCAGTGGTGCCAGTGCACTCTCTGGACTCACTGCACTGCATCCCCACTGGTGCCAGTGCACTCTCTAGAGTCACTGCAGTGCATCCCAGTGGTGCCAGTGCACTCTCTGGACTCACTGCACTGCATCCCCAGTGGTGCCAGTGCACTCTCTGGACTCACTGCACTGCATCGCCAGTGGTGCCAGTGCACTCTCTGGACTCACTGCACTGCATCCCCAGTGGTGCCAGTGCACTCTCTGGACTCACTGCACTGCATCCCCAGTGGTGCCAGTGCACTCTCTTGACTCACTGCACTGCATCCCCAGTGGTGCCAGTGCACTCTCTGGACTCACTGCAGTGCATCCCCAGTGGTGCCAGTGCACTCTCTGGAGTCACTGCAGTGCATCCCCAGTGGTGCCAGTGCACTCTCTGGACTCACTGCACTGCATCCCCAGTGGTGCCAGTGCACTCTCTGGACTCACTGCAGTGCATCCCCAGTGGTGCCAGTGCACTCTCTGGACTCACTGCACTGCATCCCCAGTGGTGCCAGTGCACTCTCTGGACTCACTGCAGTGCATCCCCAGTGATGCCAGTGCACTCTCTGGACTCACTGCACTGCATCCCCAGTGGTGCCAGTGCACTCTCTGGACTCACTGCACTGCATCCCCAGTGGTGCCAGTGCACTCTCTGGACTCACTGCAGTGCATCCCCAGTGGTGCCAGTGCACTCTCTGGAGTCACTGCAGTGCATCCCCAGTGGTGCCAGTGCACTCTCTGGACTCACTGCACTGCATCCCCAGTGGTGCCAGTGCACTCTCTGGAGTCACTGCACTGCATCCCCAGTGGTGCCAGTGCACTCTCTGGACTCACTGCACTGCATCCCCAGTGGTGCCAGTGCACTCTCTGGACTCACTGCAGTGCATCCCCAGTGGTGCCAGTGCACTCTCTGGACTCACTGCAGTGCATCCCCAGTGGTGCCAGTGCACTCTTTGGACGCACTGCATTGCATACCCAGTGGTGCCAGTGTACTCTCTGGACTCACTGCACTGCATCCCCAGTGATGCCAGTGCACTTTCTGGAGTCACTGCACTGCATCCCCAGTGGTGCCAGTGCACTCTCTGGACTCACTGCACTGCATCCCCAGTGGTGCCAGTGCACTCTCTGGACTCACTGTACTGCATCCCCAGTGGTGCCAGTGCACTCTCTGGACTCACTGCAGTGCATCCCCAGTGGTGCCAGTGTACTCTCTGCATTCACTGCAGTGCATCCCCAGTGGAGCCAGTGCACTCTCTGGACTCACTGCACTGCATCCCCAGTGGTGCGAGTGCACTCTCTGGACTCACTGCAGTGCATCCCCAGTGGTGCCAGTGCACTCTCTGGAGTCACTGCACTGCATCCCCAGTGGTGCCAGTGCACTCTCTATACTCACTGCAGTGCATTCCCCGTGGTGCCAGTACACTCTCTGGACTCACTGCACTGCATCCCCAGTGGTGCCAGTGCACTCTCTGGACTCACAGCACTGCATCCCCAGTGGTGCCAGTGCACTCTCTGGACTCACTGCACTGCATCCCCAGTGGTGCCAGTGCACTCTCTGGACTCACTGCAGTGCATCCCCAGTGGTGCCAGTGCTCTCTCTGGACTCACTGCACTGCATCCCCAGTGGTGCCAGTGCACTCTATGGACTCACAGCACTGCATCGCCAGTGGTGCCAGTGCACTCTCTGGACTCACTGCAGTGCATCCCCAGTGGTTCTAGTGCACTCTCTGGACTCACAGCACTGCATCCCCAGTGGTGCCAGTGCACTCTCTGGACTCACTGCACTGCATCCCCAGTGGTGCCAGTGCACTCTCTGGACTCACTGCACTGCATCCCCAGTGGTGCCAGTGCACTCTCTTGACTCACTGCACTGCATCCCCAGTGGTGCCAGTGCACTCTCTGGACTCACTGCAGTGCATCCCCAGTGGTTCCAGTGCACTCTCTGGAGTCACTGCAGTGCATCCCCAGTGGTGCCAGTGCACTCTCTGGACTCACTGCACTGCATCCCCAGTGGTGCCAGTGCAATCTTTGGACGCACTGCAGTGCATCCCCAGTGGTGCCAGTGCACTCTCTGGACTCACTGCACTGCATCCCCAGTGGTGCCAGTGCACTCTCTGGAGTCACTGCAGTGCATCCCCAGTGATGCCAGTGCACTCTCTGGACTCACTGCACTGCATCCCCAGTGGTGCCAGTGCACTCTCTGGACTCACTGCAGTGCATCCCCAGTGGTGCCAGTGCACTCTCTGGACTCACTGCAGTGCATCCCCAGTGGTGCCAGTGCACTCTCTGGAGTCACTGCAGTGCATCCCCAGTGGTGCCAGTGCACTCTCTGGACTCACTGCACTGCATCCCCAGTGGTGCCAGTGCACTCTCTGGAGTCACTGCACTGCATCCCCAGTGATGCCAGTGCACTCTCTGGACTCACTGCAGTGCATCCCCAGTGGTGCCAGTGCACTCTCTGGACTCACTGCACTGCATCCCCAGTGGTGCCAGTGCACTCTCTGGACTCACTGTACTGCATCATCAGTCGTGCCAGTGCACTCTCTGGACTCACTGCAGTGCATCCCCAGTGGTGCCAGTGTACTCTCTGCATTCACTGCAGTGCATCCCCAGTGGAGCCAGTGCACTCTCTGGACTCATTGCACTGCATCCCCAAGGTGCCAGTGCACTCTCTGGACTCACTGCACTGCATCCCCACTGGTGCGAGTGCACTCTCTGGACTCACTGCAGTGCATCCCCAGTGGTGCCAGTGCACTCTCTGGAGTCACTGCACTGCATCCCCAGTGGTGCCAGTGCACTCTCTATATTCACTGCAGTGCATTCCCCGTGGTGCCAGTACACTCTCTGGACTCACTGCACTGCATCCCCAGTGGTGCCAGTGCACTCTCTGGACTCACAGCACTGCATCCCCAGTGGTGCCAGTGCACTCTCTGGACTCACTGCACTGCATCCCCAGTGGTGCCAGTGCACTCTCTGGACTCACTGCACTGCATCCCCAGTGGTGCCAGTGCTCTCTCTGGACTCACTGCACTGCATCCCCAGTGGTGCCAGTGCACTCTATGGACTCACTGCACTGCATCGCCAGTGGTGCCAGTGCACTCTCTGGACTCACTGCACTGCATCCCCAGTGGTGCCAGTGCACTCTCTGGACTCACTGCACTGCATCCCCAGTGGTGCCAGTTCACTCTCTGGACTCACTGCACTGCATCCCCAGTGGTGCCAGTGCACTCTCTGGACTCACTGCACTGCATCCCCAGTGGTGCCAGTGCACTCTCTAGACTCACTGCAGTGCATCCCCAGTGGTGCCAGTGCACTCTCTGGACTCACTGCACTGCATTACCAGTGGTGCCAGTGCACTCTCTGGAGTCACTGCAGTGCATCCCCAGTGATGCCAGTGCACTCTCTGTACTCACTGCACTGCATCCCCAGTGGTGCCAGTGCACTCTCTGGACTCACTGCACTGCATCCCCAGTGGTGCCAGTGCACTCCTATAGTCACTGCAGTGCATCCCCAGTGGTGCCAGTGCACTCTCTGGACTCACTGCACTGCATCACCAGTGGTGCCAGTGCACTCTCTGGAGTCACTGCAGTGCATCCCCAGTGATGCCAGTGCACTCTCTGGACTCACTGCAGTGCATTCCCAGTGGTGCCAGTGCACTCTCTGGACTCACTGCAGTGCATCCCCAGTGGTGCCAGTGCACTCTCTGGACTCACTGCACTGCATCCCCAGTGGTGCCAGTGCACTCTCTGGACTCACTGCAGTGCATCCCAGTGGTGCCAGTGCACTCTCTGGACTCACTGCACTGCATCCCCAGTGGTGCCAGTGCACCCTCTGCACTCACTGCACTGCATCCCCAGTGGTGCCAGTGCACTCTCTGGACTCACTGCACTGCATCCCCAGTGGTGCCAGTGCACTCTCTGGACTCACTGCACTGCATCCCCAGTGGTGCCAGTGCACTCTCTGGACTCACTGCACTGCATCCCCAGTGGTGCCAGTGCACTCTCTGGACTCACTGTACTGCATCCCCACTGGTGCCAGTGCACTCTCTGGACTCACTGCACTGCATCCCCAGTGGTGCCAGTGCACTCTCTGGACTCACTGCACTGCATCCCCAGTGGTGCCAGTGCACTCTCTGGACTCATTGCACTGTATCCCCAGTGGTGCCAGTGCACTCTCTGGACTCACTGCACTGCATCCCCAGTGGTGCCAGTGCACTCTCTGGAGTCACTGCCCTGCATCCCCAGTGGTGCCAGTGCACTCTCTGGACTCACTGCACTGCATCCCCAGTGGTGCCAGTGCACTCTCTAGAGTCACTGCAGTGCATCCCCAGTGGTGCCAGTGCACTCTCTGGACTCACTGCAGTGCATCCCCAGTGGTGCCAGTGCACTCTCTGGACTCACTGCACTGCATCCCCAGTGATGCCAGTGCACTCTCTGGACTCACTGCACTGCATCCCCAGTGGTGCCAGTGCACTCTCTGGACTCACTGCACTGCATCCCCAGTGGTGCCTGTGTACTCTCTGGACTCACTGCACTGCATCCCCAGTGGTGCCAGTGCACTCTCTGGACTCACTGCACTGCATCACCAGTGGTGCCAGTGCACTCTATGGACTCACTGCACTGCATCCCCAGTGGTGCCAGTGCACTCTCTGGACTCACTGCACTGCATCCCCAGTGGTGCCAGTGCACTCCCTAGAGTCACTGCAGTGCATCCCCAGTGGTGCCAGTGCACTCTCTGGACTCACTGCACTGCATCCCCAGTGGGGCCAGTGCACTCTCTGGACTCACTGCACTGCATCCCCAGTGGTGCCAGTGCACTCTCTGGACTCACTGCAGTGCATCCCCAGTGGTGCCAGTGCACTCTCTGGACCCACAGCACTGCATCCCCAGTGGTGCCAGTGCACTCTCTAGAGTCACTGCACTGCATCCCCAGTGGTGCCAGTGCACTCTCTGGAGTCACTGCTCTGCATCCCCAGTGGTGCCAGTGCACTCTCTGGACTCACTGCACTGCATCCCCAGTGGTGCCAGTGCACTCTCTGGACTCATTGCACTGCATCCCCAGTGGTGCCAGTGCACTCTCTGGACTCACTGCACTGCATCCCCAGTGGTGCCAGTGCACTCTCTGGACTCACTGCACTGCATCCCCAGTGGTGCCAGTGCACTCTCTGGACTCACTGCACTGCATCCCCAGTGGTGCCAGTGCACTCTCTGGACTCACTGCACTGCATCCCCAGTGGTGCCAGTGCACTCTCTGGACTCACTGCAGTGCATCCCCAGTGGTGCCAGTGCACTCTCTGGAGTCACTGCACTGCATCCCCAGTGGTGCCAGTGCACTCTCTGGACTCACTGCACTGCATCCCCAGTGGTGCCACTGCACTCTCTGGACTCATTGCACTGTATCCCCAGTGGTTCCAGTGCACTCTCTGGACTCACTGCACTGCATCCCCAGTGGTGCCAGTGCACTCTCTGGACTCACTGTAGTGCATCCCCACTGGTGCCAGTGCACTCTCTGGACTCACTGCACTGCATCCCCAGTGGGGCCAGTGCATTCTCTGGACTCACTGCACTGCATCCCCAGTGGTGCCAGTGCACTCTCTGGACTCACTGCACTGCATCCCCAGTGGGGCCAGTGCACTCTCTGGACTCACTGCACTGCATCCCCAGTGCTGCCAGTGCACTCTCTGGACTCACTGCACTACATCAGCAATGGTGCCAGTGCACTCTCTGGACTCACTGCACTGCATCCCCAGTGGTGCCAGTGCACTCTCTGGACTCACTGCACTGCATCCCCAGTGGTGCCAGTGCACTCTCTGGACTCACTGCACTGCATCTCCAGTGGTGCCAGTGCACTCTCTGGCCCCACTGCACTGCATTCCCACTGGTGCCAGTGCATTCTCTGGACTCACTGCACTGCATCCCCAGAGGTGCCAGTGCACTCTCTGGAATCACTGCACTGCATCCCCAGTGTTGCCAGTGCACTCTCTGGACTCACCGGAGTGCATCCCAGTGGTGCCAGTGCACTCTCTGGACTCACTGCACTGCATACCCAGTGGTGCCAGTGCACTCTCTGGACTCACTGCACTGCATCCCCATTTCTGCCAGTGCACCCTCTGGACTCACTGCACTGCATCCCCAAGGTGCCAGTGCACTCTCTGGACTCACTGCACTGCATCCCCAGTGGTGCCAGTGCACTCTCTGGAGTCACTGCAGTGCATCCCCAGTGGTTCTAGTGCACTCTCTGTACTCACTGCACTGCATCCCCAGTGGTGCCTGTGCACTCTCTGGACTCACTGCAATGCTTCTCCGTGGTGCCAGTGCACTCTCTGGACTCACTGCATTGCATTCCCCGTGGTGCCAGTGCACTCTCTGGACTCACTGCAGTGCATCCCCAGTGGTGCCAGTGCACTCTCTGGACTCACTGCACTGCATCCCCAGTGGTGCCAGTGCACTCTCTGGGCTCACTGCACTGCATCCCCAGTGGTGCCAGTGCACTCTCTAGAGTCACTGCAGTGCATCTCCAGTGGTGCCAGTGCACTCTCTGGACTCACTGCACTGCATCCCCCGTGGTTCTAGTGCACTCTCTGGACTCACTGCACTGCATCCCCAGTGGTGCCAGTGCACTCTCTGGACTCACTGCACTGCATCCCCAGTGGTGCCAGTGCACTCTCTGGACTCACTGCACTGCATCCCCAGTGGTGCCAGTGCACTCTCTGGACTCACTGCACTGCATCCCAGTGGTGCCAGTGCACTCTCTGGACTCACTGCACTGCATCCCCAGTGGTTCCAGTGCACTCTCTGGAGTCACTGCAGTGCATCCCCAGTGGTGCCAGTGCACTCTCTGGACCCACAGCACTGCATCCCCAGTGGTGCCAGTGCAATCTTTGGACGCACTGCAGTGCATCCCCAGTGGTGCCAGTGCACTCTCTGGACTCACTGCAGTGCATCCCCACTGGTGCCAGTGCACTCTCCTGAGTCACTGTACTGCATCCCCAGTGGTGCCAGTGCACTCTCTGGATTCACTGCACTGCATACCCAGTGGTGCCAGTGCATTCTCTGGACTCACTGCACTGCATCCCCATTGGTGCCAGTGCATTCTCTGGACTCACTGCACTGCACCCTGAGTGGTGCCAGTGCACTCTCTGGACTCACTGCACCGCATCCCCAGTGGTGCCAGTGCACTCTCTGGACTCACTGCAGTGCATCCCCAGTGGTGCCAGTGCACTCTCTGGACTCCCGGAACCGCATCCCCAGTGGTGCCAGTGCATTCTCTGGACTCACTGCACTGCACCCTGATTGGTGCCAGTGCACTCTCTGGACTCAGTGCATCGCATCTCCAGTGGTGCCAGTGCACTCTCTGGACTCACTGCACCGAATCCCCAGTGGTGCCAGTGCACTCTCTGGAATTACTGCACTGCATCCCCAGTGGTAACAGTGCACTCTCTGGACTCACTGCACTACATCCCCTGTGGTGCCAGTGCACTCTCTGGCCTCACTGCACTGCATCTCCAATGGTGCCAGTGCACTCTCTAGGTTCACTGCAGTGCATCGGCAGTGGTGCGAGTGCACTCTCTGCATGACTGCACTGCATCCCCACTGGTGCCAGTGCACTCTCTGGACTCACTGCAGTGCATCCCCAGTGGTGCCAGTGCATTCTCCGGACTCACTGCACTGCATCCCCAGTGGTGCCAGTGCACTCTCTGGTCTCACTGCACTGCATCCCCAGTGGTGCCAGTGCACTCTCTGGACTCACTGCACTGCATCCCCAGTGGTGCCAGTGCACTCCCAGGACTCACTGCAGTGCATCCCCAGTGGTGCCTGTGTACTCTCTGCACTCACTGCAGTGCATCCCCAGTGGTGCCAGTTCACTCTCTGGACTCACTGCACTGCATCCCCAGTGGTGCCAGTGCACTCCCTAGAGTCACTGCAGTGCATCCCCAGTGGTGCCAGTGCACTCTCTGGACTCACTGCACTGCATCACCAGTGGTGCCAGTGCACTCTCTGGAGTCACTACAGTGCATCCCCAGTGGTGCCAGTGCACTCTCTGGAGTCACTGTACTGCATCCCCACTGGTGCCAGTGTACTCTCTGGACTCACTGCACTGCATCCACTCTGGTGCCAGTGCACTCTCTGGACTCACTGCACTGCATCCCCAGTGGTGCCAGTGCACTCTCTGGACTCACAGCACTGCATCCCCAGTGGTGCCAGTGCACTCTCTGGACTCACTGCACTGCATCCCCAGTGGTGCCAGTGCACTCTCTGGACTCACTGCACTGCATCCCCATTGCTGACTGTGCACCCTCTGGACTCACTGCACTGCATCCCCAAGGTGCCAGTGCACTCTCTGGACTCACTGCACTGCATCCCCAGTGGTGACAGTGCACTCTCTGGACTCACTGCACTGCATCCCCATTGGTGCCAGTGCACTCTCTGGACTCACTGCACTGCATCCCCAAGGTGCCAGTGCACTCTCTGGAGTCACTGCAGTGCATCCCCAGTGGTTCTAGTGCACTCTCTGTACTCACTGCACTGCATCCCCAGTGGTGCCTGTGCACTCTCTGGACTCACTGCAATGCTTCCCCAGTGGTGCCACTGCACTCTCTGGACTCACTGCATTGCATTCCCCGTGGTGCCAGTGCACTCTCTGGACTCACTGCACTGCATCCCCAGTGGTGCCAGTGCACTCTCTGGACTCACTGCACTGCATCCCCAGTGGTGACAGTGCACTCTCTGGACTCACTGCACTGCATCCCCACTGGTGCCAGTGCACTCTCTAGAGTCACTGCAGTGCATCTCCAGTGGTGCCAGTGCACTCTCTGGACTCACTGCACTGCATCCCCAGTGGTTCTAGTGCACTCTCTGGACTCACAGCACTGCATCGCCAGTGGTGCCAGTGCACTCTCTGGACTCACTGCACTGCATCCCCAGTGGTGCCAGTGCACTCTCTGGACTCACTGCACTGCATCCCCAGTGGTGCCAGTGCACTCTCTTGACTCACTGCACTGCATCCCCAGTGGTGCCAGTGCACTCTCTGGACTCACTGCAGTGCATCCCCAGTGGTTCCAGTGCACTCTCTGGAGTCACTGCAGTGCATCCCCAGTGGTGCCAGTGCACTCTCTGGACTCACTGCACTGCATCCCCAGTGGTGCCAGTGCAATCTTTGGACGCACTGCAGTGCATCCCCAGTGGTGCCAGTGCACTCTCTGGACTCACTGCACTGCATCCCCAGTGGTGCCAGTGCACTCTCTGGAGTCACTGCAGTGCATCCCCAGTGATGCCAGTGCACTCTCTGGACTCACTGCACTGCATCCCCAGTGGTGCCAGTGCACTCTCTGGACTCACTGCAGTGCATCCCCAGTGGTGCCAGTGCACTCTCTGGACTCACTGCAGTGCATCCCCAGTGGTGCCAGTGCACTCTCTGGAGTCACTGCAGTGCATCCCCAGTGGTGCCAGTGCACTCTCTGGACTCACTGCACTGCATCCCCAGTGGTGCCAGTGCACTCTCTGGAGTCACTGCACTGCATCCCCAGTGATGCCAGTGCACTCTCTGGACTCACTGCAGTGCATCCCCAGTGGTGCCAGTGCACTCTCTGGACTCACTGCAGTGCATCCCCAGTGGTGCCAGTGCAATCTTTGGACGCACTGCATTGCATACCCAGTGGTGCCAGTGTACTCTCTGCACTCACTGCACTGCATCCCCAGTGATGCCAGTGCACTTTCTGGAGTCACTGCACTGCATCCCCAGTGGTGCCAGTGCACTCTCTGGACTCACTGCACTGCATCCCCAGTGGTGCCAGTGCACTCTCTGGACTCACTGTACTGCATCATCAGTCGTGCCAGTGCACTCTCTGGACTCACTGCAGTGCATCCCCAGTGGTGCCAGTGTACTCTCTGCATTCACTGCAGTGCATCCCCAGTGGAGCCAGTGCACTCTCTGGACTCATTGCACTGCATCCCCTAGGTGCCAGTGCACTCTCTGGACTCACTGCACTGCATCCCCACTGGTGCGAGTGCACTCTCTGGACTCACTGCAGTGCATCCCCAGTGGTGCCAGTGCACTCTCTGGAGTCACTGCACTGCATCCCCAGTGGTGCCAGTGCACTCTCTATACTCACTGCAGTGCATTCCCCGTGGTGCCAGTACACTCTCTGGACTCACTGCACTGCATCCCCAGTGGTGCCAGTGCACTCTCTGGACTCACAGCACTGCATCCCCAGTGGTGCCAGTGCACTCTCTGGACTCACTGCACTGCATCCCCAGTGGTGCCAGTGCACTCTCTGGACTCACTGCAGTGCATCCCCAGTGGTGCCAGTGCTCTCTCTGGACTCACTGCACTGCATCCCCAGTGGTGCCAGTGCACTCTATGGACTCACTGCACTGCATCCCCAGTGGTGCCAGTGCACTCTCTGGACTCACTGCAGTGCATCCCCAGTGGTTCTAGTGCACTCTCTGGACTCACAGCACTGCATCGCCAGTGGTGCCAGTGCACTCTCTGGACTCACTGCACTGCATCCCCAGTGGTGCCAGTGCACTCTCTGGACTCACTGCACTGCATCCCCAGTGGTGCCAGTGCACTCTCTTGACTCACTGCACTGCATCCCCAGTGGTGCCAGTGCACTCTCTGGACTCACTGCACTGCATCCCCAGTGGTGCCAGTGCACTCTCTGGACTCACTGCACTGCATCCCCAGTGGTGCCAGTGCACTCTCTGGACTCACTGCAGTGCATCCCCAGTGGTGCCAGTGCACTCTCTGGACTCACTGCACTGCATCCCCAGTGGTGCCAGTGCACTCTCTGGACTCACTGCACTGCATCCCCAGTGGTGCCAGTGCACTCTCTGGACTCACTGCACTGCATCCCCAGTGGTGCCAGTGCACTCTCTGGACTCACTGCAGTGCATCCCCAGTGGTGCCAGTGCACTCTCTGGACTCACTGCACTGCATCCCCAGTGGTGCCAGTGCACTCTCTGGACTCACTGCAGTGCATCCCCAGTGGTGCCAGTGCACTCTCTGGACTCACTGCAGTGCATCCCCAGTGGTGCCAGTGCACTCTCTGGACTCACTGCACTGCATCCCCAGTGGTGCCAGTGCACTCTCTGGACTCACTGCACTGCATCCCCAGTGATGCCAGTGCACTCTCTGGACTCACTGCACTGCATCCCCAGTGGTGCCAGTGCACTCTCTGGACTCACTGCACTGCATCCCCAGTGGTGCCAGTGCACTCTCTGGACTCACTGTACTGCATCCCCAGTGGTGCCAGTGCACTCTCTGGACTCACTGCAGTGCATCCCCAGTGGTGCCAGTGTACTCTCTGGATTCACTGCAGTGCATCCCCAGTGGAGCCAGTGCACTCTCTGGACTCATTGCACTGCATCCCCAGTAGGTGCCAGTGCACTCTCTGGACTCACTGCACTGCATCCCCACTGGTGCCAGTGCACTCTCTGGACTCACTGCAGTGCATCCCCAGTGGTGCCAGTGCACTCTCTGGAGTCACTGCACTGCATCCCCAGTGGTGCCAGTGCACTCTCTATACTCACTGCAGTGCATCCCCGTGGTGCCAGTACACTCTCTGGACTCACTGCACTGCATCCCCAGTGGTGCCAGTGCACTCTCTGGACTCACTGCACTGCATCCCCAGTGGTGCCAGTGCACTCTCTGGACTCACTGCACTGCATCCCCAGTGGTGCCAGTGCACTCTCTGGACTCACTGCAGTGCATCCCCAGTGGTGCCAGTGCACTCTCTGGACTCACTGCACTGCATCCCCAGTGGTGCCAGTGCACTCTATGGACTCACTGCACTGCATCCCAGTGGTGCCAGTGCACTCTCTGGACTCACTGCACTGCATCCCCAGTGGTGCCAGTGCACTCTCTGGACTCACTGCACTGCATCCCCAGTGGTGCCAGTGCACTCTCTGGACTCACTGCACTGCATCCCCAGTGGTGCCAGTGCACTCTCTGGACTCACTGCACTGCATCCCCAGTGGTGCCAGTGCACTCTCTGGACTCACTGCACTGCATCCCCAGTGGTGCCAGTGCACTCTCTGGACTCACTGCAGTGCATCCCCAGTGGTGCCAGTGCACTCTCTGGACTCACTGCACTGCATCCCCAGTGGTGCCAGTGCACTCTCTGGACTCACTGCAGTGCATCCCCAGTGGTGCCAGTGCACTCTCTGGACTCACTGCACTGCATCCCCAGTGGTGCCAGTGCACTCTCTGGAGTCACTGCAGTGCATCCCCAGTGGTGCCAGTGCACTCTCTGGACTCACTGCACTGCATCCCCAGTGGTGCCAGTGCACTCTCTGGACTCACTGCACTGCATCCCCAGTGGTGCCAGTGCACTCTCTGGACTCACTGCACTGCATCCCCAGTGGTGCCAGTGCACTCTCTGGACTCACTGCAGTGCATCCCCAGTGGTGCCAGTGCACTCTCTGGACTCACTGCACTGCATCCCCAGTGGTGCCAGTGCACTCTCTGGACTCACTGCACTGCATCCCCAGTGGTGCCAGTGCACTCTCTGGACTCACTGCAGTGCATCCCCAGTGGTGCCAGTGCACTCTCTGGACTCACTGCACTGCATCCCCAGTGGTGCCAGTGCACTCTCTGGACTCACTGCACTGCATCCCCAGTGGTGCCAGTGCACTCTCTGGACTCACTGCACTGCATCCCCAGTGGTGCCAGTGCACTCTCTGGACTCACTGCACTGCATCCCCAGTGGTGCCAGTGCACTCTCTGGACTCACTGCACTGCATCCCCAGTGGTGCCAGTGCACTCTCTGGACTCACTGCACTGCATCCCCAGTGGTGCCAGTGCACTCTCTGGACTCACTGCAGTGCATCCCCAGTGGTGCCAGTGCACTCTCTGGATTCACTGCAGTGCATCCCCAGTGGTGCCAGTGCACTCTCTGGACTCATTGCACTGCATCCCCAGTGGTGCCAGTGCACTCTCTGGACTCACTGCACTGCATCCCCACTGGTGCCAGTGCACTCTCTGGACTCACTGCAGTGCATCCCCAGTGGTGCCAGTGCACTCTCTGGACTCACTGCACTGCATCCCCAGTGGTGCCAGTGCACTCTCTGGATTCACTGCAGTGCATCCCCGTGGTGCCAGTGCACTCTCTGGACTCACTGCACTGCATCCCCAGTGGTGCCAGTGCACTCTCTGGACTCACTGCACTGCATCCCCAGTGGTGCCAGTGCACTCTCTGGACTCACTGCACTGCATCCCCAGTGGTGCCAGTGCACTCTCTGGACTCACTGCACTGCATCCCCAGTGGTGCCAGTGCACTCTCTGGACTCACTGCACTGCATCCCCAGTGGTGCCAGTGCACTCTCTGGACTCACTGCACTGCATCCCCAGTGGTGCCAGTGCACTCTCTGGACTCACTGCACTGCATCCCCAGTGGTGCCAGTGCACTCTCTGGACTCACTGCACTGCATCCCCAGTGGTGCCAGTGCACTCTCTGGAGTCACTGCAGTGCATCCCCAGTGGTTCCAGTGCACTCTCTGGACTCACTGCACTGCATCCCCAGTGGTGCCTGTGCACTCTCTGGACTCACTGCAATGCATCCCCAGTGGTGCCAGTGCACTCTCTGGACTCACTGCATTGCATCCCCAGTGGTGCCAGTGCACTCTCTGGACTCACTGCACTGCATCCCCAGTGGTGCCAGTGCACTCTCTGGACTCACTGCACTGCATCCCCAGTGGTGCCAGTGCACTCTCTGGACTCACTGCACTGCATCCCCAGTGGTGCCAGTGCACTCTCTAGACTCACTGCAGTGCATCCCCAGTGGTGCCAGTGCACTCTCTGGACTCACTGCACTGCATCCCCAGTGGTGCCAGTGCACTCTCTGGACTCACTGCACTGCATCCCCAGTGGTGCCAGTGCACTCTCTGGACTCACTGCACTGCATCCCCAGTGGTGCCAGTGCACTCTCTGGACTCACTGCACTGCATCCCCAGTGGTGCCAGTGCACTCTCTGGACTCACTGCACTGCATCCCCAGTGGTGCCAGTGCACTCTCTGGACTCACTGCAGTGCATCCCCAGTGGTGCCAGTGCACTCTCTGGACTCACTGCACTGCATCCCCAGTGGTGCCAGTGCACTCTCTGGACTCACTGCACTGCATCCCCAGTGGTGCCAGTGCACTCTCTGGACTCACTGCACTGCATCCCCAGTGGTGCCAGTGCACTCTCTGGACTCACTGCACTGCATCCCCAGTGGTGCCAGTGCACTCTCTGGACTCACTGCAGTGCATCCCCAGTGGTGCCAGTGCACTCTCTGGACTCACTGCACTGCATCCCCAGTGGTGCCAGTGCACTCTCTGGACTCACTGCAGTGCATCCCCAGTGGTGCCAGTGCACTCTCTGGACTCACTGCAGTGCATCCCCAGTGGTGCCAGTGCACTCTCTGGAGTCACTGCACTGCATCCCCAGTGGTGCCAGTGCACTCTCTGGACTCACTGCACTGCATCCCCAGTGGTGCCAGTGCACTCTCTGGAGTCACTGCACTGCATCCCCAGTGGTGCCAGTGCACTCTCTGGACTCACTGCAGTGCATCCCCAGTGGTGCCAGTGCACTCTCTGGACTCACTGCAGTGCATCCCCAGTGGTGCCAGTGCACTCTCTGGACTCACTGCACTGCATCCCCAGTGGTGCCAGTGCACTCTCTGGACTCACTGCACTGCATCCCCAGTGGTGCCAGTGCACTCTCTGGACTCACTGCACTGCATCCCCAGTGGTGCCAGTGCACTCTCTGGACTCACTGCACTGCATCCCCAGTGGTGCCAGTGCACTCTCTGGACTCACTGCACTGCATCCCCAGTGGTGCCAGTGCACTCTCTGGACTCACTGCAGTGCATCCCCAGTGGTGCCAGTGCACTCTCTGGACTCACTGCACTGCATCCCCAGTGGTGCCAGTGCACTCTCTGGACTCACTGCACTGCATCCCCAGTGGTGCCAGTGCACTCTCTGGACTCACTGCACTGCATCCCCAGTGGTGCCAGTGCACTCTCTGGACTCACTGCACTGCATCCCCAGTGGTGCCAGTGCACTCTCTGGAGTCACTGCACTGCATCCCCAGTGGTGCCAGTGCACTCTCTGGACTCACTGCAGTGCATCCCCAGTGGTGCCAGTGCACTCTCTGGACTCACTGCACTGCATCCCCAGTGGTGCCAGTGCACTCTCTGGACTCACTGCACTGCATCCCCAGTGGTGCCAGTGCACTCTCTGGACTCACTGCACTGCATCCCCAGTGGTGCCAGTGCACTCTCTGGACTCACTGCACTGCATCCCCAGTGGTGCCAGTGCACTCTCTGGACTCACTGCACTGCATCCCCAGTGGTGCCAGTGCACTCTCTGGACTCACTGCACTGCATCCCCAGTGGTGCCAGTGCACTCTCTGGACTCACTGCAGTGCATCCCCAGTGGTGCCAGTGCACTCTCTGGACTCACTGCACTGCATCCCCAGTGGTGCCAGTGCACTCTCTGGACTCACTGCACTGCATCCCCAGTGGTGCCAGTGCACTCTCTGGACTCACTGCACTGCATCCCCAGTGGTGCCAGTGCACTCTCTGGACTCACTGCACTGCATCCCCAGTGGTGCCAGTGCACTCTCTGGACTCACTGCACTGCATCCCCAGTGGTGCCAGTGCACTCTCTGGACTCACTGCACTGCATCCCCAGTGGTGCCAGTGCACTCTCTGGACTCACTGCACTGCATCCCCAGTGGTGCCAGTGCACTCTCTGGACTCACTGCACTGCATCCCCAGTGGTGCCAGTGCACTCTCTGGACTCACTGCAGTGCATCCCCAGTGGTGCCAGTGCACTCTCTGGACTCACTGCACTGCATCCCCAGTGGTGCCAGTGCACTCTCTGGACTCACTGCACTGCATCCCCAGTGGTGCCAGTGCACTCTCTGGACTCACTGCACTGCATCCCCAGTGGTGCCAGTGCACTCTCTGGACTCACTGCAGTGCATCCCCAGTGGTGCCAGTGCACTCTCTGGACTCACTGCAGTGCATCCCCAGTGGTGCCAGTGCAATCTTTGGACGCACTGCATTGCATACCCAGTGGTGCCAGTGTACTCTCTGCACTCACTGCACTGCATCCCCAGTGATGCCAGTGCACTTCTCTGGAGTCACTGCACTGCATCCCCAGTGGTGCCAGTGCACTCTCTGGACTCACTGCACTGCATCCCCAGTGGTGCCAGTGCACTCTCTGGACTCACTGTACTGCATCATCAGTCGTGCCAGTGCACTCTCTGGACTCACTGCAGTGCATCCCCAGTGGTGCCAGTGTACTCTCTGCATTCACTGCAGTGCATCCCCAGTGGAGCCAGTGCACTCTCTGGACTCATTGCACTGCATCCCCAAGGTGCCAGTGCACTCTCTGGACTCACTGCACTGCATCCCCACTGGTGCGAGTGCACTCTCTGGACTCACTGCAGTGCATCCCCAGTGGTGCCAGTGCACTCTCTGGAGTCACTGCACTGCATCCCCAGTGGTGCCAGTGCACTCTCTATACTCACTGCAGTGCATTCCCCGTGGTGCCAGTACACTCTCTGGACTCACTGCACTGCATCCCCAGTGGTGCCAGTGCACTCTCTGGACTCACAGCACTGCATCCCCAGTGGTGCCAGTGCACTCTCTGGACTCACTGCACTGCATCCCCAGTGGTGCCAGTGCACTCTCTGGACTCACTGCAGTGCATCCCCAGTGGTGCCAGTGCTCTCTCTGGACTCACTGCACTGCATCCCCAGTGGTGCCAGTGCACTCTATGGACTCACAGCACTGCATCGCCAGTGGTGCCAGTGCACTCTCTGGACTCACTGCAGTGCATCCCCAGTGGTTCCAGTGCACTCTCTGGACTCACTGCACTGCATCCCCAGTGGTGCCAGTGCACTCTCTGGACTCACTGCACTGCATCCCCAGTGGTGCCAGTGCACTCTCTGGACTCACTGCACTGCATCCCCAGTGGTGCCAGTGCACTCTCTGGACTCACTGCACTGCATCCCCAGTGGTGCCAGTGCACTCTCTGGACTCACTGCAGTGCATCCCCAGTGGTGCCAGTGCACTCTCTGGACTCACTGCACTGCATCCCCAGTGGTGCCAGTGCACTCTCTGGACTCACTGCAGTGCATCCCCAGTGGTGCCAGTGCACTCTCTGGACTCACTGCACTGCATCCCCAGTGGTGCCAGTGCACTCTCTGGAGTCACTGCAGTGCATCCCCAGTGGTGCCAGTGCACTCTCTGGACTCACTGCACTGCATCCCCAGTGGTGCCAGTGCACTCTCTGGACTCACTGCAGTGCATCCCCAGTGGTGCCAGTGCACTCTCTGGACTCACTGCAGTGCATCCCCAGTGGTGCCAGTGCACTCTCTGGAGTCACTGCAGTGCATCCCCAGTGGTGCCAGTGCACTCTCTGGACTCACTGCACTGCATCCCCAGTGGTGCCAGTGCACTCTCTGGACTCACTGCACTGCATCCCCAGTGATGCCAGTGCACTCTCTGGACTCACTGCAGTGCATCCCCAGTGGTGCCAGTGCACTCTCTGGACTCACTGCACTGCATCCCCAGTGGTGCCAGTGCAATCTTTGGACTCACTGCATTGCATACCCAGTGGTGCCAGTGTACTCTCTGGACTCACTGCACTGCATCCCCAGTGATGCCAGTGCACTTTCTGGAGTCACTGCACTGCATCCCCAGTGGTGCCAGTGCACTCTCTGGACTCACTGCACTGCATCCCCAGTGGTGCCAGTGCACTCTCTGGACTCACTGTACTGCATCATCAGTCGTGCCAGTGCACTCTCTGGACTCACTGCAGTGCATCCCCAGTGGTGCCAGTGTACTCTCTGCATTCACTGCAGTGCATCCCCAGTGGAGCCAGTGCACTCTCTGGACTCATTGCACTGCATCCCCAAGGTGCCAGTGCACTCTCTGGACTCACTGCACTGCATCCCCACTGGTGCGAGTGCACTCTCTGGACTCACTGCAGTGCATCCCCAGTGGTGCCAGTGCACTCTCTGGAGTCACTGCACTGCATCCCCAGTGGTGCCAGTGCACTCTCTATATTCACTGCAGTGCATTCCCCGTGGTGCCAGTACACTCTCTGGACTCACTGCACTGCATCCCCAGTGGTGCCAGTGCACTCTCTGGACTCACAGCACTGCATCCCCAGTGGTGCCAGTGCACTCTCTGGACTCACTGCACTGCATCCCCAGTGGTGCCAGTGCACTCTCTGGACTCACTGCAGTGCATCCCCAGTGGTGCCAGTGCTCTCTCTGGACTCACTGCACTGCATCCCCAGTGGTGCCAGTGCACTCTATGGACTCACTGCACTGCATCCCAGTGGTGCCAGTGCACTCTCTGGACTCACTGCACTGCATCCCCAGTGGTGCCAGTGCACTCTCTGGACTCACTGCACTGCATCCCCAGTGGTGCCAGTGCACTCTCTGGACTCACTGCACTGCATCCCCAGTGGTGCCAGTGCACTCTCTGGACTCACTGCACTGCATCCCCAGTGGTGCCAGTGCACTCTCTGGACTCACTGCACTGCATCCCCAGTGGTGCCAGTGCACTCTCTAGAGTCACTACAGTGCATCCCCAGTGGTGCCAGTGCACTCTCTGGACTCACTGCACTGCATTACCAGTGGTGCCAGTGCACTCTCTGGAGTCACTGCAGTGCATCCCCAGTGATGCCAGTGCACTCTCTGTACTCACTGCACTGCATCCCCAGTGGTGCCAGTGCACTCTCTGGACTCACTGCACTGCATCCCCAGTGGTGCCAGTGCACTCCCTATAGTCACTGCAGTGCATCCCCAGTGATGCCAGTGCACTCTCTGGACTCACTGCACTGCATCACCAGTGGTGCCAGTGCACTCTCTGGAGTCACTGCAGTGCATCCCCAGTGATGCCAGTGCACTCTCTGGACTCACTGCAGTGCATTCCCAGGGGTGCCAGTGCACTCTATGGACTCACTGCAGTGCATCCCCAATTGTGCCAGTGCACTCTCTGGACTCACTGCACTGCATCCCCAGTGGTGCCAGTGCACTCTCTGGACTCACTGCAGTGCATCCGCAAGGTGCCAGTGCACTCTCTGGACTCACTACACTGCATCTCCAGTGGTGCCAGTGCACTCTCTGCACTCACTCCACTGCATCACCAGTGGTGCCAGTGCACTCTCTGGACTCACTGCACTGCATCCCCAGTGGTGCCAGTGCACTCTCTGGACTCACTGCACTGCATCCCCAAGGTGCCAGTGCACTCTCTGGACTCACTGCAGTGCATCCCCAGTGGAGCCAGTGCACTCTGTGGACTCACTGTACTGCATCCCCACTGGTGCCAGTGCACTCTCTGGACTCACTGCAGTGCATCCCCAGTGGTGCCAGTGCACTCTCTGGACTCACTGCACTGCATCCCCAGTGCTGCCAGTGCACTCTCTGGACTCATTGCACTGTATCCCCAGTGGTGCCAGTGCACTCTCTGGACTCACTGCAGTGCATCCCCAGTGGTGCCAGTGCACTCTCTGGAGTCACTGCCCTGCATCCCCAGTGGTGCCAGTGCACTCTCTGGACTCACTGCACTGCATCCCCAGTGGTGCCAGTGCTCTCTCTAGAGTCACTGCAGTGCATCCCCACTGGTGCCAGTGCACTCTCTGGACTCACTGCAGTGCATCCCCAGTGGTGCCAGTGCACTCTCTGGACTCACTGCACTGCATCCCCAGTGATGCCAGTGCACTCTCTGGACTCACTGCACTGCATCCCCAGTGGTGCCAGTGCACTCTCTGGACTCACTGCACTGCATCCCCAGTGGTGCCAGTGCACTCTCTGGACTCACTCACTGCATCCCCAGTGGTGCCAGTGCACTCTCTGGACTCACTGCACTGCATCCCCAGTGGTGCCAGTGCACTCTCTGGACTCACTGCACTGCATCCCCTGTGGTGCCAGTGCACTCTCTGGACTCACTGCACTGCATCCCCAGTGGTGCCAGTGCACTCTCTAGAGTCACTGCAGTGCATCCCCAGTGGTGCCAGTGCACTCTCTGGACTCACTGCACTGCATCCCCAGTGGGGCCAGTGCACTCTCTGGACCCACTGCACTGCATCCCCAGTGGTGCCAGTGCACTCTCTGGACTCACTGCAGTGCATCCCCAGTGGTGCCAGTGCACTCTCTGGACTCACTGCACTGCATCCCCAGTGGTGCCAGTGCACTCTCTGGACTCACTGCACTGCATCCCCAGTGGTGCCAGTGCACTCTCTGGACTCACTGCACTGCATCCCCACTGGTGCCAGTGCACTCTCTGGACTCACTGCACTGCATCCCCAGTGGTGCCAGTGCACTCTCTGGACTCACTGCAGTGCATCCCCAGTGGTGCCAGTGCACTCTCTGGACTCACTGCACTGCATCCCCAGTGGTGCCAGTGCACTCTCTGGACTCACTGCACTGCATCCCCAGTGGTGCCAGTGCACTCTCTGGACTCACTGCACTGCATCCCCAGTGGTGCCAGTGCACTCTCTGGACTCACTGCACTGCATCCCCAGTGGTGCCAGTGCACTCTCTGGACTCACTGCAGTGCATCCCCAGTGGTGCCAGTGCACTCTCTGGACTCACTGCACTGCATCCCCAGTGGTGCCAGTGCACTCTCTGGACTCACTGCACTGCATCCCCAGTGGTGCCAGTGCACTCTCTATAGTCACTGCAGTGCATCCCCAGTGATGCCAGTGCACTCTCTGGACTCACTGCACTGCATCACCAGTGGTGCCAGTGCACTCTCTGGAGTCACTGCAGTGCATCCCCAGTGATGCCAGTGCACTCTCTGGACTCACTGCAGTGCATCCCCAGGGGTGCCAGTGCACTCTCTGGACTCACTGCAGTGCATCCCCAATTGTGCCAGTGCACTCTCTGGACTCACTGCACTGCATCCCCAGTGGTGCCAGTGCACTCTCTGGACTCACTGCAGTGCATCCCAAGGTGCCAGTGCACTCTCTGGACTCACTGCACTGCATCCCCAGTGGTGCCAGTGCACTCTCTGGACTCACTGCACTGCATCACCAGTGGTGCCAGTGCACTCTCTGGACTCACTGCACTGCATCCCCAGTGGTGCCAGTGCACTCTCTGGACTCACTGCACTGCATCCCCAGTGGTGCCAGTGCACTCTCTGGACTCACTGCAGTGCATCCCCAGTGGAGCCAGTGCACTCTGTGGACTCACTGTACTGCATCCCCACTGGTGCCAGTGCACTCTCTGGACTCACTGCACTGCATCCCCAGTGGTGCCAGTGCACTCTCTGGACTCACTGCACTGCATCCCCAGTGCTGCCAGTGCACTCTCTGGACTCACTGCACTGTATCCCCAGTGGTGCCAGTGCACTCTCTGGACTCACTGCACTGCATCCCCAGTGGTGCCAGTGCACTCTCTGGAGTCACTGCCCTGCATCCCCAGTGGTGCCAGTGCACTCTCTGGACTCACTGCACTGCATCCCCAGTGGTGCCAGTGCTCTCTCTGGACTCACTGCAGTGCATCCCCACTGGTGCCAGTGCACTCTCTGGACTCACTGCAGTGCATCCCCAGTGGTGCCAGTGCACTCTCTGGACTCACTGCACTGCATCCCCAGTGGTGCCAGTGCACTCTCTGGACTCACTGCACTGCATCCCCAGTGGTGCCAGTGCACTCTCTGGACTCACTGCACTGCATCCCCAGTGGTGCCAGTGTACTCTCTGGACTCACTGCACTGCATCCCCAGTGGTGCCAGTGCACTCTCTGGACTCACTGCACTGCATCCCCAGTGGTGCCAGTGCACTCTCTGGACTCACTGCACTGCATCCCCTGTGGTGCCAGTGCACTCTCTGGACTCACTGCACTGCATCCCCAGTGGTGCCAGTGCACTCCCTAGAGTCACTGCAGTGCATCCCCAGTGGTGCCAGTGCACTCTCTGGACTCACTGCACTGCATCCCCAGTGGGGCCAGTGCACTCTCTGGACCCACTGCACTGCATCCCCAGTGGTGCCAGTGCACTCTCTGGACTCACTGCAGTGCATCCCCAGTGGTGCCAGTGCACTCTCTGGACCCACAGCACTGCATCCCCAGTGGTGCCAGTGCACTCTCTAGAGTCACTGCACTGCATCCCCAGTGGTGCCAGTGCACTCTCTGGACTCACTAGAGAGCATCCCCACTGGTGACAGTGCCCTCTCTGCATGACTGCACTGCATCACCAGTGGTGCCAGTGCACTCTCTGGACTCACTGCAGTGCATCCCCAGTGGTGCCAGTGCACTCTGTGGACTCACTGTACTGCATCCCCAGTGGTGCCAGTGCACTCTCTGGACTCACTGCACTGCATCCCCAGTGGTGCCAGTGCACTCTCTGGACTCACTGCACTGCATCCCCAGTGGTGCCACTGCACTCTCTGGACTCATTGCACTGTATCCCCAGTGGTTCCAGTGCACTCTCTGGACTCACTGCAGTGCATCCCCAGTGGTGCCAGTGCACTCTCTGGAGTCACTGCACTGCATCCCCAGTGGTGCCAGTGCACTCTCTGGACTCACTAGAGAGCATCCCCAGTGGTGACAGTGCCCTCTCTGCATGACTGCACTGCATCCCCAGTGGTGCCAATGCACTCTCTGGACTCGCGGCACTGCATCCCCACTGGTGCCACTGCACTCTCTGGAGTCAATGCACTGCATCCCCATTGCTGCCAGTGCACTTTCTGGACTCACTACACTGCATCCCCAGTGGTGCCAGTACACTCTCTGGAGTCACTGCACTGAATCCCCAATGGTGCCAGTGCACATTCTGGACTCACTGCACTGCATCCCCAGTGGTGCCAGTGCACTCTCTGGACTCACTGCACCGCATCCTCAATGGTGCCAGGGCACTCTCTGGACTCACTGCAGTGCATCCCCAGTGGTGCCAGTGCACACTCTGGACTCACTGTAGTGCATCCCCACTGGTGCCAGTGCACTCTCTGGACTCACTGCACTGCATCCCCAGTGGGGCCAGTGCATTCTCTGGACTCACTGCACTGCATCCCCAGTGGTGCCAGTGCACTCTCTGGACTCACTGCACTGCATCCCCAGTGGGGCCAGTGCACTCTCTGGACTCACTGCACTGCATCCCCAGTGCTGCCAGTGCACTCTCTGGACTCACTGCACTACATCAGCAATGGTGCCAGTGCACTCTCTGAACTCACTGCACTGCATCCCCAGTGGTGCCAGTGCACTCTCTGGACTCACTGCACTGGTTCCCCAGTGGTGCCAGTGCACTCTCTGGACTCACTGCACTGCATCCCCAGTGGTGCCAGTGCACTCTCTGGCCCCACTGCACTGCATTCCCACTGGTGCCAGTGCATTCTCTGGACTCACTGCACTGCATCCCTAATGGTGCCAGTGCACTCTCTGAACTCACTGCACTGCATCCCCAGTGGTGCCAGTGCACTCTCTGGACTCACTGCACTGCATCCCCAGTGGTGCCAGTGCACTCTCTGGACTCACTGCGCTGCATCCGCAATGGTGCCAGTGCACTCTCTGAACTCACTGCACTGCATCCCCACTGGTGCCAGTGCACTCTCTGGACTCACTGCACTGCATCCCCAGTGGTGCCAGTACAGTCTCTGGACTCACTGCACTGCATCCCCAGTGGTGCCAGTGCACTCTCTGGACCCACAGCACTGCATCCCCAATGGTGCCAGTGCACTCTCTGGACTCTCTGCACTGCATCCCCAGTGGTGCCAGTGCACTCTCTGGACTCACTGCAGTGCATCCCCAGTGATGCCAGTGCAGTCTCTGGACTCACTGCACTGCATCTCCAGTGGTGCCAGTGCACTCTCTGGTCTCACTGCACTGCATCCCCAGTGGTGCCAGTGCACTCTCTGGACTCACTGCACTGCATCCCCAGTGGTGCCAGTGCACTCTCTGGACTCACTGCTCTGCATCCCCAGTGGTGCCAGTGCACTCTCTGGACTAACTGCACTGCATCCCCAGTGGTGCCAGTGCACTCTCTGGACTCACTGCACTGCATCCGCAATGGTGCCAGTGCACTCTCTGAACTCACTGCACTGCATCCCCACTGGTGCCAGTGCACTCTCTGGACTCACTGCACTGCATCCCCAGTGGTGCCAGTACAGTCTCTGGACTCACTGCACTGCATCCCCAGTGGTGCCAGTGCACTCTCTGGACCCACAGCACTGCATCCCCAATGGTGCCAGTGCACTCTCTGGACTCACTGCACTGCATCCCCAGTGGTGCCAGTGTACTCTCTGGACTCACTGCAGTGCATCCCCAGTGATGCCAGTGCAGTCTCTGGACTCACTGCACTGCATCTCCAGTGGTGCCAGTGCACTCTCTGGACTCACTGCACTGCATCCCCAGTGGTGCCAGTGCACTCTCTGGACTCACTGCACTGCATCCCCAGTGGTGCCAGTGCACTCTCTGGACTCACTGCTCTGCATCCCCAGTGGTGCCAGTGCACTCTCTGGACTAACTGCACTGCATCCCCACTGGTGCCAGTGCACTCTCTGGACTCACTGCACTGCATCCCCAGTGGTGACAGTGCACTCTCTGAACTCACTGCACTGCATCCCCAGTGGTGCCAGTGCACTCTCTGGAGTCACTGCACTGCATTACCAGTGGTGCCAGTGCACTCTCTGGACTCACTGCACTGCATCCCCAGTGGTGCCAGTGCACTCTCTGGAGTCACTGCACTGCATCACCAATGGTGCCAGTGCACTCTCTGGACTCACTGCACTGCATCCCCAGTGGTGCCAGTGCACTCTCTGGACTCACTGCAGTGCATCCCCAGTGATGCCAGTGCACTCTCTGGACTCACTGCACTGCATCCCCAGTGGTGCCAGTGCACTCTCTGGACTCACTGCACTGCATCCCCAGTGATGCCAGTGCACTCTCTGGACTCACTGCAATGCATCCCCAGTGGTGCCAGTGCACTCTCTGGACTCACTGCACTGCATCCCCAGTGGTGCCAGTGCACTCTCTGGACTCACTGCACTGAATCCCGACTGGTGCCAATGCACTCTCTGGACCCATTGCACTGCATCCCCACCGGTGCACGTGAACTCTCTGGACTCACTGCACTGCATCTCCACTGGTGCCAGTGCACTCTCTGGACTCACTGCACTGCATCCCCAGTGGTGCCAGTGCACTCTCTGGACTCACTGCACTGCATCCCCACTGGTGCCACTGCATTCTCTGGACTCACTGCACTGCATCCCCACTGGTGGCAGTGCTCTCTCTGGACTCACTGCACTGCTTCACCACTGGTGCCAGTGAACTCTCTGGACTCACTGCACTGCATCCCCACTGGTGCCAGTGCACTCTCTGGACTCACTGCACTGCATCCCCACTGGTGCCAGTGCACTCTCTGGACCCACTGCACTGCATCCCCACTGATGCCAGTGCATTCTCTGGACTGACTGCACTGCATCCCCAGTGGTGCCAGTGAACTCTCTGGACTCACTGCACTTCATCCCCAGTGGTGCCAGTGCACTCTCTGGACTCACTGCACTGCATCCCCACTGGTGCCAGTGCACTCTCTGGAGTCACTGCACTGCTTCCCCAGTGCTTCCAGTGAACGCTCTGGACTCACTGCACTGCTCCCCAGTGGTGCCAGTGCACTCTCTGGACTCACTGCACTGCATCCCCAGTGGTGCCAGTACAGTCTCTGGACTCACTGCACTGCATCCCCAGTGGTGCCAGTGCACTCTCTGGACCCACAGCACTGCATCCCCAATGGTGCCAGTGCACTCTCTGGACTCTCTGCACTGCATCCCCAGTGGTGCCAGTGCACTCTCTGGACTCACTGCAGTGCATCCCCAGTGATGCCAGTGCAGTCTCTGGACTCACTGCACTGCATCTCCAGTGGTGCCAGTGCACTCTCTGGACTCACTGCACTGCATCCCCAGTGGTGCCAGTGCACTCTCTGGACTCACTGCACTGCATCCCCAGTGGTGCCAGTGCACTCTCTGGACTCACTGCTCTGCATCCCCAGTGGTGCCAGTGCACTCTCTGGACTAACTGCACTGCATCCCCAGTGGTGCCAGTGCACTCTCTGGACTCACTGCACTGCATCCCCAGTGGTGACAGTGCACTCTCTGAACTCACTGCACTGCATCCCCAGTGGTGCCAGTGCACTCTCTGGAGTCACTGCACTGCATCCCCAGTGGTGCCAGTGCACTCTCTGGACTCACTGCACTGCATCCCCAGTGGTGCCAGTGCACTCTCTGGAGTCACTGCACTGCATCACCAATGGTGCCAGTGCACTCTCTGGACTCACTGCACTGCATCCCCAGTGGTGCCAGTGCACTCTCTGGACTCACTGCAGTGCATCCCCAGTGATGCCAGTGCACTCTCTGGACTCACTGCACTGCATCCCCAGTGGTGCCAGTGCACTCTCTGGACTCACTGCAGTGCATCCCCAGTGATGCCAGTGCACTCTCTGGAGTCACTGCACTGCATCCCCAGTGGTGCCAGTGCACTCTCTGGACTCACTGCACTGCATCCCCAGTGGTGCCAGTGCACTCTCTGGACTCACTGCACTGAATCCCGACTGGTGCCAATGCACTCTCTGGACCCATTGCACTGCATCCCCACCGGTGCACGTGAACTCTCTGGACTCACTGCACTGCATCTCCACTGGTGCCAGTGCACTCTCTGGAGTCACTGCACTGCATCCCCAGTGGTGCCAGTGCACTCTCTGGACTCACTGCACTGCATCCCCACTGGTGCCACTGCATTCTCTGGACTCACTGCACTGCATCCCCACTGGTGGCAGTGCTCTCTCTGGACTCACTGCACTGCTTCACCACTGGTGCCAGTGAACTCTCTGGACTCACTGCACTGCATCCCCAGTGGTGCCAGTGCACTCTCTGAACTCACTGCACTGCATCCCCACTGGTGCCAGTGCACTCTCTGGACCCACTGCACTGCATCCCCACTGGTGCCAGTGCACTCTCTGGACCCACTGCACTGCATCCCCACTGGTGCCAGTGCACTCTCTGGACTCACTGCACTTCATCCCCAGTGGTGCCAGTGCACTCTCTGGACTCACTGCACTGCATCCCCAGTGGTGCCAGTGCACAGTCTGGAGTCACTGCACTGCTTCCCCAGTGCTTCCAGTGAACGCTCTGGACTCACTGCACTGCTTCCCCAGTGGTGCCAGTGCACTCCCTGGACTCACTGCACTGTATCCTCTCTGTTGCCAGTGCTCTCTCTGGACTCACTGCACTGCATCACCAGTGATGCCAGTGCACTCTCTGGACTCACTGCACTGCATCCCCACTGGTGCCAGTGCACTCTCTGGACTCACTGCACTGCATCCCCAGTGGTGCCAGTGCACTGTCTGGACTCACTGCACTTTATCACCACTGGTGCCAGTGCACTCTCTGGACTCACTGCACTGCATCCCCAGTGGTGCCAGTGCACTCTCTGGACTCACTGCACTGCATCCCCTCTGGTGCCAGTGCACTCTCTGGACTCACTGCACTGCATCCCCAGTGGTGCCAGTGCACTCTCTGGACCCACTGCACTGCATCCCCAGTGGTGCCAGTGCACTCTCTGGAGTCACTGCACTGCATCCCCAGTGGTGCCAGTGCACTCTCTGGACTCACTGCAGTGCATCCCCAGTGGTGCCAGTGCACTCTCTGGACCCACAGCACTGCATCCCCAGTGGTGCCAGTGCACTCTCTGGACTCACTGCACTTCATCCCCACTGGTGCCAGTGCACTCTCTGGAGTCACTGCACTGCATCCCCAGTGGTGCCAGTGCACTCTCTGGACTCACTGCACTGCATCCCCAGTGCTGCCAGTGCACTCTCTGGACTCACTGCACTGCATCCCCAGTGGTGCCAGTGCACTCTCTGGAGTCACTGCACTGCATACCCAGTGGTGCCAGTGCACTCTCTGGACCCACAGCATTGCACCCCCAGTGGTGCCAGTGCACTCTCTGGACTCACTGCACTGCATCCCCAGTGGTGCCAGTGCACTCTCTGGACTCACTGCACTGCATCCCGACTGGTGCCAGTGCACTCTCTGGAATCACTGCACTGCATCCCCAGTGGTGCCAGTGCACTCTCTGGACTCACTGCACTGCATCCCCAGTGGTGCCAGTGCACTCTCTGGACTCACTGCACTGCATCCCCACTGGTGCCAGTGCACTCTCTGGACTCACTGCACTGCATCCCCAGTGGTGCCAGTGCACTCTCTGGACTCACTGCACTGCATCCCCAGTGGTGCCAGTGCACTCTCTGGACTCAATGCACTGCATCCCCAGTGGTGCCAGTGCACTCTCTGGACCCACTGCACTGCATCCCCAGTGGTGCCAGTGCACTCTCTGGACTCACTGCACTGCATCCCCACTGGTGCCAGTGCACTCTCTGGACTCACTGCACTGCATCCCCAGTGGTGCCAGTGCACTCTCTGGACTCACTGCACTGCATCCCCAGTGGTGCCAGTGCACTCTCTGGACTCACTGCACTGCATCCCCAGTGGTGCCAGTGCACTCTCTGGACTCACTGCACTGCATCCCCGCTGGTGCCAGTGCACTCTCTGGCCTCACTGCACTGCATCCCCAGTGGTGCCAGTGCACTCTCTGGACTCACTGCACTGCATCCCCAGTGGTGCCAGTGCACTCTCTGGACTCACTGCACTGCATCCCCACTGGTGCCAGTGCACTCTCTGGACCCACTGCACTGCATCCCCAGTGGTGCCAGTGCACTCTCTGGACTCACTGCACTGCATCCCCAGTGGTGCCAGTGCACTCTCTGGACTCACTGCACTGCATCCCCAGTGGTGCCAGTGCACTCTCTGGAGTCACTGCACTGCATCATCCCCAGTGGTGCCAGTGCACTCTCTGGACTCACTGCACTGCATCCCCAGTGGTGCCAGTGCACTCTCTGGACTCACTGCAGTGCATCCCCAGTGATGCCAGTGCACTCTCTGGACTCACTGCACTGCATCCCCAGTGGTGCCAGTGCACTCTCTGGACTCACTGCAGTGCATCCCCAGTGATGCCAGTGCACTCTCTGGAGTCACTGCACTGCATCCCCAGTGGTGCCAGTGCACTCTCTGGACTCACTGCACTGCATCCCCAGTGGTGCCAGTGCACTCTCTGGACTCACTGCACTGCATCCCCACTGGTGCCAGTGCACTCTCTGGACCCACTGCACTGCATCCCCAGTGGTGCCAGTGCACTCTCTGGACTCACTGCACTGCATCCCCACTGGTGCCAGTGCACTCTCTGGAGTCACTGCACTGCATCCCCAGTGGTGCCAGTGCACTCTCTGGACTCACTGCACTGCATCCCCACTGGTGCCAGTGCACTCTCTGGACTCACTGCACTGCATCCCCACTGGTGCCAGTGCACTCTCTGGACTCACTGCACTGCATCCCCACTGGTGCCAGTGCACTCTCTGGACTCACTGCACTGCATCCCCAGTGGTGCCAGTGCACTCTCTGGACTCACTGCACTGCATCCCCACTGGTGCCAGTGCACTCTCTGGACCCACTGCACTGCATCCCCAGTGGTGCCAGTGCACTCTCTGGACTCACTGCACTGCATCCCCAGTGGTGCCAGTGCACTCTCTGGACTCACTGCACTGCATCCCCAGTGGTGCCAGTGCACTCTCTGGACTCACTGCACTGCATCCCCAGTGGTGCCAGTGCACTCTCTGGAGTCACTGCACTGCATCCCCAGTGGTGCCAGTGCACTCTCTGGACTCACTGCACTGCATCCCCAGTGGTGCCAGTGCACTCCCTGGACTCACTGCACTGCATCCCAGTGGTGCCAGTGCACTCTCTGGACTCACTGCACTGCATCCCCAGTGATGCCAGTGCACTCTCTGGACTCACTGCACTGCATCCCCAGTGGTGCCAGTGCACTCTCTGGACTCACTGCACTGCATCCCCAGTGGTGCCAGTGCACTCTCTGGACTCACTGCACTGCATCCCCACTGGTGCCAGTGCACTCTCTGGACTCACTGCACTGCATCCCCAGTGGTGCCAGTGCACTCTCTGGACTCACTGCACTGCATCCCCTCTGGTGCCAGTGCACTCTCTGGACTCACTGCACTGCATCCCCAGTGGTGCCAGTGCACTCTCTGGACTCACTGCACTGCATCCCCAGTGGTGCCAGTGCACTCTCTGGAGTCACTGCACTGCATCCCCAGTGGTGCCAGTGCACTCTCTGGACTCACTGCAGTGCATCCCCAGTGGTGCCAGTGCACTCTCTGGACCCACTGCACTGCATCCCCAGTGGTGCCAGTGCACTCTCTGGACTCACTGCACTGCATCCCCACTGGTGCCAGTGCACTCTCTGGAGTCACTGCACTGCATCCCCAGTGGTGCCAGTGCACTCTCTGGACTCACTGCACTGCATCCCCAGTGCTGCCAGTGCACTCTCTGGACTCACTGCACTGCATCCCCAGTGGTGCCAGTGCACTCTCTGGAGTCACTGCACTGCATCCCCAGTGGTGCCAGTGCACTCTCTGGACCCACAGCATTGCATCCCCAGTGGTGCCAGTGCACTCTCTGGACTCACTGCACTGCATCCCCAGTGGTGCCAGTGCACTCTCTGGACTCACTGCACTGCATCCCACTGGTGCCAGTGCACTCTCTGGAATCACTGCACTGCATCCCCAGTGGTGCCAGTGCACTCTCTGGACTCACTGCACTGCATCCCCAGTGGTGCCAGTGCACTCTCTGGACTCACTGCACTGCATCCCCACTGGTGCCAGTGCACTCTCTGGACTCACTGCACTGCATCCCCAGTGGTGCCAGTGCACTCTCTGGACTCACTGCACTGCATCCCCAGTGGTGCCAGTGCACTCTCTGGACTCACTGCACTGCATCCCCAGTGGTGCCAGTGCACTCTCTGGACCCACTGCACTGCATCCCCAGTGGTGCCAGTGCACTCTCTGGACTCACTGCACTGCATCCCCACTGGTGCCAGTGCACTCTCTGGACTCACTGCACTGCATCCCCAGTGGTGCCAGTGCACTCTCTGGACTGTCACTGCACTGCATCCCCAGTGGTGCCAGTGCACTCTCTGGACTCACTGCACTGCATCCCCAGTGGTGCCAGTGCACTCTCTGGACTCACTGCACTGCACCCCGCTGGTGCCAGTGCACTTTCTGGCCTCACTGCACTGCATCCCCAGTGGTGCCAGTGCACTCTCTGGACTCACTGCACTGCATCCCCAGTGGTGCCAGTGCACTCTCTGGACTCACTGCACTGCATCCCCACTGGTGCCAGTGCACTCTCTGGACCCACTGCACTGCATCCCCAGTGGTGCCAGTGCACTCTCTGGAGTCACTGCTCTGCATCCCCAGTGGTGCCAGTGCACTCTCTGGACTCACTGCACTGCATCAACAGTGGTGCCAGTGCACTCTCTGGACTCATTGCACTGCATCCCCAGTGGTGCCAGTGCACTCTCTGGACTCACTGCACTGCACTCCCAGTGGTGCCAGTGCACTCTCTGGACTCACTGCACTGCATCCCCAGTGGGGCCAGTGCACTCTCTGGACTCACCGGGGTGCATCCCCAGTGGTGCCAGTGCACTCTCTGGTCTCAGAGCACTGCATCCCCAGTGGTGCCAGTGCACTCTCTGGACTCACTGCACTGCATCCCCAGTGCTGCCAGTGCACTCTCTGGACTCACTGCACTGCATCCCCAGTGGTGCCAGTGCACTCATGGACTCACTGCACTGTGGTGCCAGTGCACTCTCTGGACTCACTCACTGCATCCCCAGTGGGGCCAGTGCACTCTCCGCTGAAGTGCATCCCCACTGGTGCCAGTGCACTCTCTGGACTCACTGCACTGCATCCCCAGTGGTGCCAGTGCACTCTCTGGACCCACAGCATTGCATCCCCAGTGGTGCCAGTGCACTCTCTGGACTCACTGCACTGCATCCCGACTGGTGCCAGTGCACTCTCTGGACTCACTGCACTGCATCCCCAGTGGTGCCAGTGCACTCTCTGGAGTCACTGCACTGCATCCCCAGTGGTGCCAGTGCACTCTCTGGACTCACTGCACTGCATCCCCACTGATGCCAGTGCACTCTCTGGAGTCACTGCAGTGCATCCCCAGTGGTGCCAGTGCACTCTCTGGACTCACTGCACTGCATCCCCAGTGGTGCCAGTGCACTCTCTGGACTCAATGCACTGCATCCCCAGTGGTGACAGTGCACTCTCTGGACTCACTGCACTGCATCCCCACTGGTGCCAGTGCACTCTCTGGACCCACTGCACTGCATCCCCAGTGGTGCCAGTGCACTCTCTGGAGTCACTGCACTGCATCCCCAGTGCTGCCAGTGCACTCTCTGGACTCACTGCACTGCATCCCCACTGGTGCCAGTGCAGTCTCTGGACTCACTGCACTGCATCCCCAGTGGTGCCAGTGCACTCTCTGGTGTCACTGCACTGCATCCCCAGTGGTGCCAGTGCACTCTCTGGAGTCACTGCTCTGCATCCCCAGTGGTGCCAGTGCACTCTCTGGACTCACTGCACTGCATCACCAGTGGTGCCAGTGCACTCTCTGGACTCATTGCACTGCATCCCCAGTGGTGCCAGTGCACTCTCTGGACTCACTGCACTGCATTCCCAGTGGTACCAGTGCACTCTCTGGACTCACTGCACTGCATCCCCAGTGGTGCCAGTGCACACTCTGGAGTCACTGCACTGCTTCCCCACTGGTGCCAGTGCACGCTCTGGACTCAATGCACTGCTAACCCAGTGGTGCCAGTGCACTCTCTGGACTCACTGCAGTGCATCCCCAGTGGTGCCAGTGCACTCTCTGGACTCACTGCACTGCATCCCCAGTGGGGCCAGTGCACTCTCTGGACTCACTGCACTGCATCCCCAGTGGTGCCAGTGCACTCTCTGGACTCACTGCACTGCATCCCCAGTGGTGCCAGTGCACTCTCTGGACTCACTGCACTGCATCCCCAGTGCTGCCAGTGCACTCTCTGGACCCACTGCACTGCATCCCCAGTGGTGCCAGTGCACTCTATGGACTCACTGCACTGCATCCCCACTGGTGCCAGTGCACTCTCTGGAGTCACTTCACTGCATCCCCAGTGGTGCCAGTGCACTCTCTGGACTCACTGCACTGCATCCCCAGTGGGGCCAGTGCACTCTCTGGACTCACTACACTGCTTCCCCAGTGGTGCCAGTGCACACTCTGGAGTCACTGCACTGCTTCCCCAGTGCTTCCAGTGCACGCTCTGGACTCACTGCACTGCTTCCCCACTGGTGCCAGTGCAATCTCGGGACTCACTGCACTGCATCCCCACTGGTGGCAGTGCTCTCTCTGGACTCACTGCACTGCTTCACCACTGGTGCCAGTGCACTCTATGGACTCACTGCACTGCATCCCCACTGGTGCCAGTGCACTCTCTGGACTCACTGCACTGCATCCCCAGTGGTGCCAGTGCACTCTCTGGACTCACAGCACTGCATCCCCAGTGGTGCCAGTGCACTCTCTGGACTCACTGCACTGCACCCCACTGGTGCCAGTGCACTCTCTGGACCCACTGCACTGCATCCCCTCTGGTGCCAGTGCACTCCCTGGAGTCACTGCACTGCATCCCCAGTGGTGCCAGTGCACTCTCTGGACTCACTCCACTGCATCCCCAGTGGTGCCAGTGCACTCTCTGGACTCACTGCACTGCATCCCCACTGGTGCCAGTGCACTCTCTGGACTCACTGCACTGCATCAACAGTGGTGCCAGTGCACTCTCTGGACTCACTGTACTGCATCCCGACTGGT